>NC_086172.1:15962045-16265075 GCF_023053635.1 Elgaria multicarinata webbii | reverse complement strand
TTACCTTTTAAACCCCATTGAACAGAGAGAGACTTTCTTCTGAGTAAACACATAGAAGTGATTTTAAATCGTGTGGTCACTCAGCTTTTTTCTTTTTTTTTTTAAAGTCCATAACAGCAAACTGGAAAGAAGTGCTCTGCAGCCCCATGCTTACTTCTGAGGTCTTACTTCTGTTTATTCAGAAGTCTCTCTCTGTGTTCAACGGAGTTTACTCAAAGGTCAGCATGCATCTGATTTTAGTATGTTCACATTCTAAAACCTCCAGGTAGGGTGAGGGGAACGGGCGTAGCCTAGGCAACAGGGAATAACCAAGAAAGTACGTAGGAGAGAGACAGAGTTCCCCCCCCCCCCCCGAAGTGAATTCAGTAACAAGAGAAGCTACTTTCTAGAAAAAGCAGGGCAGGACCAGGAGGGCCCCATGTCGCTTACTAGGGAGGGCGAGGTGTCCAACTACCACCAACCAATGAACTGTAGGGGGAGGTACAAAGGAGATCTGGGGGAGGGGGAGGTGCATCTCATTGGAACAACACCGATACGCTGGTGCGCAGGAGAGGAGAAGTGTAAAGATGGATGAAACGTAAAGGCCCAAAGGCGTAAGTTGATCAGGCTTTCACACGCTATGGAAACGAGGGTGGATAATTCGAGGGCAAACGAGCAGGTGTGATGGAGCTCTAGATCTCCCTTCTACAGCTTTCTTTTGGTCGGTTGCTTCAAAAGGAATGTTACATGTCATACAAATTGCCACTCCTTTAGTTTTCGTGGATGCACAGGCAGCATTAATGTTCCCAGCACCTAATTGACTGAATATGTCCTAAATGTTCCCAACACCTCATTTTTAAGACAGGAGAAGAAACTTATATTAAGGCACAGCATGAAAAATATCTAGGTCAATTAGATGGCGTTACTATCTTTTCAGTCCCCCGCCAGCCCTTCCTTGTATTCGCCCATGTGGTTCAAGTGTGGTTCTGTTGGTAAGCCTGCTCTGTTGCTTCAGGTGCCTTTAAACGGATTATTATGGAGGCTTTTATTTACAGGTTCCAGGTGTGTGTGTGTGTGTGTGTGTGTGTGTGTGCATTCGTGCTTGTGTGTGTGTGTTTGGTGTAAATTGAGTTTTTTACAACGGAAGTAGACCCAAGTACATTGTTCCCTCCCCATGCATCTGTAAGGATGAAAGACAACCAAAAAAGAGTTAATATTGAACAAATATTTAATAATAATGATAATAATGATGATGATAACAAATGAAAGCCAGCAAATGAAAAGGCTGAAACTCAGTAGGCAAGGCCTAGGCTGTGAAAGCTGAAGAGGTTGTCCATAGCAAGAGGAAAGCCAAGGTGAACCCGGGAGGAGGAGGAGGAAGCAGCGAGCATGGCGGAGCTGGTGTGGCTGGTCCAAGGTCTGGTCGCAGGCGCTGGCGTTTCGGGCTGTGCTGGAGAGGAAGCAGCGTACGGCCCAGGCTGGAGGAGGAGGTTCAGGATGCACCAGCACAGCTTCCCAAAAAGAAGTGGTTCTTCCTCTGCAGAGGGGAAAAGTCTGTCGCGGTGGAAAATGAGCCCAAGGAGACAAAAAGAGAGAGGAAAAAGATAGAATGGAAAAGAAAGGCTGAAAGAGAGAAAGGCAAAGAGAGAGAGAGAGAGAGAGAGAAGGAAGGAAGGAAAGAAAGAAGGAGGGATGTGCCAAGATGTTTCAGATCCTGTAAGAGTCAAGATCCTCCACCAGGAGATCATCACCTGTAAGGCAGAAAGGAGAAGGGGGGTCTTAATGATAGCAGAACATTAGACTTCAGAAATGGTTGGGTGGAGGGGGGTCACTGGCTTGGGGCTAGCAATCGAGCTCCCAAAGGAGGTGGGAACTGCTGCTTCCAAGCCTGTGGGTTGTGGTCGGGCCTTTCTCACCAAGACCCATGTTTGCCATATGGCGTGGTTGGCGTTTCATCTACTCTAGTGCGCAGACAGGAGACTGCTGCACAATACAAGAAATACATCTAGGCAACCAAGCATAGCTACACCTAGTAGTAACAGAATATCTAAACTTAGTCTTAATATCTAAGCTTAAGTTGACGCCTCTTTGCTGAAAAGCAATGGCTCAGCAGCAAGAAAGGTCCTTGATGCAAAAGACACCTACGAGGGAAGCCTCTGCGCTGTTTCTTACCCTCTTCGTCCACATTCGAGATGTCAGCACTATAAATTGATGATGACACTTGACCACAGCTGAGGTCAATGGTGGACGAAGAGGGGACCACCTGGATAACATTGGAGGATCTTGACTCTGTTGGGGGGGAAAGGAGACACAGAGACCATGTTAACATAATTAGCAAGACTCACCAAAGGAGGGGCCCATTCCCCCCCTGGACCCTGGAGCTGGCACTGGCTAGAGTGCCTCAAGCAGCAGCCAGCCCCCCCGGTCACGATCCCCCCTGGCCTATCCATCCCCCCAAGGACCTAGGCATCTCCTCACCTCGGACGGCACATCCCAGAGAGGGTTTCTCCTTGGGCTCTTCCACCAGAACAGTTTTTCTCCCTCTGCAGAAGAGGGAAAACCACTTCCTCTTGGGAGGAGACGCTGGTGCCTCCTGTCCCTCCTCCTCCGCCATGGGCCGTATTTGGGTTCCTCGGCAGCACGGCCCAAAGCGCCAGCACCTGCGACCAGCCTTGGCCGCCTCCGCAACTGCTCCAGCTGCTTCGCTGCTTCCTGCATCTCCTGGGTGCACCTTGGCTCTCCTCTTGCTATGGAATAACTTCTTCAACTTGGACAGCCTAGAAGAGAGTGAGCAGAAGGTGAGAAAGGGGGCTTGACGGCTCCTCCTGGTCTGTATGGATTTAGGCCCGTTTCTTATTCTTTGTGGCTTCATTCCACCTGCCACCGGCTGGAGTTGTGAAGATCATAGAATCATAGAATCATAGAATAGCAGAGTTGGAAGGGGCCTACAAGGCCATAGAGTCCAACCCCCTGCTCAATGCAGGAATCCACCCTTAAGCATCCCTGACAGATGGTTGTCCAGCTGCCTCTTGAATGCCTCTAGTGTGGGAGAGCCCACAACCTCCCTAGGTAGCTGATTCCATTGTCGCACTGCTCTAACAGAGGAAGTTTTTCCTGATGTCCAGCCGGAATCTGGCTTCCTTTAACTTAAGCACGTCCCCCTCCTGCCGCCCTGCCCTGCGTGTGGTCTCTGAAGGGTAGCCCGGCCTTTGCTGGGGAGGAAGGAAGCCCTCAGAAGGCGCTGGATAATGGGCCAACCAGAAACCAGGGCTGCTAAGGAATTCTACTTACATTCTTGTTCTCTCTCTTTCCCTTTCTCCCTCTAGCGCAACAACGAAAACCACTCACTCATCAGGTGACAGGATTTCTGCCCAGCTGGCCCCAGAACCAGCTGTGTCATGTGTCACAGGGGAGGGCGTGTCACAATGACCTCAGCAACTGAGCAGCCAGGGGTATTGTTACTGTGACGTGGCCTTATTCTGGGCTTGGCCTTTCATCCATGTCCATCCCCTGGCTATTCCATGCGTGTTTCTTTGGATTCAGGCTAGAGCAGCACCTGGGCTTTCTAGGAATAGCCTTGTGTCTGTCTGTCTTACCATATCCATGGTGCCCCCAACACACTGCTCATAAGGGACACGGGTCCCTTCTCTTCTGGCAATGCACACAGAGGTCCAATGCATGCCAGTGCGCCCACCCACCACCACCACCACACCATGTGCCATGACATGAACTGCACCTCTTATTGCTGGGACCTGGGATCAGACGTATAGTAGTGGATGAGGGAGAGCCCAGATTGGCTTGCAGTGCCTTCAGCCTGCCAGGACTGGGCTGGTGCAATGTCCCAGCATTTGAATATATACTGTCAGGGCATCATGGGGTAAGAAAGTTGATCTGAGAGGGTGAGAAGAAGAGCCAGACTGTCTGAAAGCTGCTTTAGCCTCTTTCCAGAATGTGGCTTTGGCAAGGTTGCCCCTGATGAAGCAGCTCTTGCTTCTGAAATGGATTCGATTCAATAAACAATGTTTGTCATAGCCGCCTTTGAGCATACACTCTCTTTTTGTATTGTGGCCTGGTTTGGAACTTCCGTGTTGGTGTGTGTGTGTGTGTGTGTGTGTGTGTGTTGTATTGTATGCTGTATAATGCTGGTTTTGTATCAACTACACTGGCTTCCAGTTTGTTTCCAAGCTCAGCCTGTGGTTCTGCTTCATATCTATAAAGCCCTCAGTGGTTTGCAGCTGATATTTGCAATATCTCCTCCTGTATGAATTTATAATCTCCATAGAATCATAGAATAGTAGAGTTGGAAGGGGCCTATAAGGCCATTGAGACCAACCCCCATCTTAATGCAGGAATCCACCCTAAAGCATACTTGACAGATGGTTATCCAGCTGCCTCTTGAAGGCCTCTTGGAGAGCCCACAACCTCCCTAGTGCCTACACTACACTACTGCTTTAAAGCGCTATAAAACTGTTATAAAGCGCTTTAAAGCAATAGTGTAGATCCGGCCTAGGTCACTGGTTCCATTGTCGTACTGCTCTAACAGTCAGGAAGTTTTTTCTGATGTCCAGCTGAAATCTGGATTCCTGTAACTTGAGCCCGTTATTCCGTGTCCTGCACTCTGGGATGATCGAGAAGAGATCCCGGCCCTTCTCTGTTCGACAACCTTTTAAGTATTTGAAAAGTGCTATCATGTCTTCCCTCAATGTTGTCTCTCTTCATAGGGCTTTGTTTCCAGACCCCTGATCATCCTGGTTGCCCGCCTCTGAACACGCTCCAGCTTGTCTGCATCCTTCTTGAAGTGTGGTGACAGAACTGGACGCAATACTCAAGATGAGGCCTAACCAGGGCCGAATAGAGAGGATCCAGTACCTCATGCGATTTGGAAGCTATACTTCTATTAATGCAGCCCAAAGTAGCATTTGCTTTTTTTGCAGCCACATCACACTGTTGGCTCATATTCAGCTTGTGATTTACAACAATCCCAAGACCCTTTTCGTCTGTAGCATTGCTGAGCCCAGTACCCCCATCTTGTAACTGTGCATTTGGTTTCTATTTCCTAGATGTAGAACTTGGCATTTATCCCTATTGAATTTCATTCTGTTGTTTTCAGCCCAGCACTCCAGCCTATCAAGATCACTTTGAGGTTTGTTTCTGTCTTCCAGGGTATTAGCTATCCATCCCACCCAATTTTGTGTCATCTGCAAATTTGATCAGCGTTCCCTGCACCACCTTGTCCAAACAATTAATAAAAAGTTGAAGAGCACTGGACCCAGGACAGAACCCTGCGGTTCCCCACTCGTTCCCTTTCCCCAGTTAGAGAAGGAACCGTTGATAAGCACTCTTTGAGTCCGATTCTGTAGCCAACTGTGAATCCACCTAATGGTTGTTCCACCTAGCCCACTTTTAGCTAGTTTGTTAATCAGAATATCATGGGGCACTTTGTCAAAAGCTTTGCTGAAGTCAAGATACATGACGTCCACAGCATTCCCACAGTCCACAAGGGAGGTTACCCGATCAAAAAATGAGATCAAATTAGTCTGGCCGGATTTGTTCCTGACAAATCCATGTTGGCTTCTAGTAATCGTCAAAATGAAGGAGGGAAAAAAACCACTCTGTGAATCCAATGAAAAAGAAGAGATAGTCGCTAGTGTTTTCTCTCTTTTTCTCTTGTCCTCCTATATTCCCTTCCCTCTTCTCCTTTTTTGTTTTCTTTTTGCATATTTTAATGTTGTTAATGTGCATACAATTTATGACAAAAATTCAATGTGAGTATTGTATGTGTTGATAAAAAAGTTTTTCGTTAATTTGTAGCTCCTGAAGAAGGATCGGGAGATCCGAAACGTCGAGCGTTTTATACGTTGTCCTTTTACAACAATACAATTTTTAAAGATTGAAGATATATGTAGCCAAAAGTAAAAACCTTTTTCTATTTTCCAACACTAGGGACTATCTCTTCTTTTTCATTGGCTTCTAGCAAACACTGCATTGTTTTCAAGGTGCTTACAGACTGACTTCTTTATAATTTGCTCCAAAATTTTCCCAGGGATGGCTGTCAGACTGACTGGTCTGTAATTCCCAGTCATCCAGCACCTCACCCGTCTTCCATGATTTTGCGAAGGTAATAGACAGAAGGCCTGGATCGACGCCCAGGTTGGGAGATTGAGATTTCTGCATGCAGCAGCTGGTGGCAGGTGTTGTGATGCAGCGGGCAGCAGCTAGGTGGGCACAGAAGCTGGCGGTCGTGCAGCGGCCAGGCAGCAGGTGGGCTGCCTGGTCTGGTCTGGCCCGTCCGAGGATTTTGGTTCCATTCAGAGCAGGCAGAACTTCATATGCAGCAATCCGAGGGAACGCTTTCCCAACACAGTTAGTTGTTTTCAGCCGTCCTCTTTGGTATTTGGTTTGGCTCGTTTGCTTGAGTGATTTGCACCTACTTGCTCTGTAGTCCTAAGGAAGAAGTGGGTCTCTAGTCATTCATTTTTAATAGTACCGTAATTCATTTTTTTTAATGAAGCATTTTGATCCATAGACCTTCCTCTCCAATTGGCTTTGATATAATTGGCATGACGTAAGTTTGTAACACTTGCTGATCATTGTTCATCCTTCTCTGTTTGGGGCTCTTGGGAAGGCATTGCAGGAGTGGGGAAGGGATACAGGGAGACCCCATACTCCCACTCCTTGTAATGTTTGTTCTTTTTAAAATGTTCTGGGTAAGGCCTGGTTTCCACTAGGGCTGTGCAATCCCTCTCCAAACCGCTTTGGATCCCGGGTCAATCCGGACCTCCCCCGAATCGATATTCGGCCCCCATTTTGTTCCCCGTCACTTCTCTGCCCGTGTTTTTGTTCCTCAGTTACTTCCTCTAAAGAAGTGCACGAGGCCCATGGAGTCCACTGTTCTAATGGCGCTGCTTCTCGTGCACACAGCAAGAGAGAGCAGTGATTCCGAGTTTAAAAAAACATCATACTTAAGAGGTGTCGTTAGGAAGGCCAGAAGGGGCAGGAGGCCTATATGTACATTTGGAGTTAACAGTCAAAGCTCCATCACACCGGGGGTTAACACGCTCCCTACCGTCGCTTCTCTGATGGTGTTTTTTTTCCTCAGTTACTTCCTCTTTTCAAAAGGGGAAGTGCCTAACGAGCACGAGGCCCATGGAGTCCGCTGCTCTAATGGCGCTGCTTCTCCTGCACACAGCAGGAGAGAGCAGCGATTCCGTGTTCAAAAATACCTCATTCTTTGTGGAGAGCTTTTTGTCAAGCAAGGAAAGCCAGAAGGAGCGGGAGGCGCACGGGAGGCAGACGACGTCATGTGAGGGACCTGAGCACACTCCGTGAGTGCCCAGGAACGAGCGTGCAATAAAATGCTCATCGGATGGAGCTTTGAGCATGCCTGACATAGGTATGCCAGTAGTTGCTGCCATAGGATTTCATGTGGCAGAAAATCCTTAAAGAATCTGTACTGCTCAGAACTTCACCAAACCAATGGAAGGTGCATCTCAACAAATCTGAATAAAGTACATCAGCAGTTTTTACCAATTTTATTTTATTTATTTATTATTGCATTTATATCCACCTTTTTTCCTCCAAGGAACCCAAGACGGTGTACATAATCCTCTCCATTTTATCTTCACAACAACCCTGTAAGGTGGGTTGGGCTGAGAGTCTGTGACTGGCCCAAAGTCACCCAGTGGGTTTCCATGGCTGAGTGGGGACTAGAAACCGGATCTCTTGACTCCAAGTCCAACACTTTAGCCACTACACCACACTGGCTCTCTTGAAAAAAGACATACGATATGCCATGTGGCAAACTGGAGAAAAATGGGTCAATGATGCTCAACTTGTCCCTTACTCAGTACAAATGGCTCTGGGGAAAAACATTTGCATTATCAATGATGGGAAGAAACTACTTCAGCGCCAGAACAGCATGTGTGTCTCTGTGTGTGTGTTTGTGTTTGTCCGGGCAAGAGAGCCTCGTTTCTACGACTTCCAACTCTCTGGAGACTTTTTGTCTGCCTCTATTCAAACCACTATCTCTTAGCCTAACCTACCTCATAGGTTTGTTGTAAGCCTAAAGCTAGGGTGTCCATATTTTGGAAACCAAAAAGGAGGACATGTCCGGCCACAGGGTGTGTGTCCAGCTCCAAGGGGGGGGGTCCACCCAAACATAGCTTTGGTCACACGTCTGATTTTACAGCAGACAATTAAGACAAACCTGTTCTACATAACATCTTAATGTTAAAATCCCTTGGAGGTCCCATTGAACTCTATGTTCTTACTTCTGAGTAGGCATTTTCACCTTAAAAGAAAGATGGATTTTTTTATTTTTTTTATTTATTCATTTATTACATTTTTATGTAATAGCCGAAGCTCTCTGGGCGGTTCACAAAAATTAAAACTATGAAGAGCATAAAAACAACCAACAAATTTAAAACACAAATACAAAATACAATATAAAAAGCACAACCAGAATGAAACCACACAGCAAAAATTAATATAGGTGAGACATATAAAAACATGAGATTCAAACAGCTATGGTGACCCTATGAAAAGGAGGACAGGGCTCTTGTATCTTTAACATTTGCATTGAAAAGGAAATTTCAGCAGGTGTCATTTGTATATATGGGGAACCTGGTGAAATTTCTTCTTCATCACAACAGTTAAAGCTGCAGGTGCCCTGCCCTCTTTTAAATCTGGTCACTCTAGTATAGCTCCTGCACCTTTAAATATTGTGATGAAGAGGGAATTTCACCAGGTTCTCCATACATACAAAGGACACCTGCTGAAGTTCCCATTTCTATGCAACTGTTAAAGATACAGGAGCCCTGTCCTCATTTTTATATGGTCACCCTAAAAACAGCAAAGTTTAAATTTAAGTTAAATGAGGTGTTAAAATGCTGAGAAAATAAAAAGGTCTTCAGCTGGCGACGGAAAGAAAACAATGTAGGTGCCAAGCGAACCTCTCTGGGGAGCTCATTCCGCAACCGGGGTGCCACAGCAGAGAAAGCCCTCCTCCTAGTAGCCACCTGCCTCACTTCCTTCGGCAGGGGCTCACGGAGAAGGACCCCTGTGGATGATCTCAAGGTCCGGGCAGGCACATATGGGAGGAGGCGTTCCTTCAAATAGCCTGCCCCCAAACCGTTTAGGGCTTTAAATGTTAATCCCAGCACTTTGAATCAGGCCCGGACCTGGACTGGCAGCCAATGAAGTTGTAGAAGGACTGCAACCTCCTTGCTAGCAGCACCCTCATTTTTAAAGATAAAGAGATTCCAATTGGCACAGTGATAGCTCTTAAGGAGGGCTTTGAGCATGCCCAATTGAAATCAGATTGGGCCATCCTTTGATTTTTTAAATCCCCCCTTAAATTCTGTTCCTGTTTTCCACCAGTGCGAAGGATTGCTCTTCTGTTCCTCTGATCATGCGAAGCGGTGCATCTTCAAGTTCATAAACTACAGATCTGCTGGTTCCTTTACTCAAAAGTAAATCCCATTGATTTCAACTGCTAAAGTCACATGCAGGCTGACCTTCGAGTAAACCCCATTGAACAGAGAGAGTCTTACGTCTGAGTAAACACATATTCCAGTTCTAGAGATCCACGGAAAGCTTTTGTGTGTGTGTGTGTGTGTGTGTGTGTGCGCGCGCTTGACAGATGTAGGTATGTAAAATTTCCAGAAATTTTGAAGCCATGGGGAAAAAATGTTTTTCTTCCGGGGTGGGTGGGGTTTCGGGGGGGAAATGGAAATTTTCAGAAAAACTGAAATAATGCAGTATTAGCGCTTTTTACAGATTGAAAGTCACGTTGTTACTTTAGGAACATAAAATGCAATTATGTCCAAGTTGGTTTGGCATAAAATTATTACATTTGGTATATTAAAATACAGTGTATTCAAACAATTCTTACAAACTGAACTTCCTTTCCTTTTTTTTTTTTTTTTTTTAACCTTTTTGGTATCACTATCACTATCCGTTCTAGTTTCTGCTTCAGTGGCAGCGTTGCCCCCTAGAGGCAGAAATGTATCTTGCTCTTGCATTTGAGAGTTGTAGTCTCATTTTGCAACCTAGGACTTGCTTGTCCTTAGTACACAGAAATTGTAATAATCTAACACTGTACATAGTTTTTAGAAATCATTTGGAGAAGTAAATATCTGATCACATTGTCTTAAACATTTTATTCGTCATGCTAAAATAAAACATCCCTATAATCCATTTTTCTTCATTTTATTTTTTTATTTTTCCAACCCTTCACACCTCTAGACAGATGGAGCATGTATAAGAGGGGCACCATGCGAGGCAGGTGCAGGAAGGGGGCGAGGGGAACTGGGTTTGCCTGGTGCCCTTTCCACAAGGCTTGGACACCAGCTGTCTCCGCAGTTGGCTGAGGGTACCAATGCCAGGAGGGCTGCAGCGGCAGCTTTTCTTATTCCAGGTGCCCCCCCTCTGTTTTGCATCAAGGGGAGGTGGAGAGGCAACCTCGAGTCAGTGGGGAAGCAAGAGCCCCGTGTCTCTTTCCATCCAGGTGGACACTTTACTGAAGTGGGATTCTCTCTCTCTCTCTCCTCACCCCTTTCTTTCTTTCTTTCTTTCTTTCTTTCTTTCTTTCTTTCTTTCTTTCTTTCTTTCTTTCACCAGCTTGATCCCAGGCAGTGTTCAGTGCTCCTAACTGGGGGCGGATCTACACTACTGTTTTAAAGCGCTTTATAACAGTTTTGACAACGGTATATGGAGTGTGTCCTGGGACCCAACAGTTGTCAAAACTGTTATAAAGTGCTTTAAAGCAGTAGTGTAGATCCTACCCAGGACTTACTTCCAAGTAAAGATGTGTAGGAGGGCGCTTAATGACTTACAGGGGGTATCCACGAAACTACTTAGGGGAGAGAAGTTTTTGTTTTTCCCAAATCTGTTCAGCAACAAGGGAAGCTACTGCTGAGGAAAAAGCAGAGCAACACCCTAGTAGTCCCATGTCCATAACAGTCAGTGCAGGGTGCGGGGAGTTGTCCAAACACCAACAACGAATAAAGTGTAGGGGAGGAATGAAGGAGATCCACAGGCGGATGCAATAGCCGATTTGCAGGTGTGCAGGGGAGGAGAGGTGTAAGGATGCATGAACCCTAAAAGCACACAGGTGTAAGAGATCAGGGCTTCACATGCTATAGAAATGAAGGGGGATAATACGGGGCAAAAGTGTAGGTGTGATGGAGCTTTCAAACAAAACAGTCTTGAACAAAACAGTCTTTACAGCCCACCTCAGGCTAGGCAAAAGTGGGACCAACCTGACCTCTCCTATAGGAAGTTCCAAAATTGGGTGCTGCTGCAGAAAAGGGCCCGTGCCGTGAGTCCACTAACCTAGGCTCACCCTAGGGGTGGACATATGGGAGGACCTCTAAAGAAGATTAAAAATTCATAGAGGAGGAGATGTTTCAAATATCAGCCCCAAACCACTGAGGGCTTTGCAGGTGCGAAGCAGAACCACAGGCTGAGCTTGGAAACAAACTGGAAGCCAGAGTGGTTGATACAAAACCAACGTTATACAGTCTACAACACACACACGTACACCAACACGGAAGCACCAAACCAGGCCACAATACAAAAAGAGAGTGTATGCTCAAAGGTGGCTATGAAAAACATTGTTTATTGAATCGAATCCATTTCAGAAGCAAGAGCTGCTTCATCAGGAGCAACCTTGTCAAACCCACATTCTGGAAAAGAGGGTAAAGTAGCTTTCAGACAGTCTGGCTCTCTTTCTTACACCATCACATCTTCTTACACCATGATACCCAGCTGAGATATTACATCCCTCCAGTCCTGGTGGGCTGAAGGCACCGTATGCCAATCTGGGCTTTCCCTCAACTACTACTGTACGTCTGATCCCAGGTCCCAGCAATGAGAGGTGCAATTCATGTTGTGGCATATTGCGGTGGGTGTAGGTGTGCACTGGAATGTATTTGATTACATTGCCAAAGTGACAGGTCCTATGTCCTTTGAATGTATGCTGGGACACCATGGTTATGGGGGGGGGGGACACCAGACTCAAGGCTATTCATAAAAAGAACAAGTGCATATCTAGCCTGAAGCAAAAGAAACACACAGGTTCCAGATTGGCAGAAATCCTTTCACATGTCTAGTGGATGGTATCTTTCCTTGACTGGCACACAGGAAAGGGGAGAAAAAATGAGAATGTAAGTACAATTTCTTAGCAGATCTGATTTCTGTTTGACTATTATCCAGTGCCTTCCAAGGGATTCCTTCCTCCCCAGCAAAGGCAGGGCGATCCTTTAGAGATCACACGCAGGGCAGGTTAAAACACTTCAGTTTAACTTGGAGAGCGGTGAGAGGGGAACATTTCAGAACTCCAGCCATTTGCATGTGGCAGGAAACAAATGAGAATAAGGGAATCCACAGCCTCACAGAAGAAATGGGCCTAAACCCAGTTCTTCTGTGCCAACTCCTGATACAGATCCCCAGCCTCCTCCTCCTCTTCCTCTGTCTCTTCTTTCTCCGCCGCCGCCTCCCCGCCGGCCCCCTGCTGCCGGGGTAAGAGCCACCCGGGTCGGAGAGCTCGGCTTCCGCTTCCGCCGAGCTTTCCGACCTGAGTGGCTCTTACCCCGGCAGCAGGAGGCCAGCAGGGAGGCAGCGGCGGCGGCAAGGATGCGGCCGGTCCCACAGCCGCCTCCTCCACCGCCTCTTCCTCCGTCTCTTCTTTCTCCGTCTACACCCTCGTTTTGAGGAGCACTGGAGGCTCACGCAAGCGCCTTCAGTACGACGTGTAGATTCCCTCCAGGTTGCAGAAAATGATTCATTGCAAAAGGAGAAACGGCGGGTGCATCCAGGGGAAGAGAGAAGAGCAATCTAGCCAGTGCCAGCTCCAAGGTTCTGGGCGTAATGGGCTCTTCCCTCAGGGAGTCTTGCTCATTATGTCTCCATGGTCTGTGTCTCCTTTCTCCCAATAGAGTTAAGATCCTCCAATGAAGTCCAAGTTCACCCCTCTTCATCCACCCTGGACCTCAGCTGTGGCGAGGTCTCATTTTCCATATACAGCGCAGATGTCTCAAATGTTGATGTAGAGGGTAAGAAAGAGCTGAGAACACATGAAGCCATAAAGAGCCTCGCAAATGCAATGGCCTAAACTCAGTCTGGCAAACCCCATTTTTCACCTTCTGCTCATTCTCTTCTAGGCTGTCCAAGTTGAAGAGGTTTTTCTGTTGCAAGAGGAGAGGCAAGGTGCACCCAGGAGAGGACAGAGGCAGCGAAACAGCAGGAGCGGTTGCGGAGGCGTCCAAGGCTGGTCCAAGCAGAGTACGGCCCATGGCGGAGGAGGAGGGACAGGAGGCACCAGCACCGCTTCCCAAGAGGAGGTGGTTTTCCCTCTGCAGAGGGAGAAAAGCTGTCGTAGTGGAAGAAGAGCCCAAGGGAAAAAAACCTCTGAGATGTGCCAGGTCTTTGGGGTGGGGGTATTGATAGGGGAGGGGGGATCCTTATCATGGGGGCTGGCAGCTGTCTGGAGCAATCTAGCCAGTGCCAGCTCCCGGGTTCTGGGGGTAATGGTCTCCTCCCTGGGGGAGTCTTGCTCATTATGTCTCCATGGTCTCTGTGTCGCCTTTCCCCTGACAGAGTCAAGTTCCTGCAATGAAGTCCAGGTTGTCCCCTCTTCATCCACCCTGGACCTCAGTTGCGGCGAGGTTTCATCATCTATATACAGCGCTGATGTCTCAAATGTCGATGAAGAGGGTAAGAAAGACTTCAACACAGAGGCCTCCCTCACATCTTTCTTCTGCATCAGGTGGGAGCTGCCTTACGTTTTGATATTAAGTCCGCGGTACTAAATGTACCACTGAATGCCACATAAAATCCAGCAATACCTGTCCCACGGCAAGAGCCTATTGCAGTGGTATGCAAGTGGAGGCCGCGGGCACCAATGCACCGCAATCCACTCCTGATTACCAAAGCCTTTTTCTTTTTGTTGCTGTAAGATATCCTTGGTGATCTACAGCAGATTACCCAGAAGTCCTACTAAATATAGAATATGCATTTGGCCTATCCCTCTTGTAATGTATGTGAGCCAGATCACCCAAGTGATCCTTGGTCAAACTATCTTATGCAAGTTTATGCATCTGATCAGTCTTTTCCTGATCCCATGCTCATATGCGGCATATCCGGGAAAGTTGGGAATCATGGGAGATCAATGACACGTGGCAGGAAAGAGCTGAGAACCCATGAAGCCATAGAGAGCCTCGCAAATGAAATGGCCTAAACTGGGTCTGGAAACACAGATCAGGGGAGCCGGCAAGCCCCATTTCTCACCTTCCCCTTAGGCCGTAGCTAGACCTAAGGTTTATCCCAGGATCATCCCGGGTTTGTCCCTTCCTGAGCACTAGATGCCCTGTGTGGCACTTAGATGAACAGGTTTGACCCCAGGACAATCCTGGGATAAACCTGAGGTCTAGCTACGGCCTTACTCTCTTCTAGGCTGTCCAAGTTTTAGAGGATATTGCGTTTCAACCACTCATCACAACTATTTCTTATGTCCAATGTTGTGATGTTGTTAAGTCTCCCTTTCCTTTTCTTCCACAGATGGGATGTTCTGTTGGAAGACCTTGACTGTGAAGAGATTGAAACATCTTGGCACGTGTTTCTTTCCTTCACTCTCTGTATGTGTGTGTTCCTCTCTTCTTCAGAGCTGCTGTTTTCACAACCTATAACAGAGTGAGGAGAAGAGGTTAAACGGAGCGTGCCATTTCATTATATTGATTCTGCTTTTGGAGTTGTTGTTGTTACATATTGTTGTTTCCCTTTTATACTTACAAATGTTTGGGGAGGGGACAATGAAATTATGTCAAATGTGGTGGTGTCATTAAGACGCCTTCTCCTTTCTTCCACAGATGGGATTTCCTGCTGCAAGATCTTGGCTATGTAGAGATCTTCAACTTCTTTGCATGTCTTTCTTTCCTTCTTTCTGTCTTCCTTCCTTTCTCTTTCTTTCTGCAGCTTTCACAACCTATAACAGAGTGAGGAGAAGATGTGAAATGGGGCTTGTCAGGTCCTCATAGTCTGCGTGCCATTTCATTGGTGAGGTTTGATATTGATGCATTGATTGTTGTTGTGTTTTAATTAAATATGGAATGTTAAATATTGTTGGCTTTCTTCATACTTACAGATGCTTGGGAAGGAACAATGGACTTGAGTAAACCTAGGGCTCATCTACACCAAGCAGGATATTCCACTATGAAAGTAGTATGAAAGCGGTCTATAAAAGGCAGGAGCCACACTACTGCTTTATAGTGGTATTGAAGTGCACTGACAACTGTTACGCCCATTGACACCTACTATATACCACTTTCATACTGCTTTCATAGTGTTATATCGTGCTTGGTGTAGATAAACCAACCAATAAAACCTTGATACCCCATTTCTTCGATTCTAAGACGCACTTTCCCCCCCATATAAACATCTCTAAAAATGGGGTGTGTCTTAGAATCGCGGGTGTGTCTTAGGGTGGTTTTTTTCCCCTGCTGGTGGTACTGAAATTAGTGTGCGTCTTACAATCGATGGCGTCTTACAATGGAAGAAATACGGTAATAACCCCTTTAAAGGCAGAGCAAACTAACGGACAGAAAGACACTAAACTGTATGGGCAAATAAAAGAAAGGTGTAACGTTTCAGGTTGTTGTCTTTATAACTAGGATGTCACTGCAGAGACAAACAGATTCAGTATTTGGCATTATTTACTTAACTTAAGAATGTTGGTTGAATAATGCCATGAAGAAAATAATTAACAGAACAACCAACCAAAGATGTTCAACTCTGAGTTCACTGTGAAGAAGAGTTAACCGTGCCGCTTATCCCAGTTCTCTAGTCCCTGGTTGACTGACGCTGGGTGGAGGTGCCCTCTTCGTTGCACTGCAGGCCGTCTCCACTAGACGCTGCTGGTTGCTGGTTTCTGGTTTCCTCTGTTGGTTTCTCCCCTTTCTGCCTCCATTCCATGCCCCTCCCACTGCACACCAAACACATTCCAAGGCCGTTGGAGGCAGGAATAATAATAATAATAATAATAATAATAATAATAATAATAATTTGCATTTTTATACCGCCCAATAGCCGAAGCTCTTGTTGAAGAACAGTTAAAGCTGCAGGAGCTATACTAGAGTGGCCAGATACAAAAGAGGGCAGGGCTCCTGCAGCTTTAACTGTTGTGATGAGGGGATTTTGCCAGGTGCTGCATGCATACAAATGGCACCTCCTGAAATCTCCTTTTCTATGCCACTGTTAAAGATACAAGAGCCCTGTCCTCCTTTCCATATGGTCACCCTATTTAAAACTCCACATGTCTATCAAATATAAGGAGTGTATGCCTTTAAAAAAGCTAGATGGAAGGATATTGGTAGATTCCTTTGACTTGGGGTTTTTTTTTCCTGTCTCCAGCAGCATTTACTACTCCATTGAAATCACCTCCGAATCTCACTTCACCTTCAACAAACTCTTAAGATTACCTCAAAAACCTCATGAAAGAATAAACCTTGTTTCTAATTAGGTGCATATAAGTTCATCAGTGTTATCACACCAGCGATTTATCGCACACTCCCCATGCCTGGTATGCACTTTTGCAGCTCGATACCTTACCCACATGACGTCGTCCACGTCCTGCACAAACGTCAGCTCTTATCCTCCATGTTTCATTCCTTTTTGGAACACAGGAAGACTGGATGATGTTCCTTCCCTGTGAAATCAATGCTCTCCTCCCTCCCATGTATTTCGGTGGTTGCCTTCTATCCACCATCCCGTTCTTTGTTGGGGGCGCATATGTCTAAGGTCGGTCTCACTAATAAAAGAGGAGGGCAGAGCAGTTCCCCTCTCAGCTGTGAAGGGGAAGGGAGTGAGGTCCCATTGAACTCTATGTTCTTACTCCTGAGTAGGCCTATTCACCTTAAAAGAAATGTGGAAAATGGAGCCTTTTTGCCCGCAGCGTCCTCATTTTTAGAGACAAAGAGATCAAAATTGGCAGTGATAGGTCTTAAGGTGGGCTTTAGCCATGCCAAGTTTGAATCAGATTGGGTCATCCTTTGATTTTAAGGGATTTTTAAAATGGAAATTAAACAAATGCTCACATCTGCATAAGTTTTAAAGATAAAGAGATCAAAATTGGCACAGTGATAGCTCTTAAGGAGGGCTTTCAGCATGCCAAGTTTGAATCAGATTGGGTCATCCTTTGATTTTTTAATGATTTTGTTTAATTTCCCTCTCTTAAACCCTTTTCCTGGTAGTCCACAAGTCCGGAGGATTGAAGGATCGATCTGCTATTGCTTTGATCATACGAAGCGGTGCATCTTCACGTTCATAAAATAGAGATCTGCTGGTTCCCTTACTCAAAAGTAAATCCCATTGATTTCAACTGCATTTACATCCCAGTCATACTAAAATCATATGCAAGCTTACCTTTTAAACCCCATTGAACAGAGAGAGACTTTCTTCTGAGTAAACACATAGAAGTGATTTTAAATCGTGTGGTCACTCAGCTTTTTTCTTTTTTCTTTTTAAAGTCCATAACAGCAAACTGGAAAGAAGTGCTCTGCAGCCCCATGCTTACTTCTGAGGTCTTACTTCTGTTTATTCAGAAGTCTCTCTCTGTGTTCAAAGGAGTTTAGTCAAAGGTCAGCACGCATCTGATTTTAGTATGTTCACATTCTAAAACCTCCAGGTAGGGTGAGGGGAACAGACGTAGCCTAGGCAACAGGGAATAACCACGAAAGTACGTAGGAGAGAGACAGAGTTCCCCCCCCCCCCGAAGTGAATTCAGTAACAAGAGAAGCTACTTTCTAGAAAAAGCAGGGCAAGACCAGGAGGGCCCCATGTCGCTTACTAGGGAGGGCGAGGTGTCCAACTACCACCAACCAATGAACTGTAGGGGGAGGTACAAAGGAGATCTGGGGGAGGGGGAGGTGCATCTCATTGGAACAACACCGATACGCTGGTGCGCAGGAGAGGAGAAGTGTAAAGATGGATTAAACGTAAAGGCCCAAAGGCGTAAGTTGATCGGCTTTCACACGCTATGGAAACGAGGGTGGATAATTCGAGGGCAAACGAGCAGGTGTGATGGAGCTCTAGATCTCCCTTCTACAGCTTTCTTTTGGTCAGTTGCTTCAAAAGGAATGTTACATGTCATACAAATTGCCACTCCTTTAGTTTTCGTGGATGCACAGGCAGCATTAATGTTCCCAGCACCTAATTGACTGAATATGTCCTAAATGTTCCCAACACCTCATTTTTAAGACAGGAGAAGAAACTTATATTAAGGCACAGCATGAAAAATATCTAGGTCAATTAGATGGCGTTACTATCTTTTCAGTCCCCCGCCAGCCCTTCCTTGTATTCGCCCATGTGGTTCAAGTGTGGTTCTGTTGGTAAGCCTGCTCTGTTGCTTCAGGTGCCTTTAAACGGATTATTATGGAGGCTTTTATTTACAGGTTCCAGGTGTGTGTGTGTGTGTGTGTGTGTGTGTGTGTGTTTGGTGTAAATTGAGTTTTTTACAACGGAAGTAGACCCAAGTACATTGTTCCCTCCCCATGCATCTGTAAGGATGAAAGACAATAAAAAAAGAGTTAATATTGAACAAATATTTAATAATAATGATAATAATGATGATGATAACAAATGAAAGCCAGCAAATGAAAAGGCTGAAACTCAGTAGGCAAGGCCTAGGCTGTGAAAGCTGAAGAGGTTGTCCATAGCAAGAGGAAAGCCAAGGTGAACCTGGGAGGAGGAGGAGGAAGCAGCGAGCATGGCGGAGCTGGTGTGGCTGGTCCAAGGTCTGGTCGCAGGCGCTGGCGTTTCGGGCTGTCCTGGAGAGGAAGCAGCGTACGGCCCAGGCTGGAGGAGGAGGTTCAGGATGCA
Source organism: Elgaria multicarinata webbii (assembly GCF_023053635.1). Classification (NCBI taxonomy): domain Eukaryota; kingdom Metazoa; phylum Chordata; class Lepidosauria; order Squamata; family Anguidae; genus Elgaria; species Elgaria multicarinata. Next base: position 16,246,223 of record NC_086172.1, on the reverse strand, counting down.
CCAGCACAGCTTCCCAAAAAGAAGTGGTTCTTCCTCTGCAGAGGGGAAAAGTCTGTCGCGGTGGAAAATGAGCCCAAGGAGACAAAAAGAGAGAGGAAAAAGATAGAATGGAAAAGAAAGGATGAAAGAGAGAAAGGCAAAGAGAGAGAGAGAGAGAGAGAAGGAAGGAAGGAAAGAAAGAAGGAGGGATGTGCCAAGATGTTTCAGATCCTGTAAGAGTCAAGATCCTCCACCAGGAGATCATCACCTGTAAGGCAGAAAGGAGAAGGGGGGTCTTAATGATAGCAGAACATTAGACTTCAGAAATGGTTGGGAGGAGGGGGGGGGTCACTGGCTTGGGGCTAGCAATCGAGCTCCCAAAGGAGGTGGGAACTGCTGCTTCCAAGCCTGTGGGTTGTGGTCGGGCCTTTCTCACCAAGACCCATGTTTGCCATATGGCGTGGTTGGCGTTTCATCTACTCTAGTGCGCAGACAGGAGACTGCTGCACAATACAAGAAATACATCTAGGCAACCAAGCATAGCTACACCTAGTAGTAACATAATATCTAAACTTAGTCTTAATATCTCAGCTTAAGTTGACGCCTCTGTGCTGAAAAGCAATGGCTCAGCAGCAAGAAAGGTCCTTGATGCAAAAGACACCTACGAGGGAAGCCTCTGCGCTGTTTCTTACCCTCTTCGTCCACATTCGAGACGTCAGCACTATAAATTGATGATGACACCTGACCACAGCTGAGGTCAATGGTGGACGAAGAGGGGACCACCTGGATGACATTGGAGGATCTTGACTCTGTTGGGGGGGAAAGGAGACACAGAGACCATGTTAACATAATTAGCAAGACTCACCAAAGGAGGGGCCCATTCCCCCCCTGGACCCTGGAGCTGGCACTGGCTAGAGTGCCTCAAGCAGCAGCCAGCCCCCCCGGTCACGATCCCCCCTGGCCTATCCATCCCCCCAAGGACCTAGGCATCTCCTCACCTCGGACGGCACATCCCAGAGAGGGTTTCTCCTTGGGCTCTTCCACCAGAACAGTTTTTCTCCCTCTGCAGAAGAGGGAAAACCACTTCCTCTTGGGAGGAGGCGCTGGTGCCTCCTGTCCCTCCTCCTCCGCCATGGGCCGTATTTGGGTCCCTCGGCAGCACGGCCCAAAGCGCCAGCACCTGCGACCAGCCTTGGCCGCCTCCGCAACTGCTCCAGCTGCTTCGCTGCTTCCTGCATCTCCTGGGTGCACCTTGGCTCTCCTCTTGCTATGGAATAACTTCTTCAACTTGGACAGCCTAGAAGAGAGTGAGCAGAAGGTGAGAAAGGGGGCTTGACGGCTCCTCCTGGTCTGTGTGGGTTTAGGCCCGTTTCTTATTCTTTGTGGCTTCATTCCACCTGCCACCGGCTGGAGTTGTGAAGATGTCCCCCTCCTGCCGCCCTGCCCTGCGTGTGGTCTCTGAAGGGTAGCCCGGCCTTTGCTGGGGAGGAAGGAAGCCCTCAGAAGGCGCTGGATAATGGGCCAACCAGAAACCAGGGCTGCTAAGGAATTCTACTTACATTCTTGTTCTCTCTCTTTCCCTCTCTCCCTCTAGCGCAACAACGAAAACCACTCACTCATCAGGTGACAGGATTTCTGCCCAGCTGGCCCCAGAACCAGCTGTGTCATGTGTCACAGGGGAGGGCGTGTCACAATGACCTCAGCAACTGAGCAGCCAGGGGTATTGTTACTGTGACGTGGCCTTATTCTGGGCTTGGCCTTTCATCCATGTCCATCCCCTGGCTATTCCATGCGTGTTTCTTTGGATTCAGGCTAGAGCAGCACCTGGGCGTTCTAGGAATAGCCTCGTGTCTGTCTGTCTTACCATATCCATGGTGCCCCCAACACACTGCTCATAAGGGACATGGGTCCCGTCTCTTCTGGCAATGCACACAGAGGTCCAATGCATGCCAGTGCGCCCACCCACCACCACCACCACACCATGTGCCATGACGTGAACTGCACCTCTTATTGCTGGGACCTGGGATCAGGCGTATAGTAGTGGATGAGGGAGAGCCCAGATTGGCTTGCAGTGCCTTCAGCCTGCCAGGACTGGGCTGGTGCAATGTCCCAGCATTTGAATATGTACTGTCAGGGCATCATGGGGTAAGAAAGTTGATCTGAGGGTGTGAGAAGAAGAGCCAGACTGTCTGAGAGCTGATTTAGCCTCTTTCCAGAATGTGGCTTTGGCAAGGTTGCCCCTGATGAAGCAGCTCTTGCTTCTGAAATGGATTCGATTCAATAAACAATGTTTGTCATAGCCGCCTTTGAGCATACATTCTCTTTTTGTATTGTGGCCTGGTTTGGAACTTCCGTGTTGGGATGTGTGTGTGTGTGTGTGTGTGTGTGTGTGTGTGTGTTGTATTGTATGCTGTATAATGCTGGTTTTGTATCAACTACACTGGCTTCCAGTTTGTTTCCAAGCTCAGCCTGTGGTTCTGCTTCATATCTATAAAGCCCTCAGTGGTTTGCAGCTGATATTTGCAATATCTCCTCCTGTATGAATTTATAATCTCCATAGAATCATAGAATAGTAGAGTTGGAAGGGGCCTATAAGGCCATTGAGACCAACCCCCATCTCAATGCAGGAATCCACCCTAAAGCATACTTGACAGATGGTTATCCAGCTGCCTCTTGAAGGCCTCTTGTCTTGTGTGGGAGAGCCCACAACCTCCCTAATGCCTACACTACACTACTGCTTTAAAGCGCTATAAAACTGTTATAAAGCGCTTTAAAGCAATAGTGTAGATCCGGCCTAGGTCACTGGTTCCATTGTCGTACTGCTCTAACAGTCAGGAAGTTTTTTCTGATGTCCAGCTGAAATCTGGCTTCCTGTAACTTGAGCCCGTTATTCCGTGTCCTGCAGTCTGGGATGATTGAGAAGAGATCCCGGCCCTTCTCTGTTCGACAACCTTTTAAGTATTTGAAAAGTGCTATCATGTCTTCCCTCAATGTTGTCTCTCTTCATAGGGCTTTGTTTCCAGACCCCTGATCATCCTGGTTGCCCTCCTCTGAACACGCTCCAGCTTGTCTGCATCCTTCTTGAAGCGTGGTGACAGAACTGGACGCAATACTCAAGATGAGGCCTAACCAGGGCCGAATAGAGAGGATCCAGTACCTCATGCGATTTGGAAGCTATACTTCTATTAATGCAGCTCAAAGTAGCATTTGCTTTTTTTGCAGCCACATCACACTGTTGGCTCATATTCAGCTTGTGATTTACAACAATCCCAAGACCCTTTTCGTTTGTAGCATTGCTGAGCCCAGTACCCCCATCTTGTAACTGTGCATTTGGTTTCTATTTCCTAGATGTAGAACTTGGCATTTATCCCTATTGAATTTCATTCTGTTGTTTTCAGCCCAGCACTCCAGCCTATCAAGATCACTTTGAGGTTTGTTTCTGTCTTCCAGGGTATTAGCTATCCATCCCACCCAATTTTGTGTCATCTGCAAATTTGATCAGCGTTCCCTGCACCTCCTTGTCCAAACAATTAATACAAAGTTGAAGAGCACTGGACCCAGGACTGAGCCCTGCGGTTCCCCACTCGTTCCCTCCCCCCAGTTTGAGAAGGAACCGTTGATAAGCACTCTTTGAGTCCGATTCTGTAGCCAACTGTGAATCCACCTAATGGTTGTTCCACCTAGCCCACTTTTAGCTAGTTTGTTAATCAGAATATCATGGGGCACTTTGTCAAAAGCTTTGCTGAAGTCAAGATACATTACGTCCACAGCATTCCCACAGTCCACAAGGGAGGTTACCGATCAAAAAATGAGCCCCCATTTTGTTCCCCGTCACTTCTCTGCCCGTGTTTTTGTTCCTCAGTTACTTCCTCTAAAGAACGAGCACGAGGCCCATGGAGTCCGCTGCTCTAATGGCGCTGCTTCTCCTGCACACAGCAGGAGAGAGCAGCCATTCCGTTTTCAAAAATACCTCATTCTTTGTGGAGAGCTTTTTGTCAAGCAAGGAAAGCCAGAAGGAGCGGGAGGCGCACGGGAGGCAGACGACGTCATGTGAGGGACCTGAGCACACTCCGTGAGTGCCCAGGAACGAGCGTGCAATAAAACGCTCATCGGATGGAGCTTTGAGCGTGCCTGACATAAGTATGCCAGTAGTTGCTGCCATAGGATTTCATGTGGCAGAAAATCCTTAAAGAATCTGTACTGCTCAGAACTTCACCAAACCAATGGAAGGTGCATCTCAACAAATCTGAATAAAGTACATCAGCAGTTTTTACCAATTTTATTTTATTTATTGATTATTGCATTTATATCCACCTTTTTTCCTCCAAGGAACCCAAGGCGGTGTACATAATCCTCTCCATTTTATCCTCACAACAACCCTGTAAGGTGGGTTGGGCTGAGAGTCTGTGACTGGCCCAAAGTCACCCAGTGGGTTTCCATGGCTGAGTGGGGACTAGAACCCAGATCTCTTGACTCCCAGTCCAACACTTTAGCCACTACACCACACTGGCTCTCTTGAAAAAAGACATATGATGTGCCATCTTGCAAACTGGAGAAAAATGGGTCAATGATGCTCAACTTGTCCCTTACTCAGTACAAATGGCTCTGGGGAAAAACATTATTATTTTTTTATCAATGATGTGAAGAAACTACTTCAGCGCCAGAACAGCATGTGTGTCTTTGTGTGTGTGTTTGTGTGTTTGTCTGGGCAAGAGAGCCTCGTTTCTACAACTTCCAACTAGGCATGTGCTCTGCTCCGATTAGAAGCGTAGAAGCAGGGGTGAATTGGCCTGCTCCGCCTTGCCCAGAGGCAGAGTAGAAGCACGTTGAAGAGAAGCGGCCATACGCGGAGCGCTTCTCTTATCGCGGACCGATCCGATCACCATTTTGAAACATTTCGCCCATAGGATTGCATTGCGGAAAAGAATGGGTGATAACTGTGTTGTTTTTGAACCTATCTTTCTGAAAATTCTTGTGCTTAGAGAGTCGTGGATGGGGGTCATTTTGAGCCTAATCTCAGCTCTCTGCGTGGTGCGGTTCGTGTGCTAGAATTTTTAAAATGTAGGGTAAAGGCGGGAAAAAGGTTACCTGTTTCGATTGCTGAGGGGCAGAGTCAACTCCCGGTCATGATGACATGATCCCAAAGTTGGAGGAGGGGGTAGGCAAAACGGGTAACTTGGGATTCTGGGAACTTCTCTTTCTTAGTCTGAACGGACTTTTCACAGTGTTTTTTAAAACAGTAGCCCCACCAAATGCACAAACACAACCTGAAATCATATACTAAGCCAATAATAAGAGAGCCCTGCTACCCACCCTAACTTTGGGGAACAACTGAAAAGATGTGGTGCAAGGGGATGAGCTCCCCTAGGGCATGCCATGTGGACGTGCCCCCACTCTCTCCTGTACTTGGAGGGCTATCAGAGCCCTCCAAAGAGTAAAGCAATGCCTATCATGAGTTGAAGTGAGAGCTTTACTCCTTAGTAGAGCTCTCATGGTGGAGCAATGGCTTTCATGAGTTGAACTGAGTTGAACTATACTTTTAATGTTTACTATTTTTAAATGTTGTAAACCGCCCAGAGAGCTTCGGCTGTGGGGCGGTATATAAATGTAATTAAATAAATAAATAAATAAATAAATAAACTGACAGCGTTGCTTCTTAAAAGACTGGTCACTAGGACCGGCAGCTGCTTCCCCCTCCCCTGGGCACGTCCCCCTCTTACTGGTAAAAGACAGATATAGCCTTTTTAAAAAGGTTCTTCTTGTTGTTTATTCAGCAACACTGCTGCTTTTAATTCCCCCCTTCCTTTATTTATTTATTTATTTATTTATTCCATTTTATATGCATTACTGGCTTATCCTTGGCTCACTTCCTTATGCCCCCAGAAATGTCTGCTGCCTGCCTGCCTTCCTTCCCTCCCTCCTCCCCTGCCTGCCTCGCAGGGCTGTTGTGTGTGTCTGGCTTTGACTCAAGGGAGAAGTCCTTCCTGCGCTCAGTTAGACTTTTGGAAGTTCCAAATCCATTTTTCAAGTGTGGAAGAAGATTCATAGGTTTATCTCTACTCCCCAATTCATGGCATGTTGGGATTTCCTTTGAAATGGCCCCATTGAGAGGTCTGCAGGTTTAAGCCCTGCCAAAAAACAGGGGATGATGGGATTGCCTTGTACCTTGGCATGATTGTGGGTCTAGATGGCATCTGTGAGTGTGCTCACTTCCCATTTTTTTATCTGTCCAAATGTCAGGGAACAGTCCACGTATGCAAACGGGGTGCCTGATTTTCATAAATTCCCCAAAAATCAGGGGATGATGGGACTGCCTTGGGTCTGGGCATGTGTGTGTATCCCTGGATAAGCTATCATGGTGGCAAGTTTGAGGTTTTTAACATGCATATTGACGGAGCTATCGAAAGGGGTGTAAATGGGGTGCCCGATTTTCATAAATTCCCCAAAAATCAGGGGATGATGGGACTGCCTTGAGTCTGGGCATGCATGTGTATCCCTGGATAAGCTATCATGGTGGCAAGTTTGAGTTTTTTAACATGCACATTGACGGAGCTATCGAAAGGGGTGTGAATGGGGTGCCCGATTTTCATAAATTCCCCCAAAATCAGGGGATGATGGGACTGCCTTGAGTCTGGGCATGCATATGTATCCCTGGATAAGCTATCATGGTGGTGAGTTCGAGGTTTTTAACGTGCACATTGACGGAGCTATCGAAAGGGGTGTGAATGGGGTGCCCGATTTTCATAAATTCCCCAAAAATCAGGGAATGATGGGACTGCCTTGAGTCTGGGCATGCTTGTGTATCACTGGATAAGCTATCATGGTGGTGAGTTTGAGGTTTTTCACATGCACATTGACGGAGTTATCGAAAGGGGTGTGAATGGGGTGCCCGATTTTCATAAATTCCCCAAAAATCAGGGGATGATGGGATTGCCTTGAGTCTTGGCGTGCGTGTGTATACCTCCATGAGGTGTCATGGTGCCAAACTTGAGGTTTCTAAATTTAACAGAAAAAAAGTTGTAAGCTTAATGCAAGCCTCGGGGGGGGGAAACGGAGCTCCGATCCGGATCCGGAGCTCCGCAGCGGAGTGGACATGGGCGGAGCGGGGGCGGAGCGAAGTGGCCCGATCCGCAAATCATGGATCTGGAAGAGAAGCGGAGCGGGGGGGTCCGTGCATACCCCTACTTCCAACTCTCTGGAGACTTTTTGTCTGCCTCTATTCAAGCCACTATCTCTTAGCCTAACCTACTTCATAGGTTTGTTGTAAGCCTAAAGCTAGGGTGACCATATTTTGGAAACCAAAAAGGAGGACATGTCCGGCTGCAGGGTGTGTGTCCAGCTCCAAGGGGGGGTGTCCACCCAAACATAGCTTTGGTCACACGTCTGATTTTATAGCAGACAATTAAGACAAACCTGTTCTACATAACAACTTAATGTTAAAATCCCTTGGAGGTCCCATTGAACTCTATGTTCTTACTTCTGAGTAGGCATTTTCACCTTAAAAGAAAGGTGGAAATTTTTATTTATTTATTTATTTATTTCTTTAATACATTTTTAAAACTATGAAGAGCATAAAAACAACCAACAAATTTAAAACACAAATACAAAATACAATATAAAAAGCACAACCAGAATAAAACCACACAGCAAAAATTAATATAGGTTAAAACATGAGATTAAAACAGCAAAGTTTAATTTTAAGTTAAATTGGGTGTTAAAATGCTGAGAAAATAAAAAGGTCTTCAGCTGGCGACGGAAAGAAAACAATGTAGGTGCCAAGCGAACCTCTCTGGGGAGCTCATTCCGCAACCGGGGTGCCACAGCAGAGAAAGCCCTCCTCCTAGTAGCCACCTGCCTCACTTCCTTCTGCAGGGGCTCACGGAGAAGGACCCCTGTGGATGATCTTAAGGTCCGGGCAGGCACATATGGGAGGAGGCGTTCCTTCAAATAACCTGGCCCCAAGCCGTTTAGGGCTTTGAATGTCAATACCAGCACTTTGAATCGGGCCCGGACCTGGACTGGCAGCCAATGAAGTTGTAGAAGGACTGCACCCTCCTTGCTAGCAGCACCCTCATTTTTAAAGATAAAGAGATCCAAATTTGCACAGTGACAGCTCTGAAGGATAGCTTTCAGCATACCACATCTGAATCAGATTGAGCCATCCCTTGATTTTTTATATCCCCCCTTAAATTCTTTTCCTGTTTTCCACCAGTGCGAAGGATTGCTCTTCTGTTCCTCTGATCAAGCGAAGCGGTGCATCTTCAAGTTCATAAACTACAGATCTGCTGGTTCCCTTACTCAAAAGTAAATCCCATTGATTTCAACTGCTAAAGTCACATGCACCCTTACCTTTGAGTAAACCCCATTGAACAGATAGAGTCTGAGTAAACACATATTCTAGTTCTAGAGATCCACAGAAAGCGTGTGTGTGTGTGTGTGTGTGTGTGTGTGTGTGTGTGTGTGCACACGCGTTTGACAGCTGTAGATATGTAAAATTTCCAGAAATTTTGAAGCCATGGGAAAAAAATGTTTTTCTTCCAGGGTGGGTGGGGTTTCGGGGGAAAATAGAAATTTTCAGAAAAACTGAAATAATGCAATATTAGCGCTTTTTACAGATTGAAAGTCACTTTGTTACTTTAAGAACATAAAATGTAATTATGTCCAAGTTGGTTTGGCATAAAATTATTACATTTGGTATATTAAAATACAGTGTATTCAAACAACTATTACAAACTGAATTTCCTTTCCTTTCCTTTTTTTTACCTTTTTGGTAACAAAAGCTCCTGAACTGTTAGGATTACTTGAACTATAAGGAATCTCTTTGGTTTTGCCAGTTTATGAGGAGCAGGCAAAAACAATTTAAAACAACAACAGAGGAAACCATCAACATTAGTAACAAAGAAAATTATTTATGTCTCCGCTAGTCCTCCACAGTGTCAAGCGGACATAAAGCCCCCATTCCCATAAAAAGAACTGAGAAAAAGGTGGGGGACCAAGATTCAATGAATATGCATGAAATTTAATCAGACTCATTTCCCGAGCTATAGCTATCACTATCCGTTCTAGTTTCTGCTTCAGTGGCAGCGTTGCCCCGTAGAGGCAGAAATGCATCTTGCTCTTGCATTTGAGAGTTGTAGTCTCAGTTTGCAACCTAGGACTTGCTTGTCCTTGGTACACAGAAATTGTAATAATCTAACACTGTACATAGTTTTTAGAAATCATTTGGAGAAGTAAATATCTGATCACATTGTCTTAAACATTTTATTCGTCATGCTAAAATAAAACATCCCTATAATCCATTTTTCTTCATTTTATTTTTTTATTTTTCCAACCCTTCACACCTCTAGACAGATGGAGCATGTATAAGAGGGGCACCATGCGAGGCAGGTGCAGGAAGGGGGCGAGGGGAACCGGGTTTGCCTGTTGCCCTTTCCACAAGGCTTGAACACCAGCTGTCTCCGCAGTTGGCTGAGGGTACCAATGCCAGGAGGGCTGCAGCGGCAGCTTTTCTTATTCCAGGTGCCCCCCCTCTGTTTTGCATCAAGGGGAGGTGGAGAGGCAACCTCGAGTCAGTGGGGAAGCAAGAGCCCCGTGTCTCTTTCCATCCAGGTGGACACTTTACTGAAGTGGGATTCTCTCTCTCTCTCTCCTCACCCCTTTCTTTCTTTCTTTCTTTCTTTCTTTCTTTCTTTCTTTCTTTCGTTCTTTCTTTCTACCAGCTTGATCCCAGGCAGTGTTCAGTGCTCCTAACTGGGGGCGGATCTACACTACTGTTTTAAAGCGCTTTATAACAGTTTTGACGACGGTATATGGAGTGTGTCCTGGGACCCAACAGTTGTCAAAACTGTTATAAAGTGCTTTAAAGCAGTAGTGCAGATCCTACCCAGGACTTACTTCCAAGTAAAGATGTGTAGGAGGGCGCTTAATGACTTACAGGGGATATCCACGAAACTACTTAGGGGAGAGAAGTTTTTGTTTTTCCCAAATCTGTTCAGCAACAAGGGAAGCTACTGCTGAGGAAAAAGCAGAGCAACACCCTAGTAGTCCCATGTCCATAACAGTCAGTGCAGGGTGTGGGGAGTTGTCCAAACACCAACAACGAATAAAGTGTAGGGGAGGAATGAAGGAGATCCACAGGCGGATGCAATAGCCGATTTGCAGGTGTTCAGGGGAGGAGAGGTGTAAGGATGCATGAACCCTAAAAGCACACAGGTGTAAGAGATCAGGGCTTCACATGCTATAGAAATGAAGGGGGATAATACGGGGCAAAAGTGTAGGTGTGATGGAGCTTTCAAACATTTGAACAAAACAGTCTTTACAGCCCACCTCAGGCTAGGCAAAAGTGGGACCAACCTGACCTCTCCTATAGGAAGTTCCAAAACTGGGTGCTGCTGCAGAAAAGGCCCCGTGCCGTGAGTCCACTAACCTAGGCTCACCCTAGGGGTGGACATATGGGAGGACCTCTAAAGAAGATTATAAATTCATAGAGGAGGAGATGTTTCAAATATCAGCCCCAAACCACTGAGGGCTTTGCAGGTGCGAAGCAGAACCACAGGCTGAGCTTGGAAACAAACTGGAAGCCAGAGTGGTTGATACAAAACCAACGTTATACAGTCTACAACACACACACGTACACCAACACGGAAGCACCAAACCAGGCCACAATACAAAAAGAGAGTGTATGCTCAAAGGTGGCTATGAAAAACATTGTTTATTGAATCAAATACATTTCAGAAGCAAGAGCTGCTTCATCAGGAGCAACCTTGTCAAACCCACATTCTGGAAAAGAGGGTAAAGTAGCTTTCAGACAGTCTGGCTCTCTTTCTTACACCATCACATCTTCTTACACCATGATACCCAGTTGAGATATCACATCCCTCCAGTCCTGGTGGGCTGAAGGCACCGTATGCCAATCTGGGCTTTCCCTCCACTACTACTGTACGTCTGATCCCAGGTCCCAGCAATGAGAGGTGCAATTCATGTTGTGGCATATTGCGGTGGGTGTAGGTGTGCACTGGAATGTATTTGATTACATTGCCAAAGTGACAGGTCCTATGTCCTTTGTATGTATGCTGGGACACCATGGTTATGGGGGGGGGGACACCAGACACAAGGCTATTCATAAAAAGAACAAGTGCATATCTAGCCTGAAGCAAAAGAAACACACAGGTGCCAGATTGGCAGAAATCCTTTCACATGTCTAGTGGATGGTATCTTTCCTTGACTGGCACACAGGAAAGGGGAGAAAAAATGAGAATGTAAGTACAATTTCTTAGCAGACCTGATTTCTGTTTGACTATTATCCAGTGCCTTCCAAGGGATTCCTTCCTCCCCAGCAAAGGCAGGGCGATCCTTTAGAGATCACACGCAGGGCAGGTTAAAACACTTCAGTTTAACTTGGAGAGCGGTGAGAGGGGAACATTTCAGAACTCCAGCCATTTGCATGTGGCAGGAAACAAATGAGAATAAGGGAATCCACAGCCTCACAGAAGAAATGGGCCTAAACCCAGTTCTTCTGTGCCAACTCCTGATACAGATCAAGAGCCGGCAAGCCCCATTTCTCATCTTCTGCTCACTCTCTTCCAGGCTATCCAAGAGGGAATCTACACGTCGTACTGAAGGTGCTTGCATGCGCCTCCAGTACGCCCCCCAAACGAGGGTGTAGACGGAGAAAGAAGAGACGGAGGAAGAGGCAGTGGAGGCGGTGGCTGGGGAATCGGCCGCGTCCTGGACATCGACGCCGCCTCCCCACTGGCCTCCTGCTACCGGGGTAAGAGCCACCCAGGTCGGAGAGCTCGGCGGAAGCGGAAGCCGAGCTCTCCGACCCGTTTGGCTCTTACCCCGGCAGCAGGAGGCCGCCGGCGACAGCGGCAAGGTCGTGGCCGGTTCCCCAGCCTCCTCCTCCTCCTCCTCTTCCTCTGTCTCTTCTTTCTCCGCCGCCGCCTCCCCGCCGGCCCCCTGCTGCCGGGGTAAGAGACACCCGGGTCGGAGAGCTCGGCTTCCGCTTCCGCCGAGCTTTCCGACCTGGGTGGTTCTTACTCCGGCAGCAGGAGGCCAACAGGGAGGCAGCGGCGGTGGCAAGGATGTGGCCGGTTCCACAGCCGCATCCTCCACCGCCTCTTCCTCCGTCTCTTCTTTCTCCGTCTACACCCTCGTTTGAGCCAGCAAGCCCCATTTCTCACCTTCCCCTTAGGCCGTAGCTAGACCTAAGGTTTTTCCCAGGATCATCCCGGGTTTGTCCCTTCCTGAGCACTAGATGCCCTGTGTGGCACTTAGATGAACAGGTTTGACCCCAGGACAATCCTGGGATAAACCTGAGGTCTAGCTATGGCCTTACTCTCTTCTAGGCTGTCCAAGTTTTAGAGGATTATTGCGTTTCAACCTCTCATCACAACTATTTCTTATGTCCAATGTTGTGATATTGTTAAGTCTCCCTTTTCTTTTCTTCCACAGATGGGATTTCCTGCTGCAAGATCTTGGCTATGTAGAGATCTTCAACTTCTTTGCATGTCTTCCTTTCCTTCTTTCTGTCTTCCTTCCTTTCTCTTTCTTTCTGCAGCTTTCACAACCTATAACAGAGTGAGGAGAAGATGTGAAATGGGGCTTGTCAGGTCCTCATAGTCTGCGTGCCATTTCATTGGTGAGGTTTTATATTGATGCATTGATTGTTGTTGTGTTTTAATTAAATATGGAATGTTAAATATTGTTGGCTTTCTTCATACTTACAGATGCTTGGGAAGGAACAATGGACTTGAGTAAACCTAGGGCTCATCTACACCAAGCAGGATATTCCACTATGAAAGTAGTATGAAAGCGGTCTATAAAAGGCAGGAGCCACACTACTGCTTTATAGTGGTATTGAAGTGCACTGACAACTGTTACGCCCATTGACACCTACCATATACCACTTTCATACTGCTTTCATAGTGTTATATCCTGCTTGGTGTAGATGCATCATGGGCCCCAACGCTTGACAGTGCACTTCAATGCTGCTACAACACAGTAGTGTGGCTCCTACCTTTTATATACTGCTTTCATACCACTTTCATAATGGAATATCCTGCTTGATGAGCCCCTAGATTAAAAAGTCTAGATACACACCAAGATTTTTTTTAAAATAATAACAAAATAAACCAACCAATAAAACCTCGATACCCCATTTCTTCGATTCTAAGACGCACTTTCCCCCCCCATATAAACATCTCTAAAAATGGGGTGTGTCTTAGAATCGCGGGTGTGTCTTAGGGTGGTTTTTTTCCCCTGCTGGTGGTACTGAAATTAGTGTGCGTCTTACAATCGATGGCGTCTTACAATCGAAGAAATACGGTAATAACCCCTTTAAAGGCAGAGCAAACTAACGGACAGAAAGACACTAAACTGTATGGGCAAATAAAAGAAAGGTGTAACGTTTCAGGTTGTTGTCTTTATAACTAGGATGTCACTGCAGAGACTAACAGATTCAGTATTTGGCATTATTTACTTAACTTAAGAATGTTGGGTGAATAATGCCATGAAGAAAATAATTAACAGAACAACCAACCAAAGATGTTCAACTCTGAGTTCACTGTGAAGAAGAGTTAACCGTGCCGCTTATCCCAGTTCTCTAGTCCCTGGTTGACTGACGCTGGGTGGAGGTGCCCTCTTCGTTGCACTGCAGGCCGTCTCCACCAGACGCTGCTGGTTGCTGGTTTCTGGTTTCCTCTGTCGGTTTCTCCCCTTTCTGCCTCCATTCCATGCCCCTCCCACTGCACACCAAACACATTCCAAGGCCGTTGGAGGCAGGAATAATAATAACAATAATAATAATAATAATAATAATAATAATAATAATTTGCATTTTTATACCGCCCAATAGCCGAAGCTCTCTGTTGAAGAACAGTTAAAGCTGCAGGAGCTATACTAGAGTGGCCAGATACAAAAGAGGGCAGGGCTCCTGCAGCTTTAACTGTTGTGATGAGGGGATTTTGCCAGGTGCTGCATGCATACAAATGGCACCTCCTGAAACCTCCTTTTCTATGCCACTGTTAAAGATACAAGAGCCCTGTCCTCCTTTCCATATGGTCACCCTATTAAAACTCCACATGTCTATCAAATATAAGGAGTGTATGCCTTTAAAAAAGCTAGATGGAAGGATATTGGTAGATTCCTTTGACTTGGGTTTTTTTTTTCCTGTCTCCAGCAGCATTTACTACTCCATTGAAATCACCTCCGAATCTCACTTCACCTTCAACAAACTCTTAAGATTACCTCAAAAACCTCATGAAAGAATAAACCTTGTTTCTAATTAGGTGCATATAAGTTCATCCGTGTTATCGCACCAGCGATTTATCGCACACTCCCCATGCCTGGTATGCACTTTTGCAGCTCGATACCTTACCCACATGACGTCGTCCACGTCCTGCACAAACTTCAGCTCTTATCCTCCATGTTTCATTCCTTTTTGGAACACAGGAAGACTGGATGATGTTCCTTCCCTGTGAAATCAATGCTCTCCTCCCTCCCTCCCATGTATTTCTGTGGTTGCCTTCTATCCACCATCCCGTTCTTTGTTGGGGGCGCATATGTCTAAGGTCGCTCTCACTAATAAAAGAGGAGGGCAGAGCAGTTCCCCTCTCAGCTGTGAAGGGGAAGGGAGTGAGGTCCCATTGAACTCTTCTATGTTCTTACTCCTGAGTAGGCCTAGTCACCTTAAAAGAAATGTGGAAAATGCAGCCTTTTTGCCCGCAGTGCCCTCATTTTTAGAGACAAAGAGATCAAAATTGGCAGTGATAGGTCTTAAGGTGGGCTTTAGCCATGCCAAGTTTGAATCAGATTGGGTCATCCTTTGATTTTAAGGGATTTTTAAAATGGAAATTAAACAAATGCTCACATCTGCATAAGTTTTAAAGATAAAGAGATCAAAATGGGCACAGTGATAGCTCTTAAGGAGGGCTTTCAGCATGCCAAGTTTGAATCAGATTGGGTCATCCTTTGATTTTTTAATGATTTTGTTTAATTTCCCTCTCTTAAACCCTTTTCCTGGTAGTCCACAAGTCCGGAAGATTGAAGGATCGATCTTCTATTGCTTTGATCATACGAAGCGGTGCATCTTCAAGTTCATAAAATAGAGATCTGCTGGTTCCCTTACTCAAAAGTAAATCCCATTGATTTCGACTGCATTTACATCCCAGTCATACTAAAATCATATGCAAGCTTACCTTTTAAACCCCATTGAACAGAGAGAGACTTTCTTCTGAGTAAACACATAGAAGTGATTTTAAATCGTGTGGTCACTCAGCTTTTTTCTTTTTTCTTTTTAAAGTCCATAACAGCAAACTGGAAAGAAGTGCTCTGCAGCCCCATGCTTACTTCTGAGGTCTTACTTCTGTTTATTCAGAAGTCTCTCTCTGTGTTCAACGGAGTTTACTCAAAGGTCAGCACGCATCTGATTTTAGTATGTTCACATTCTAAAACCTCCAGGTAGGGTGAGGGGAACGGGTGTAGCGTAGGCAACAGGGAATAACCACGAAAGTACGTAGGAGAGAGACAGAGTCCCCCCCCCCCCCGAAGTGAATTCAGTAACAAGAGAAGCTACTTTCTAGAAAAAGCAGGGCAAGACCAGGAGGGCCCCATGTCGCTTACTAGGGAGGGCGAGGTGTCCAACTACCACCAACCAATGAACTGTAGGGGGAGGTACAAAGGAGATCTGGGGGAGGGGGAAGTGCATCTCATTGGAACAACACCGATACGCTGGTGCGCAGGAGAGGAGAAGTGTAAAGATGGATGAAACGTAAAGGCCCAAAGGCGTAAGTTGATCGGGCTTTCACACGCTATGGAAACGAGGGTGGATAATTCGAGGGCAAACGAGCAGGTGTGATGGAGCTCTAGATCTCCCTTCTACAGCTTTCTTTTGGTCAGTTGCTTCAAAAGGAATGTTACATGTCATACAAATTGCCACTCCTTTAGTTTTCGTGGATGCACAGGCAGCATTAATGTTCCCAGCACCTAATTGACTGAATATGTCCTAAATGTTCCCAACACCTCATTTTTAAGACAGGAGAAGAAACTTATATTAAGGCACAGCATGAAAAATATCTAGGTCAATTAGATGGCATTACTATCTTTTCAGTCCCCCACCAGCCCTTCCTTGTATTCGCCCATGTGGTTCAAGTGTGGTTCTGTTGGTAAGCCTGCTCTGTTGCTTCAGATGCCTTTAAACGGATTATTATGGAGGCTTTTATTTACAGGTTCCAGGTGTGTGTGTGTGTGTGTGTGTGTGTGTGTGTGTGTGCATTCGTGCTTGTGTGTGTGTGTGTTTGGTGTAAATTGAGTTTTTTACAACGGAAGTAGACCCAAGTACATTGTTCCCTCCCCATGCATCTGTAAGGATGAAAGACAACCAAAAAAGAGTTAATATTGAACAAATATTTAATAATAATGATAATAATGATGATGATAACAAATGAAAGCCAGCAAATGAAAAGGCTGAAACTCAGTAGGCAAGGCCTAGGCTGTGAAAGCTGAAGAGGTTGTCCATAGCAAGAGGAAAGCCAAGGTGAACCCGGGAGGAGGAGGAGGAAGCAGCGAGCAAGGCGGAGCTGGTGTGGCTGGTCCAAGGTCTGGTCGCAGGCGCTGGCGTTTCGGGCTGTGCTGGAGAGGAAGCAGCGTACGGCCCAGGCTGGAGGAGGAGGTCCAGGATGCACCAGCACAGCTTCCCCAAAAGAAGTGGTTCTTTCTCTGCAGAGGGGAAAAGTCTGTCGCGGTGGAAAATGAGCCCAAGGAGACAAAAAGAGAGAGGAAAAAGATAGAATGGAAAAGAAAGGATGAAAGAGAGAAAGGCAAAGAGAGAGAGAGAGAGAGAGAGAGAGAAGGAAGGAAGGAAAGAAAGAAGGAGGGATGTGCCAAGATGTTTCAGATCCTGTAAGAGTCAAGATCCTCCACCAGGAGATCATCACCTGTAAGGCAGAAAGGAGAAGGGGGGTCTTAATGATAGCAGAACATTAGACTTCAGAAATGGTTGGGAGGAGGGGGGAGGTCACTCGCTTGGGGCTAGCAATCGAGCTCCCAAAGGAGGTGGGAACTGCTGCTTCCAAGCCTGTGGGTTGTGGTCGGGCCTTTCTCACCAAGACCCATGTTTGCCATATGGCGTGGTTGGCGTTTCATCTACTCTAGTGCGCAGACAGGAGACTGCTGCACAATACAAGAAATACATCTAGGCAACCAAGCATAGCTACACCTAGTAGTAACATAATATCTAAACTTAGTCTTAATATTTCAACTTAAGTTGACGCCTCTTTGCTGAAAAGCAATGGCTCAGCAGCAAGAAAGGTCCTTGATGCAAAAGACACCTACGAGGGAAGCCTCTGCGCTGTTTCTTACCCTCTTCGTCCACATTCGAGACGTCAGCACTATAAATTGATGATGACACCTGACCACAGCTGAGGTCAATGGTGGACGAAGAGGGGACCACCTGGATGACATTGGAGGATCTTGACTCTGTTGGGGGGGAAAGGAGACACAGAGACCATGTTAACATAATTAGCAAGACTCACCAAAGGAGGGGCCCATTCCCTTCCCCCCCGGACCCTGGAGCTGGCACTGGCTAGAGTGCCTCAAGCAGCAGCCAGCCCCCCCGGTCACGATCCCCCCTGGCCTATCCATCCCCCCAAGGACCTAGGCATCTCCTCACCTCGGACGGCACATCCCAGAGAGGGTTTCTCCTTGGGCTCTTCCACCAGAACAGTTTTTCTCCCTCTGCAGAAGAGGGAAAACCACTTCCTCTTGGGAGGAGGCGCTGGTGCCTCCTGTCCCTCCTCCTCCGCCATGGGCCGTATTTGGGTTCCTCGGCAGCACGGCCCAAAGCGCCAGCACCTGCGACCAGCCTTGGCCGCCTCCGCAACTGCTCCAGCTGCTTCGCTGCTTCCTGCATCTCCTGGGTGCACCTTGGCTCTCCTCTTGCTATGGAATAACTTCTTCAATTTGGACAGCCTAGAAGAGAGTGAGCAGAAGGTGAGAAAGGGGGCTTGACGGCTCCTCCTGGTCTGTGTGGGTTTAGGCCCGTTTCTTAATCTTCGTGGCTTCATTCCACCTGCCACCGGCTAAAGTTGTGAAGATGTCCCCCTCCTGCCGCCCTGCCCTGCGTGTGGTCTCTGAAGGGTAGCCCGGCCTTTGTTGGGGAGGAAGGAAGCCCTCAGAAGGCGCTGGATAATGGGCCAACCAGAAACCAGGGCTGCTAAGGAATTCTACTTACATTCTTGTTCTCTCTCTTTCCCTCTCTCCCTCTAGCGCAACAACGAAAACCACTCACTCATCAGGTGACAGGATTTCTGCCCAGCTGGCCCCAGAACCAGCTGTGTCATGTGTCACAGGGGAGGGCGTGTCACAATGACCTCAGCAACTGAGCAGCCAGGGGTATTGTTACTGTGACGTGGTCTTATTCTGGGCTTGGCCTTTCATCCATGTCCATCCCCTGGCTATTCCATGCGTGTTTCTTTGGATTCAGGCTAGAGCAGCACCTGGGCTTTCTAGGAATAGCCTCGTGTCTGTCTGTCTTACCATATCCATGGTGCCCCCAACACACTGCTCATAAGGGACACGGGTCCCGTCTCTTCTGGCAATGCACACAGAGGTCCAATGCATGCCAGTGCGCCCACCCACCACCCCCACCACACCATGTGCCATGACGTGAACTGCACCTCTTATTGCTGGGACCTGGGATCAGACGTATAGTAGTGGATGAGGGAGAGCCCAGATTGGCTTGCAGTGCCTTCAGCCTGCCAGGACTGGGCTGGTGCAATGTCCCAGCATTTGAATATATACTGTCAGGGCATCATGGGGTAAGAAAGTTGATCTGAGGGGGTGAGAAGAAGAGCCAGACTGTCTGAAAGCTGATTTAGCCTCTTTCCAGAGCTCTTGCTTCTGAAATGGATTCGATTCAATAAACAATGTTTGTCATAGCCGCCTTTGAGCATACACTCTCTTTTTGTATCGTGGCCTGGTTTGGAGCTTCCGTGTTGGTGTGTTTGTGTGTGTGTGTGTGTGTGTGTGTGTTGTATTGTATGCTGTATAATGCTGGTTTTGTATCAACTACACTGGCTTCCAGTTTGTTTCCAAGCTCAGCCTGTGGTTCTGCTTCATATCTATAAAGCCCTCAGTGGTTTGCAGCTGATATTTGCAATATCTCCTCCTGTATGAATTTATAATCTCCATAGAATCATAGAATAGTAGAGTTGTAAGGGGCCTATAAGGCCATTGAGACCAACCCCCATCTCAATGCAGGAATCCACCGTAAAGCATACTTGACAGATGGTTATCCAGCTGCCTCTTGAAGGCCTCTTGTCTTGTGTGGGAGAGCCCACAACCTCCCTAGTGCCTACACTACACTACTGCTTTAAAGCTCTATAAAACTGTTATAAAGCGCTTTAAAGCAATAGTGTAGATCCGGCCTAGGTCACTGGTTCCATTGTCGTACTGCTCTAACAGTCAGGAAGTTTTTTCTGATGTCCATCTGAAACCTGGCTTCCTGTAACTTGAGCCCGTTATTCCGTGTCCTGCAGTCTGGGATGATCGAGAAGAGATCCTGGCCCTTCTCTGTTCGACAACCTTTTAAGTATTTGAAAAGTGCTATCATGTCTTCCCTCAATGTTGTCTCTCTTCATAGGGCTTTGTTTCCAGACCCCTGATCATCCTGGTTGCCCTCCTCTGAACACGCTCCAGCTTGTCTGCATCCTTCTTGAAGTGTGGTGACAGAACTGGACGCAATAGTCAAGATGAGGCCTAACCAGGGCCGATCCAGTACCTCATACGATTTGGAAGCTATACTTCTATTAATGCAGCCCAAAGTAGCATTTGCTTTTTTTGCAGCCACATCACACTGTTGGCTCACATTCAGCTTGTGATTTACAACAATCCCAAGGCCCTTTTCGTTTGTAGCATTGCTGAGCCAAGTACCCCCATCTTGTAACTGTGCATTTGGTTTCTATTTCCTAGATGTAGAACTTGGCATTTATCCCTATTGAATTTCATTCTGTTGTTTTCAGCCCAGCACTCCAGCCTATCAAGATCACTTTGAGGTTTGTTTCTGTCTTCCAGGGTATTAGCTATCCATCCCACCCAATTTTGTGTCATCTGCAAATTTGATCAGCGTTCCCTGCACCTCCTTGTCCAAACAATTAATACAAAGTTGAAGAGCACTGGACCCAGGACTGAGCCCTGCGGTTCCCCACTCGTTCCCTCCCCCCAGTTTGAGAAGGAACCGTTGATCAGCACTCTTTGAGTCCGATTCTGTAGCCAACTGTGAATCCACCTAATGGTTGTTCCACCTAGCCCACTTTTAGCTAGTTTGTTAATCAGAATATCATGGGGCACTTTGTCAAAAGCTTTGCTGAAGTCAAGATACATTACGTCCACAGCATTCCCACAGTCCACAAGGGAGGTTACCCGATCAAAAAGTGAGATCAAATTAGTCTGGCCGGATTTGTTCCTGACAAATCCATGTTGGCTTCTAGTAATCGTCAAAATGAAGGAGGGAAAAAACCACTCTGTGAATCCAATGAAAAGAAGAGATAGTCGCTAGTGTTTTCTCTCTTTTTCTCTTGTCCTCCTATATTCCCTTCCCTCTTCTCCTTTTTTGTTTTCTTTTTGCATATTTTAATGTTGTTAATGTGCATACAATTAATGACAAAAATTCAATGTAAGTATTATATGTGTTGATAAAAAAGTTTTTCGTTAATTTGTAGCTCCTGAAGAAGGATCGGGAGATCCGAAACGTCGAGCATTTTTTACATTGTCCTTTTACAACAATACAATTTTTAAAGATTGAAGATATATGTAGCCAAAAGTAAAACCCTTTTTCTATTTTCCAACACTAGGGACTATCTCTTCTTTTTCATTGGCTTCTAGTAAACACTGCATTGTTTTCAAGGTGCTTACAGACTGACTTCTTTATAATTTGCTCCAAAATTTTCCCAGGGATGGCTGTCAGACTGACTGGTCTGTAGTTCCCAGTCATCCAGCCCCTCACCCATCTTCCATGATTTTGCGAAGGTAATAGACAGAAGGCCTGGATCGACGCCCAGGTTGGGAGATTGAGATTTCTGCATGCAGCAGCTGGTGGCAGGTGTTGTGATGCAGCGGGCAGCAGCTAGGTGGGCCCAGAAGCTGGCGGTCGTGCAGCGGCCAGGCAGCAGGTGGGCTGCCTGGTCTGGTCTGGCCCGTCCGAGGATTTTGGTTCCATTCAGAGCAGGCAGAACTTCATATGCAGCAATCCGAGGGAACGCTTTCCCAACACAGTTAGTTGTTTTCAGCCGTCCTCTTTGGTATTTGGTTTGGCTCGTTTGCTTGAGTGATTTGCACCTACTTGCTCTGTAGTACTAAGGAAGAAGTGGGTCTCTAGTCATTCATTTTTAATAGTACGGTAATTCATTTTTTTAATGAAGCATTTTGATCCATAGACCTTCCTCTCCAATTGGCTTTGATATAATTGGCATGACATAAGTTTGTAACACTTGCTGATCATTGTTCATCCTTCTCTGTTTGGGGCTCTTGGGAAGGCATTGCAGGAGTGGGGAAGGGATACAGGGAGACCCCATACTCCCACTCCTTGTAATGTTTGTTCTTTTTAAAATGTTCTGGGTAAGGCCTGGTTTCCACTAGGGCTGTGCAATCCCTCTCCAAACCGCTTTGGATCCCGGGTCAATCCGGACCTCCCCCGAATCGATATTCGGCCCCCATTTTGTTCCCCGTCACTTCTCTCCCCGTGTTTTTGTTCCTCAGTTACTTCCTCTAAAGAAGAGCACGAGGCCCATGGAGTCCACTGCTCTAATGGCGCTGCTTCTCGTGCCCACAGCAAGAGAGAGCAGTGATTCCGAGTTTAAAAAAAATCATACTTAAGAGGTGTCGTTGTTTTTTGTTGCGCCAGGAAGGCCAGAAGGGGCAGGAGGCCTATACGTACATTTGGAGTTAACAGTCAAAGCTCCATCACACCGGGGGTTAACACGCTCCCTACCGTCGCTTCTCTGATGGTGTTTTTTTTCCTCAGTTACTTCCTCTTTTCAAAAGGGGAAGTGCCTAACGAGCACGAGGCCCATGGAGTCCGCTGCTCTAATGGCGCTGCTTCTCCTGCACACAGCAGGAGAGAGCAGCGATTCCGTGTTCAAAAATACATCATTCTTTGTGGAGAGCTTTTTGTCAAGCAAGGAAAGCCAGAAGGAGCGGGAGGCGCACGGGAGGCAGAAGACGTCATGTGAGGGACCTGAGCACACTCCGTGAGTGCCCAGGAACGAGCGTGCAATAAAATGCTCATCGGATGGAGCTTTGAGCGTGCCTGACATAAGTATGCCAGTAGTTACTGCCATAGGATTTCATGTGGCAGAAAATCCTTAAAGAATCTGTACTGCTCAGAACTTCACCAAACCAATGGAAGGTGCATCTCAACAAATCTGAATAAAGTACATCAGCAGTTTTTACCAATTTTATTTTATTTATTTATTATTGCATTTATATCCACCTTTTTTCCTCCAAGGAACCCAAGGCGGTGTACATAATCCTCTCCATTTTATCCTCACAACAACCCTGTAAGGTGGGTTGGGCTGAGAGTCTGTGACTGGCCCAAAGTCACCCAGTGGGTATCCATGGCTGAGTGGGGACTAGAAACCGGATCTCTTGACTCCCAGTCCAACACTTTAGCCACTACACCACACTGGCTCTCTTAAAAAAAGACATACGATATGCCATGTGGCAAACTGGAGAAAAATGGGTCAATGATGCTCAACCTGTCCCTTACTCAGTACAAATGGCTCTGGGGAAAAACATTTGCATTATCAATGATGGGAAGAAACTACTTCAGCGCCAGAACAGCATGTGTGTCTCTGTGTGTGTGTTTGTGTTTGTTCGGGCAAGAGAGCCTCGTTTCTACGACTTCCAACTCTCTGGAGACTTTTTGTCTGCCTCTATTCAAACCACTATCTCTTAGCCTAACCTACCTGATAGGTTTGTTGTAAGCCTAAAGCTAGGGTGACCATATTTTGGAAGCCAAAAAGGAGGACATGTCCGGCCGCAGGGTGTGTGTCCAGCTCCAAGGGGGGGGGGTGTCCACCCAAACATAGCTTTGGTCACACGTCTGATTTTACAGCAGACAATTAAGACAAACCTATTCTAGATAACATCTTAATATTAAAATCCCTTGGAGGTCCCATTGAACTCTATGTTCTTACTTCTGAGTAGGCATTTTCACCTTAAAAGAAAGATGGATTTTTTTAATTTTTTTAATCTATTTATTTATTACATTTTTATACCGCCCAATAGCCGAAGCTCTCTGGGCCGTTCACAAAAATTAAAACTATGAAGAGCATAAAAACAACCAACAAATTTAAAACACAAATACAAAATACAATATAAAAAGCACAACCAGAATGAAACCACACAGCAAAAATTAATATAGGTTAAAACATGAGATTCAAACAGCTATGGTGACCCTATGAAAAGGAGGACAGGGCTCTTGTATCTTTAACAGTTGTATTGAAAAGGAAATTTCAGCAGGTGTCATTTGTATATATGGGGAACCTGGTGAAATTTCTTCTTCATCACAACAGTTAAAGCTGCAGGTGCCCTGCCCTCTTTTAAATCTGGTCACTCTAGTATAGCTCCTGCACCTTTAAATATTGTGATGAAGAGGGAATTTCACCAGGTTCTCCATACATACAAATGACACCTGCTGAAGTTCCCATTTCTATGCAACTGTTAAAGATACAGGAGCCCTGTCCTCATTTTTATATGGTCACCCTAAAAACAGCAAAGTTTAAATTTAAGTTAAATGAGGTGTTAAAATGCTGAGAAAATAAAAAGGTCTTCAGCTGGCGACGGAAAGAAAACAATGCAGGTGCCAAGCGAACCTCTCTGGGGAGCTCATTCCGCAACCGGGGTGCCACAGCAGAGAAAGCCCTCCTCCTAGTAGCCACCTGCCTCACTTCCTTCGGCAGGGGCTCACGGAGAAGGACCCCTGTGGATGATCTCAAGGACTGGGCAGGCACATATGGGAGGAGGCGTTCCTTCAAATAGCCTGCCCCCAAACCGTTTAGGGCTTTAAATATTAATCCCAGCACTTTGAATCAGGCCCGGACCTGGACTGGCAGCCAATGAAGTTGTAGAAGGACTGCACCCTCCTTGCTAGCAGCACCCTCATTTTTAAAGATAAAGAGATTCCAATTGGCACAGTGATAGCTCTTAAGGAGGGCTTTGAGCATGCCCAATTGAAATCAGATTGGGCCATCCTTTGATTTTTTAAATCCCCCCTTAAATTCTGTTCCTGTTTTCCACCAGTGCGAAGGATTGCTCTTCTGTTCCTCTGATCATGCGAAGCGGTGCAACTTCAAGTTCATAAACTACAGATCTGCTGGTTCCTTTACTCAAAAGTAAATCCCATTGATTTCAACTGCTAAAGTCACATGCAGGCTGGAGATGGAGCATGTATAAGAGGGGCACCATGCAAGGCAGGTGCAGGAAGGGGGCGAGGGTAACCGGGTTTGCCTGGTGCCCTTTCCACAAGGCTTGGACACCAGCTGTCTCCGCAGTTGGCTGAGGGTACCAATGCCAGGAGGGCTGCAGCGGCAGCTTTTCTTATTCCAGGTGCCCCCCCTCTGTTTTGCATCAAGGGGAGGTGGAGAGGCAACCTCGAGTCAGTGGGGAAGCAAGAGCCCCGTGTCTCTTTCCATCCAGGTGGACACTTTACTGAAGTGGGATTCTCTCTCTCTCTCTCTCCTCACCCCTTTCTTTCTTTCTTTCTTTCTTTCTTTCTTTCTTTCTTTCTTTCTTTCTTTCTTTCTTTCTTTCTACCAGCTTGATCCCAGGCAGTGTTCAGTGCTCCTAACTGGGGGCGGATCTACACTACTGTTTTAAAGCGCTTTATAACAGTTTTGACGACGGTATATGGAGTGTGTCCTGGGACCCAACAGTTGTCAAAACTGTTATAAAGTGCTTTAAAGCAGTAGTGCGGATCCTACCCAGGACTTACTTCCAAGTAAAGATGTGTAGGAGGGCGCTTAATGACTTACAGGGGATATCCACGAAACTACTTAGGGGAGAGAAGTTTTTGTTTTTCCCAAATCTGTTCAGCAACAAGGGAAGCTACTGCTGAGGAAAAAGCAGAGCAACACCCTAGTAGTCCCATGTCCATAACAGTCAGTGCAGGGTGCGGGGAGTTGTCCAAACACCAACAACGAATAAAGTGTAGGGGAGGAATGAAGGAGATCCACAGGCGGATGCAATAGCCGATTTGCAGGTGTGCAGGGGAGGAGAGGTGTAAGGATGCATGAACCCTAAAAGCACACAGGTGTAAGAGATCAGGGCTTCACATGCTATAGAAATGAAGGGGGATAATACGGGGCAAAAGTGTAGGTGTGATGGAGCTTTCAAACATTTGAACAAAACAGTCTTTACAGCCCACCTCAGGCTAGGCAAAAGTGGGACCAACCTGACCTCTCCTATAGGAAGTTCCAAAATTGGGTGCTGCTGCAGAAAAGGCCCCGTGCCGTGAGTCCACTAACCTAGGCTCACCCTAGGGGTGGACATATGGGAGGACCTCTAAAGAAGATTATAAATTCATAGAGGAGGAGATGTTTCAAATATCAGCCCCAAACCACTGAGGGCTTTGCAGGTGCGAAGCAGAACCACAGGCTGAGCTTGGAAACAAACTGGAAGCCAGAGTGGTTGATACAAAACCAACGTTATACAGTCTACAACACACACACGTACACCAACACGGAAGCACCAAACCAGGCCACAATAGAAAAAGAGAGTGTATGCTCAAAGGTGGCTATGAAAAACATTGTTTATTGAATCGAATACATTTCAGAAGCAAGAGCTGCTTCATCAGGAGCAACCTTGTCAAACCCACATTCTGGAAAAGAGGGTAAAGTAGCTTTCAGACAGTCTGGCTCTCTTTCTTACACCATCACATCTTCTTACCCCATGATACCCAGTTGAGATATTACATCCCTCCAGTCCTGGTGGGCTGAAGGCACCGTATGCCAATCTGGGCTTTCCCTCAACTACTACTGTACGTCTGATCCCAGGTCCCAGCAATGAGAGGTGCAATTCATGTTGTGGCATATTGCGGTGGGTGTAGGTGTGCACTGGAATGTATTTGATTACATTGCCAAAGTGACAGGTCCTATGTCCTTTGTATGTATGCTGGGACACCATGGTTATGGGGCTGGGGGACACCAGACTCAAGGCTATTCATAAAAAGAACAAGTGCATATCTAGCCTGAAGCAAAAGAAACACACAGGTGTCAGATTGGCAGAAATCTTTTCACATGGTGGAGGAAGAAGAGCAGGGGGCCGCCGGCGACAGCGGCAAGGTCGTGGCCAGTTCCCCAGACGCCTCCTCCTCCTCCTCTTCCTCTGTCTCTTCTTTCTCCGCCGCCGCCTCCCCGCCGGCCCCCTGCTGCCGGGGTAAGAGCCACCCGGGTCGGAGAGCTCGGCTTCCGCTTCCGCCGAGCTTTCCGACCTGAGTGGCTCTTACCCCGGCAGCAAGAGGCCAGCAGGGTGGCGGCGGCGGCAGCAAGGACGCGGCCGGTTCCCCAGCCGCCTCCTCCACCGCCTCTTCCTCCGTCTCTTCTTTCTCCATCTACACCCTCGTTTTGAGGAGCACTGGAGGCTCACGCAAGCGCCTTCAGTACGACGTGTAGATTCCCTCCAGGTTGCAGAAAATGATTCATTGCAAAAGGAGAAACGGCGGGTGCATCCAGGGGAAGAGAGAAGAGCAATCTAGCCAGTGCCAGCTCCAAGGTTGTGGGGGTAATGGGCTCTTCCCTCAGGGAGTCTTGCTCATTATGTCTCCATGGTCTCTGTGTTGCCTTTCCCCTGACAGAGTCAAGTTCCTCCAATGAAGTCCAGGTTGTCCCCTCTTCATCCACCCTGGACCTCAGTTGCGGCGAGGTTTCATCATCTATATACAGCGCTGATGTCTCAAATGTCGATGAAGAGGGTAAGAAAGACTTCAACACAGAGGCCTCCCTCACATCTTTCTTCTGCATCAGGTGGGAGCTGCCTTACGTTTTGATATTAAGTCCGCGGTACTAAATGTACCACTGAATGCCACATAAAATCCAGCAATACCTGTCCCACGGCAAGAGCCTATTGCAGTGGTATGCAAGTGGAGGCCGCGGGCACCAATGCCCCGCAATCCACTCCTGATTACCAAAGCCTTTTTCTTTTTGTTGCTGTAAGATATCCTTGGTGACCTACAGCAGATTACCCAGAAGTCCTACTAAATATAGAATATGCATTTGGCCTATCCCTCTTGTAATGTATGTGAGCCAGATCACCCAAGTGATCCTTGGTCAAACTATCTTATGCAAGTTTATGCATCTGATCAGTCTTTTCCTGATCCCATGCTCATATGCGGCATATCCTGGAAAGTTGGGAATCATGGGAGATCAATGATACGTGGCAGGAAAGAGCTGAGAACACATGAAGCCATAGAGAGCCTCGCAAATGAAATGGCCTAAACTTGGTCTGGAAACACAGATCAGGGGAGCCGGCAAGCCCCATTTCTCACCTTCCCCTTAGGCCGTAGCTAGACCTAAGGTTTATCCCAGGATCATCCCGGGTTTGTCCCTTCCTGAGCACTAGATGCCCTGTGTGGCACTTAGATGAACAGGTTTGACCCCAGGACAATCCTGGGATAAACCTGAGGTCTAGCTAAGGCCTTACTCTCTTCTAGGCTGTCCAAGTTTTAGAGGATATTGCGTTTCAACCTCTCATCACAACTATTTCTTATGTCCAATGTTGTGATGTTGTTAAGTCTCCCTTTCCTTTTCTTCCACAGATGGGATGTTCTGTTGGAAGACCTTGACTGTGAAGAGATGGAAACATCCTGTCACGTGTTTCTTTCCTTCACTCTCTGTATGTGTGTGTTCCTCTCTTCTGCAGAGCTGCTGTTTTCACAACCTATAACAGAGCAAGGAGAAGAGGTTAAACGGAGCGTGCCATTTCATTATATTGATTCTGCTTTTGGAGTTGTTGTTGTTACATATTGTTGTTTCCCTTTTATACTTACAAATGTTTGGGGAGGGGACAATGAAATTATGTCAAATGTGGTGGTGTCATTAAGACTCCTTCTCCTTTCTTCCACAGATGGGATTTCCTGCTGCAAGATCTTGGCTATGTAGAGATCTTCAACTTCTTTGCATGTCTTTCTTTCCTTCTTTCTGTCTTCCTTCCTTTCTCTTTCTTTCTGCAGCTTTCACAACCTATAACAGAGTGAGGAGAAGATGTTAAATGGGGCTTGTCAGGTCCTCATAGTCTGCGTGCCATTTCATTGGTGAGGTTTTATATTGATGCATTGATTGTTGTTGTGTTTTAATTAAATATGGAATGTTAAATATTGTTGGCTTTCTTCATACTTACAGATGCTTGGGAAGGAACAATGGACTTGAGTAAACCTAGGGCTCATCTACACCAAGCAGGATATTCCACTATGAAAGTAGTCTGAAAGCGGTATATAAAAGGCAGGAGCCACACTACTGCTTTATAGTGGTATTGAAGTGTACTGACAACTGTTACGCCCATTGACACATACCATACACCACTTTCATACTGCTTTCATAGTGTTATATCCTGCTTGGTGTAGATGCATCATGGGCCCCAACGCTTGACAGTGCACTTCAATGCTGCTACAACACAGTAGTGTGGCTCCTACCTTTTATATACTGCTTTCATACCACTTTCATAATGGAATATCCTGCTTGATGAGCCCCTAGATTAAAAAGTCTAGATATACACCAAGATTTTTTTAAAAACAACAACAAAATAAACCAACCAATAAAACCTCGATACCCCATTTCTTCGATTCTAAGACACACTTTCCCCCCCATATAAACATCTCTAAAAATGGGGTGTGTCTTAGAATCGCGGGTGTGTCTTAGGGTGGTTTTTTTCCCCTGCTGGTGGTACTGAAATTAGTGTGCGTCTTACAATCGATGGCGTCTTACAATGGAAGAAATACGGTAATAACCCCTTTAAAGGCAGAGCAAACTAACGGACAGAAAGACACTAAACTGTATGGGCAAATAAAAGAAAGGTGTAACGTTTCAGGTTGTTGTCTTTATAACTAGGATGTCACTGCAGAGACAAACAGATTCAGTATTTGGCATTATTTACTTAACTTAAGAATGTTGGGTAAATAATGCCATGAAGAAAATAATTAACAGAACAACCAACCAAAGATATTCAACTCTGAGTTCACTGTGAAGAAGAGTTAACCGTGCCGCTTATCCCAGTTCTCTAGTCCCTGGTTGACTGACGCTGGGTGGAGGTGCCCTCTTCGTTGCACTGCAGGCCGTCTCCACCAGACGCTGCTGGTTGCTGGTTTCTGGTTTCCTCTGTCGGTTTCTCCCCTTTCTGCCTCCATTCCATGCCCCTCCCACTGCACACCAAACACATTCCAAGGCCGTTGGAGGCAGGAATAATAATAATAATAATAATAATAATAATAATAATGATAATAATTTGCATTTTTATACCGCCCAATAGCCAAAGCTCTCTGTTGAAGAACAGTTAAAGCTGCAGGAGCTATACTAGAGTGGCCAGATACAAAAGAGGGCAGGGCTCCTGCAGCTTTAACTGTTGTGATGAGGGGATTTTGCCAGGTGCTGCATGCATACAAATGGCACCTCCTGAAATCTCCTTTTCTATGCCACTGTTAAAGATACAAGAGCCCTGTCCTCCTTTCCATATGGTCACCCTATTTAAAACTCCACATGTCTATCAAATATAAGGAGTGTATGCCTTTAAAAAAGCTAGATGGAAGGATATTGGTAGATTCCTTTGACTTGGGGTTTTTTTTTCCTGTCTCCAGCAGCATTTACTACTCCATTGAAATCACCTCCGAATCTCACTTCACCTTCAACAAACTCTTAAGATTACCTCAAAAACCTCATGAAAGAATAAACCTTGTTTCTAATTAGGTGCATATAAGTTCATCAGTGTTATCGCACACTCCCCATGCCTGGTATGCACTTTTGCAGCTCGATACCTTACCCACATGACGTCGTCCACGTCCTGCACAAACTTCAGCTCTTATCCTCCATGTTTCATTCCTTTTTGGAACACAGGAAGACTGGATTATGTTCCTTCCCTGTGAAATCAGTGCTCTCCTCCCTCCCTCCCATGTATTTCTGTGGTTGCCTTCTATCCACCATCCCGTTCTTTGTTGGGGGCGCATATGTCTAAGGTCGGTCTCACTAATAAAAGAGGAGGGCAGAGCAGTTCCCCTCTCAGCTGTGAAGGGGAAGGGAGTGAGGTCCCATTGAACTCTATGTTCTTACTCCTGAGTAGGCATATTCACCTTAAAAGAAATGTGGAAAATGCAGCCTTTTTGCCCGCAGCGTCCTCATTTTTAGAGACAAAGAGATCAAAATTGGCAGTGATAGGTCTTAAGGTGGGCTTTAGCCATGCCAAGTTTGAATCAGATTGGGTCATCCTTTGATTTTAAGGGATTTTTAAAATGGAAATTAAACAAATGCTCACATCTGCATAAGTTTTAAAGATAAAGAGATCAAAATGGGCACAGTGATAGCTCTTAAGGAGGGCTTTCAGCATGCCAAGTTTGAATCAGATTGGGTCATCCTTTGATTTTTTAATGATTTTGTTTAATTTCCCTCTCTTAAACCCTTTTCCTGGTAGTCCACAAGTCCGGAGGATTGAAGGATCGATCTTCTATTGCTTTGATCATACGAAGCGGTGCATCTTCAAGTTCATAAAATAGAGATCTGCTGGTTCCCTTACTCAAAAGTAAATCCCATTGATTTCGACTGCATTTACATCCCAGTCATACTAAAATCATATGCAAGCTTACCTTTTAAACCCCATTGAACAGAGAGAGACTTTCTTCTGAGTAAACACATAGAAGTGATTTTAAATCGTGTGGTCACTCAGCTTTTTTCTTTTCTTTTTTTAAAGTCCATAACAGCAAACTGGAAAGAAGTGCTCTGCAGCCCCATGCTTACTTCTGAGGTCTTACTTCTGTTTATTCAGAAGTCTCTCTCTGTGTTCAACGGAGTTTACTCAAAGGTCAGCACGCATCTGATTTTCGTATGTTCACATTCTAAAACCTCCAGGTAGGGTGAGGGGAACGGGCGTAGCCTAGGCAACAGGGAATAACCACGAAAGTACGTAGGAGAGAGACAGAGTTTCCCCCCGAAGTGAATTCAGTAACAAGAGAAGCTACTTTCTAGAAAAAGCAGGGCAAGACCAGGAGGGCCCCATGTCGCTTACTAGGGAGGGCGAGGTGTCCAACTACCACCAACCAATGAACTATAGGGGGAGGTACAAAGGAGATCTGGGGGAGGGGGAGGTGCATCTCATTGGAACAACACCGATACGCTGGTGCGCAGGAGAGGAGAAGTGTAAAGATGGATGAAACGTAAAGGCCCAAAGGCGTAAGTTGATCAGGCTTTCACACGCTATGGAAACGAGGGTGGATAATTCGAGGGCAAACGAGCAGGTGTGATGGAGCTCTAGATCTCCCTTCTACAGCTTTCTTTTGGTCAGTTGCTTCAAAAGGAATGTTCCATGTCATACAAATTGCCACTCCTTTAGTTTTCGTGGATGCACAGGCAGCATTAATGTTGCCAGCACCTAATTGACTGAATATGTCCTAAATGTTCCCAACACCTCATTTTTAAGACAGGAGAAGAAACTTATATTAAGGCACAGCATGAAAAATATCTAGGTCAATTAGGTGGCGTTACTATCTTTTCAGTCCCCCACCAGCCCTTCCTTGTATTCGCCCATGTGGTTCAAGTGTGGTTCTGTTGGTAAGCCTGCTCTGTTGCTTCAGGTGCCTTTAAACGGATTATTATGGAGGCTTTTATTTACAGGTTCCAGGTGTGTGTGTGTGTTTGTGCATGCATTCGTGCTTGTGTGTGTGTGTGTTTGGTGTAAACTGAGTTTTTTAAAACGGAAGTAGACCCAAGTACATTGTTCCCTCCCCATGCATCTGTAAGGATGAAAGACAACCAAAAAAGAGTTAATATTGAACAAATATTTAATAATAATGATAATAATGATGATGATAACAAATGAAAGTCAGCAAATGAAAAGGCTGAAACTCAGTAGGCAAGGCCTTGGCTGTGAAAGCTGAAGAGGTTGTCCATAGCAAGAGGAAAGCCAAGGTGAACCCGGGAGGAGGAGCAGGAAGCAGCGAGCATGGCGGAGCTGGTGTGGCTGGTCCAAGGTCTGGTCGCAGGCGCTGGCGTTTCGGGCTGTGCTGGAGAGGAAGCAGCGTACGGCCCAGGCTGGAGGAGGAGGTTCAGGATGCACCAGCACAGCTTCCCAAAAAGAAGTGGTTCTTCCTCTGCAGAGGGGAAAAGTCTGTCGCGGTGGAAAATGAGCCCAAGGAGAAAAAGAGAGAGAGGAAAAAGATAGAATGGAAAAGAAAGGCTGAAAGAGAGAAAGGCAAAGAGAGAGAGAGAGAGAAGGAAGGAAGGAAAGAAAGAAGGAGGGATGTGCCAAGATGTTTCAGATCCTGTAAGAGTCAAGATCCTCCACCAGGAGATCATCACCTGTAAGGCAGAAAGGAGAAGGGGGGTCTTAATGATAGCAGAACATTAGACTTCAGAAATGGTTGGGAGGAGGGGGGTCACTGGCTTGGGGCTAGCAATCGAGCTCCCAAAGGAGGTGGGAACTGCTGCTTCCAAGCCTGTGGGTTGTGGTCGGGCCTTTCTCACCAAGACCCATGTTTGCCATATGGCATGGTTGGCGTTTCATCTACTCTAGTGCGCAGACAGGAGACTGCTGCACAATACAAGAAATACATCTAGGCAACCAAGCATAGCTACACCTAGTAGTAACATAATATCTAAACTTAGTCTTAATATCTCAACTTAAGTTGACGCCTCTTTGCTGAAAAGCAATGGCTCAGCAGCAAGAAAGGTCCTTGATGCAAAAGACACCTACGAGGGAAGCCTCTGCGCTGTTTCTTACCCTCTTCGTCCACATTCGAGACGTCAGCACTATAAATTGATGATGACACCTGACCACAGCTGAGGTCAATGGTGGACGAAGAGGGGACCACCTGGATGACATTGGAGGATCTTGACTCTGTTGGGGGGGAAAGGAGACACAGAGACCATGTTAACATAATTATCAAGACTCACCAAAGGAGGGGCCCATTCCCCCTCTGGACCCTGGAGCTGGCACTGGCTAGAGTGCCTCAAGCAGCAGCCAGCCCCCCCGGTCACGATCCCCCCTGGCCTATCCATCCCCCCAAGGACCTAGGCATCTCCTCACCTCGGACGGCACATCCCAGAGAGGGTTTCTCCTTGGGCTCTTCCACCAGAACAGTTTTTCTCCCTCTGCAGAAGAGGGAAAACCACTTCCTCTTGGGAGGAGGCGCTGGTGCCTCCTGTCCCTCCTCCTCCGCCATGGGCCATATTTGGGTTCCTCGGCAGCACGGCCCAAAGCGCCAGCACCTGCGACCAGCCTTGGCCGCCTCCGCAACTGCTCCAGCTGCTTCGCTGCTTCCTGCATCTCCTGGGTGCACCTTGGCTCTCCTCTTGCTATGGAATAACTTCTTCAACTTGGACAGCCTAGAAGAGAGTGAGCAGAAGGTGAGAAAGGGGGCTTGACGGCTCCTCCTGGTCTGTGTGGGTTTAGGCCCGTTTCTTATTCTTTGTGGCTTCATTCCACCTGCCACCGGCTGGAGTTGTGAAGATGTCCCCCTCCTGCCGCCCTGCCCTGCGTGTGGTCTCTGAAGGGTAGCCCGGCCTTTGCTGGGGAGGAAAGAAGCCCTCAGAAGGTGCTGGATAATGGGCCAACCAGAAACCAGGGCTGCTAAGGAATTCTACTTACATTCTTGTTCTCTCTCTTTCCCTCTCTCCCTCTAGCGCAACAACGAAAACCACTCACTCATCAGGTGACAGGATTTCTGCCCAGCTGGCCCCAGAACCAGCTGTGTCATGTGTCACAGGGGAGGGCGTGTCACAATGACCTCAGCAACTGAGCAGCCAGGGGTATTGTTACTGTGACGTGGCCTTATTCTGGGCTTGGCCTTTCATCCATGTCCATCCCCTGGCTATTCCATGCGTGTTTCTTTGGATTCAGGCTAGAGCAGCACCTGGGCTTTCTAGGAATAGCCTTGTGTCTGTCTGTCTTACCATATCCATGGTGCCCCCAACACACTGCTCATAAGGGACACGGGTCCCGTCTCTTCTGGCAATGCACACAGAGGTCCAATGCATGCCAGTGCGCCCACCCACCACCACACCATGTGCCATGACGTGAACTGCACCTCTTATTGCTGGGACCTGGGATCAGACGTATAGTAGTGGATGAGGGAGAGCCCAGATTGGCTTGCAGTGCCTTCAGCCTGCCAGGACTGGGCTGGTGCAATGTCCCAGCATTTGAATATATACTGTCAGGGCATCATGGGGTAAGAAAGTTGATCTGAGGGTGTGAGAAGAAGAGCCAGACTGTCTGAAAGCTGATTTAGCCTCTTTCCAGAATGTGGCTTTGGCAAGGTTGCCCCTGATGAAGCAGCTCTTGCTTCTGAAATGGATTCGATTCAATAAACAATGTTTGTCATAGCCGCCTTTGAGCATACACTATCTTTTTGTATTGTGGCCTGGTTTGGAACTTCCGTGTTGGGGTGTGTGTGTGTGTGTGTGTGTGTGTGTGTTGTATTGTATGCTGTATAATGCTGGTTTTGTATCAACTACACTGGCTTCCAGTTTGTTTCCAAGCTCATCCTGTGGTTCTGCTTCATATCTATTAAGCCCTCAGTGGTTTGCAGCTGATATTTGCAATATCTCCTCCTGTTTGAATTTATAATCTCCATAGAATCATAGAATAGTAGAGTTGGAAGGGGCCTATAAGGCCATTGAGACCAACCCCCATCTCATTGCAGGAATCCACCCTAAAGCATACTTGACAGATGGTTATCCAGCTGCCTCTTGAAGGCCTCTTGTCTTGTGTGGGAGAGCCCACAACCTCCCTAGTGCCTACACTACACTACTGCTTTAAAGCGCTATAAAACTGTTATAAAGCGCTTTAAAGCAGTATTGTAGATCCGGCCTAGGTCACTGGTTCCATTGTCGTACTGCTCTAACAGTCAGGAAGTTTTTTCTGATGTCCAGCTGAAATCTGGATTCATGTAACTTGAGGCCTGTTATTCCGTGTCCTGCAGTCTGGGATGATCGAGAAGAGATCCCGGCCCTTCTCTGTTCGACAACCTTTTAAGTATTTGAAAAGTGTTATCATGTCTTCCCTCAATGTTGTCTCTCTTCATAGGGCTTTGTTTCCAGACCCCTGATCATCCTGGTTGCCCTCCTCTGAACACGCTCCAGCTTGTCTGCATCCTTCTTGAAGTGTGGTGACAGAACTGGACGCAATACTCTAGATGAGGCCTAACCAGGGCCGAATAGAGAGGATCCAGTACCTCATGCGATTTGGAAGCTATACTTCTATTAATGCAGCCCAAAGTAGCATTTGCTTTTTTTGCAGCCACATCACACTGTTGGCTCATATTCAGCTTGTGATTTACAACAATCCCAAGACCCTTTTCGTTTGTAGCATTGCTGAGCCCAGTACCCCCATCTTGTAACTGTGCATTTGGTTTCTATTTCCTAAATGTAGAACTTGGCATTTATCCCTATTGAATTTCATTCTGTTGTTTTCAGCCCAGCACTCCAGCCTATCAAGATCACTTTGAGGTTTGTTTCTGTCTTCCAGGGTATTAGCTATCCATCCCACCCAATTTTGTGTCATCTGCAAATTTGATCAGCGTTCCCTGCACCTCCTTGTCCAAACAATTAATAAAAAGTTGAAGAGCACTGGACCCAGGACTGAGCCCTGCGGTTCCCCACTCGTTCCCTCCCCCCAGTTTGAGAAGGAACCGTTGATCAGCACTCTTTGAGTCCGATTCTGTAGCCAACTGTGAATTCACCTAATGGTTGTTCCACCTAGCCCACTTTTAGCTAGTTTGTTAATCAGAATATCATGGGGCACTTTGTCAAAAGCTTTGCTGAAGTCAAGATACATGACGTCCACAGCATTCCCACAGTCCACAAGGGTGGTTACCTGATCAAAAAATGAGATCAAATTAGTCTGGCCGAATTTGTTCCTGACAAATCCATGTTGGCTTCTAGTAATCGTCAAAATGAAGGAGGGAAAAAACCACTCTGTGAATCCAATGAAAAAGTAGAGATAGTCGCTAGTGTTTTCTCTCTTTTTCTCTTGTCCTCCTATATTCCCTTCCCTCTTCTCCTTTTTTGTTTTCTTTTTGCATATTTTAATGTTGTTAATGTGCATACAATTTATGACAAAAATTCAATGTAAGTATTGTATGTGTTGATAAAAAAGTTTTCCGTTAATTTGTAGCTCCTGAAGAAGGATCGGGAGATCCGAAACGTCGAGCATTTTATACTTTGTCCTTTTACAACAATACAATTTTTAAAGATTGAAGATATATGTAGCCAAAAGTAAAAACCTTTTTCTATTTTCCAACACTAGGGACTATCTCTTCTTTTTCATTGGCTTCTAGTAAACACTGCATTGTTTTCAAGGTGCTTACAGACTGACTTCTTTATAATTTGCTCCAAAATTTTCCCAGGGATGGCTGTCAGACTGACTGGTCTGTAGTTCCCAGTCATCCAGCCCCTCACCCGTCTTCCATGATTTTGCGAAGGTAATAGACAGAAGGCCGGGATCGACGCCCAGGTTGGGAGATTGAGATTTCTGCATGCAGCAGCTGGTGGCAGGTGTTGTGATGCAGCCGGCAGCAGCTAGGTGGGCCCAGAAGCTGGCGGTCGTGCAGCGGCCAGGCAGCAGGTGGGCTGCCTGGTCTGGTCTGGCCCGTCCGAGGATTTTGGTTCCATTCAGAGCAGGCAGAACTTCATATGCAGCAATCCGAGGGAACGCTTTCCCAACACAGTTAGTTGTTTTTAGCCGTCCTCTTTGGTATTTGGTTTGGCTCGTTTGCTTGAGTGATTTGCACCTACTTGCTCTGTAGTACTAAGGAAGAAGTGGGTCTCTAGTCATTCATTTTTAATAGTACGGTAATTCATTTTTTTAATGAAGCATTTTGATCCATAGACCTTCCTCTCCAATTGGCTTTGATATAATTGGCATGACGTCAGTTTGTAACACTTGCTGATCATTGTTCATCCTTCTCTGTTTGGGTCTCTTGGGAAGGCATTGCAGGAGTGGGGAAGGGATACAGGGAGACCCCATACTCCCACTCCTTGTAATGTTTGTTCTTTTTAAAATGTTCTGGGTAAGGCCTGGTTTCCACTAGGGCTGTGCAATCCCTCTCCAAACCGCTTTGGATCCCGGGTCAATCCGGACCTCCCCCGAATCGATATTCGGCCCCCATTTTGTTCCCCGTCACTTCTCTGCCCTTGTTTTTGTTCCTCAGTTACTTCCTCTAAAGAACGAGCACGAGGCCCATGGAGTCCACTGCTCTAATGGCGCTGCTTCTTAGGGTGACCATATGAAAAGGAGGACAGGGCTCCTGTACCTTTAACAGTTGCATAGAAAAGGGAATTTCTGCAGGTGTCATTTGTATGTATGGAGAACCTGGTGAAATTCCCTCTTCATCACAAGAGTTAAAGCTGCAAGTGCCCTGCCCTCTTTTAAATCTGGTCCCAGTATAGCTGCAGTATAGCTCCTGCAGCTTTAACTGTTGTGATGAAGAGGAAGTTTCACCAGTTGTGACATGCATACAAATGACACCTGCTGAAATTCCCTTTTCTATGCAATTGTTAAAGATACATGAGCCTTGTCCTCCTTTTCATATGGTCACCCTATGCTTCTCGTACCCACAGCAGGAGAGAGCAGCGATTCCGTGTTCAAAAATACATCATTCTTTGTGGAGAGCTTTTTGTCAAGCAAGGAAAGCCAGAAGGAGCGGGAGGCGCACGGGAGGCAGATGACGTCATGTGAGGGACCTGAGCACACTCCGTGAGTGCCCAGGAACGAGCGTGCAATAAAACGCTCATCGGATGGAGCTTTGAGCGTGCCTGACATAAGTATGCCAGTAGTTGCTGCCATAGGATTTCATGTGGCAGAAAATCCTTAAAGAATCTGTACTGCTCAGAACTTCACCAAACCAATGGAAGGTGCATCTCAACAAATCTGAATAAAGTACATCAGCAGTTTTTACCAATTTTATTTTATTTATTGATTATTGCATTTATATCCACCTTTTTTCCTCCAAGGAACCCAAGGCGGTGTACATAATCCTCTCCATTTTATCCTCACAACAACCCTGTAAGGTGGGTTGGGCTGAGAGTCTGTGACTGGCCCAAAGTCACCCAGTGGGTATCCATGGCTGAGTGGGGACTAGAAACCGGATCTCTTGACTCCCAGTCCAACACTTTAGCCACTACACCACACTGGCTCTCTTGAAAAAAGACATACGATATGCCATGTGGCAAACTGGAGAAAAATGGGTCAATGATGCTCAGCCTGTCCCTTACTCAGTACAAATGGCTCTGGGGAAAAACATTTGCATTATCAATGATGTGAAGAAACTACTTCAGCGCCAGAACACCATGTGTGTCTCTGTGTGTGTGTTTGTGTTTGTCCGGGCAAGAGAGCCTCGTTTCTACGACTTCCAACTCTCTGGAGACTTTTTGTCTGCCTCTATTCAAACCACTATCTCTTAGCCTAACCTACCTCATAGGTTTGTTGTAAGCCTAAAGCTAGGGTGACCATATTTTGGAAACCAAAAAGGAGGACATATCCGGCCGCAGGGTGTGTGTCCAGCTCCAAGGGGGGGGGGTGTCCACCCAAACATAGCTTTGGTCACACGTCTGATTTTACAGCAGACAATTAAGACAAACCTGTTCTACATAACATCTTAATGTTAAAATCCCTTGGAGGTCCCATTGAACTCTATGTTCTTACTTCTGAGTAGGCATTTTCACCTTAAAAGAAAGATGGATTTTTTTATTTTTTTTATCTATTTATTTATTACATTTTTATACCGCCCAATAGCCGAAGCTCTCTGGGCGGTTCACAAAAATTAAAACTATGAAGAGCATAAAAACAACCAACATATTTAAAACACAAATACAAAATACAATATAAAAAGCACAACCAGAATGAAACCACACAGCAAAAATTAATATAGGTTAAAACATGAGATTCAAACAGCTATGGTGACCCTATGAAAAGGAGGACAGGGCTCTTGTATCTTTAACAGTTGTATTGAAAAGGAAATTTCAGCAGGTGTCATTTGTATATATGGGGAACCTGGTGAAATTTCTTCTTCATCACAACAGTTAAAGCTGCAGGTGCCCTGCCCTCTTTTAAATCTGGTCACTTAAATCTGGTCACTCTAGTATAGCTCCTGCACCTTTAAATATTGTGATGAAGAGGGAATTTCACCAGGTTCTCCATACATACAAATGACACCTGCTGAAGTTCCCATTTCTATGCAACTGTTAAAGATACAGGAGCCCTGTCCTCATTTTTATATGGTCACCCTAAAAACAGCAAAGTTTAAATTTAAGTTAAATTAGGTGTTAAAATGCTGAGAAAATAAAAAGGTCTTCAGCTGGCGACGGAAAGAAAACAATGCAGGTGCCAAGCGAACCTCTCTGGGGAGCTCATTCCGCAACCGGGGTGCCACAGCAGAGAAAGCCCTCCTCCTAGTAGCCACCTGCCTCACTTCCTTCGGCAGGGGCTCACAAAAATCCTTTGATTTTATAAATCCCCCCTTAAATTCTTTTCCTGTTTTCCACCAGTGCGAAGAATTGCTCCTCTGATCATGCGAAGCGGTGCATCTTCAAGTTCATAAACTACAGATCAGCTGGTTCCTTTACTCAAAAGTAAATCCCATTGATTTCAACTGCTAAAGTCACATGCAGGCTGACCTTCGAGTAAACCCCATTGAACAGAGAGAATCTTACGTCTGAGTAAACACATATTCCAGTTCTAGAGATCCACGGAAAGCTTGTGTGTGTGTGTGTGTGTGTGTGTGTGTGTGTGTGTGTGTGTGTGTGCGAGCGCGCTTGACAGATGTAGGTATGTAAAATTTGCAGAAATTTTGAAGCCATGGGGAAAAAATGTTTTTCTTCCGGGGTGGGTGGGTTTTCGGGGGGGAAATGGTAATTTTCAGAAAAACTGAAATAATGCAGTATTAGCGCTTTTTACAGATTGAAAGTCACTTTGTTACTTTAAGAACATAAAATGTAATTATGTCCAAGTTGGTTTGGCATAAAATTATTACATTTGGTATATTAAAATACAGTGTATTCAAACAATTCTTACAAACTGAATTTCCTTTCCTTTTTTTTTTTTTTAACCTTTTTGGTAACAAAAGCTCCTGAACTGTTAGGATCACCTGAACTATAAGGAATCTCTTTGGTTTTGCCAGTTTATGAGGAGCAGGCAAAAACAATTTAAAACAACAGAGGAAACCATTAGTAACAAAGGAAATTATTTATGTCTCCGCTAGTCCTCCACAGTGTCAAGCCCCCATTCCCATAAAAAGAACTGAGAAAAAGGTGGGGGACCAAGATTCAATGAATATGCATGAAATTTAATCAGACTCATTTCCTGACCTATAGCTATCACTATCCATTCTAGTTTCTGCTTCAGTGGCAGCGTTGCCCCCTAGAGGCAGGAATGCATCTTGCTCTTGCATTTGAGAGTTGTAGTCTCATTTTGCAACCTAGGACTTGCTTGTCCTTAGTACACAGAAATTGTAATAATCTAACACTGTACATAATTTTTAGAAAACATTTGGAGAAGTAAATATCTGATCACATTGTCTTAAACATTTTATTCGTCATGCTAAAATAAAACATCCCTATAATCCATTTTTCTTCATTTTATTTTTTTATTTTTCCAACCCTTCACACCTCTAGACAGATGGAGCATGTATAAGAGGGGCACCATGCGAGGCAGGTGCAGGAAGGGGGCGAGGGGAACCGGGTTTGCCTGGTGCCCTTTCCACAAGGCTTGGACACCAGCTGTCTCCACAGTTGGCTGAGGGTACCAATGCCAGGAGGGCTGCAGCGGCAGCTTTTCTTATTCCAGGTGCCCCCCCTCTGTTTTGCATCAAGGGGAGGTGGAGAGGCAACCTCGAGTCAGTGGGGAAGCAAGAGCCCCTTGTCTCTTTCCATCCAGGTGGACACTTTACTGAAGTGGGATTCTCTCTCTCTCTCTCCTCACCCCTTTCTTTCTTTCTTTCTTTCTTTCTTTCTTTCTTTCTTTCTTTCTTTCTTTCTTTCTTTCTTTCTACCAGCTTGATCCCAGGCAGTGTTCAGTGCTCCTAACTGGGGGCGGATCTACACTACTGTTTTAAAGCGCTTTATAACAGTTTTGACGACGGTATCTGGAGTGTGTCCTGGGACCCAACAGTTGTCAAAACTGTTATAAAGTGCTTTAAAGCAGTAGTGCAGATCCTACCCAGGACTTACTTCCAAGTAAAGATGTGTAGGAGGGCGCTTAATGACTTACAGGGGATATCCACGAAACTACTTAGGGGAGAGAAGTTTTTGTTTTTTCCAAATCTGTTCAGCAACAAGGGAAGCTACTGCTGAGGAAAAAGCAGAGCAACACCCTAGTAGTCCCATGTCCATAACAGTCAGTGCAGGGTGCGGGGAGTTGTCCAAACACCAACAACGAATAAAGTGTAGGGGGGGAATGAAGGAGATCCACAGGCGGATGCAATAGCCTATTTGCAGGTGTGCAGGGGAGGAGAGGTGTAAGGATGCATGAACCCTAAAAGCACACAGGTGTAAGAGATCAGGGCTTCACATGCTATAGAAATGAAGGGGGATAATACGGGGCAAAAGTGTAGGTGTGATGGAGCTTTCAAACATTTGAACAAAACAGTCTTTACAGCCCACCTCAGGCTAGGCAAAAGTGGGACCAACCTGACCTCTCCTATAGGAAGTTCCAAAATTGGGTGCTGCTGCAGAAAAGGCCCCGTGCCGTGAGTCCACTAACCTAGGCTCACCCTAGGGGTGGACATATGGGAGGACCTCTAAAGGAGATTATAAATTCATAGAGGAGGAGATGTTTCAAATATCAGCCCCAAACCACTGAGGGCTTTGCAGGTGCGAAGCAGAACCACAGGCTGAGCTTGGAAACAAACTGGAAGCCAGAGTGGTTGATACAAAACCAACGTTATACAGTCTACAACACACACACGTACACCAACACGGAAGCACCAAAGCAGGCCACAATACAAAAAGAGAGTGTATGCTCAAAGGTGGCTATGAAAAACATTGTTTATTGAATCGAATACATTTCAGAAGCAAGAGCTGCTTCATCAGGAGCAACCTTGTCAAACCCACATTCTGGAAAAGAGGGTAAAGTAGCTTTCAGACAGTCTGGCTCTCTTTCTTACACCATCACATCTTCTTACACCATGATACCCAGTTGAGATATCACATCCCTCCAGTCCTGGTGGGCTGAAGGCACCGTATGCCAATCTGGGCTTTCCCTCCACTACTACTGTACGTCTGATCCCAGGTCCCAGAAATGAGAGGTGCAATTCATGTTGTGGCATATTGCGGTGGGTGTAGGTGTGCACTGGAATGTATTTGATTACATTGCCAAAGTGACAGGTCCTATGTCCTTTGTATGTATGCTGGGACACCATGGTTATGGGGGGGGGGGACACCAGACTCAAGGCTATTCATAAAAAGAACAAGTGCATATCTAGCCTGAAGCAAAAGAAACACACAGGTGTCGGATTGGCAGAAATCCTTTCACATGGTGGAGGAAGAAGAGCAGGGGGCCGCCGGCGACAGCGGCAAGTCGTGGCCAGTTCCCCAGCCGCCGCCTCCTCCTCCTCTTCCTCTGTCTCTTCTTTCTCCGCCGCCGCCTCCCTGCCGGCCCCCTGCTGCTGGGGTAAGAGCCACCCGGGTCGGAGAGCTCGGCTTCCGCTTCCGCCGAGCTTTCCGACCTGAGTGGCTCTTACCCCGGCAGCAGGAGGCCAGCAGGGAGGCGGCGGCGGCAGCAAGGACGCGGCCGGTTCCCCAGCCGCCTCCTCCACCGCCTCTTCCTCCGTCTCTTCTTTCTCCATCTACACCCTCGTTTTGAGGAGCACTGGAGGCTCACGCAAGCGCCTTCAGTACGACGTGTAAATTCCCTCCAGGTTGCAGAAAATGATTCATTGCAAAAGGAGAAACGGCGGGTGCATCCGGGGGAAGAGAGAAGAGCAATCTAGCCAGTGCCAGCTCCAGGGTTCTGGGGTTAATGGTCTCCTCCCTGGGGGAGTCTTGCTCATTATGTCTCCATGGTCTCTGTGTCGCCTTTCCCCTGACAGAGTCAAGTTCCTCCAATGAAGTCCAGGTTGTCCCCTCTTCATCCACCCTGGACCTCAGTTGCGGCGAGGTTTCATCATCTATATACAGCGCTGATGTCTCAAATGTCGATGAAGAGGGTAAGAAAGACTTCAACACAGAGGCCTCCCTCACATCTTTCTTCTGCATCAGGTGGGAGCTGCCTTACGTTTTGATATTAAGTCCGCGGTACTAAATGCACCACTGAATGCCACATAAAATCCAGCAATACCTGTCCCACGGCAAGAGCCTATTGCAGTGGTATGCAAGTGGAGGCCGCGGGCACCAATGCACCTCAATCCACTCCTGATTACCAAAGCCTTTTTCTTTTTGTTGCTGTAAGATATCCTTGGTGATCTACAGCAGATTACCCAGAAGTCCTACTAAATATAGAATATGCATTTGGCCTATCCCTCTTGTAATGTATGTGAGCCAGATCACCCAAGTGATCATTGGTCAAACTATCTTATGCAAGTTTATGCATCTGATCAGTCTTTTCCTGATCCCATGCTCATATGCGGCATATCCGGGAAAGTTGGGAATCATGGGAGATCAATGATACGTGGCAGGAAAGAGCTGAGAACCCATGAAGCCATAGAGAGCCTCGCAAATGAAATGGCCTAAACTCGGTCTGGAAACACAGATCAGGGGGAGCCGGCAAGCCCCATTTCTCACCTTCCCCTTAGGCCGTAGCTAGACCTAAGGTTTTTCCCAGGATCATCCCGGGTTTGTCCCTTCCTGAGCACTAGATGCCCTGTGTGGCACTTAGATGAACAGGTTTGACCCCAGGACAATCCTGGGATAAACCTGAGGTCTAGCTACGGCCTTACTCTCTTCTAGGCTGTCCAAGTTTTAGAGGATATTGCGTTTCAACCTCTCATCACAACTATTTCTTATGTCCAATGTTGTGATGTTGTTAAGTCTCCCTTTCCTTTTCTTCCACAGATGGGATGTTCTGTTGGAAGACCTTGACTGTGAAGAGATTGAAACATCTTGGCACGTGTTTCTTTCCTTCACTCTCTGTATGTGTGTGTTCCTCTCTTCTGCAGAGCTGCTGTTTTCACAACCTATAACAGAGTGAGGAGAAGAGGTTAAACGGAGCGTGCCATTTCATTATATTGATTCTGCTTTTGGAGTTGTTGTTGTTACATATTGTTGTTTCCCTTTTATACTTACAAATGTTTGGGGAGGGGACAATGAAATTATGTCAAATGTGGTGGTGTCATTAAGACTCCTTCTCCTTTCTTCCACAGATGGGATTTCCTGCTGCAAGATCTTGGCTATGTAGAGATCTTCAACTTCTTTGCATGTCTTTCTTTCCTTCTTTCTGTCTTCCTTCCTTTCTCTTTCTTTCTGCAGCTTTCACAACCT
Organism: Elgaria multicarinata webbii; assembly: GCF_023053635.1. Lineage (NCBI taxonomy): Eukaryota > Metazoa > Chordata > Lepidosauria > Squamata > Anguidae > Elgaria > Elgaria multicarinata. The sequence continues at coordinate 16,201,587 of NC_086172.1, read as the reverse complement.
ATAACAGAGTGAGGAGAAGATGTTAAATGGGGCTTGTCAGGTCCTCATAGTCTGCGTGCCATTTCATTGGTGAGGTTTTATATTGATGCATTGATTGTTGTTGTGTTTTAATTAAATATGGAATGTTAAATATTGTTGGCTTTCTTCATACTTACAGATGCTTGGGAAGGAACAATGGACTTGAGTAAACCTAGGGCTCATCTACACCAAGCAGGATATTCCACTATGAAAGTAGTCTGAAAGCGGTATATAAAAGGCAGGAGCCACACTACTGCTTTATAGTGGTATTGAAGTGTACTGACAACTGTTACGCCCATTGACACATACCATACACCACTTTCATACTGCTTTCATAGTGTTATATCCTGCTTGGTGTAGATGCATCATGGGCCCCAACGCTTGACAGTGCACTTCAATGCTGCTACAACACAGTAGTGTGGCTCCTACCTTTTATATACTGCTTTCATACCACTTTCATAATGGAATATCCTGCTTGATGAGCCCCTAGATTAAAAAGTCTAGATATACACCAAGATTTTTTTAAAAACAACAACAAAATAAACCAACCAATAAAACCTCGATACCCCATTTCTTCGATTCTAAGACACACTTTCCCCCCCATATAAACATCTCTAAAAATGGGGTGTGTCTTAGAATCGCGGGTGTGTCTTAGGGTGGTTTTTTTCCCCTGCTGGTGGTACTGAAATTAGTGTGCGTCTTACAATCGATGGCGTCTTACAATGGAAGAAATACGGTAATAACCCCTTTAAAGGCAGAGCAAACTAACGGACAGAAAGACACTAAACTGTATGGGCAAATAAAAGAAAGGTGTAACGTTTCAGGTTGTTGTCTTTATAACTAGGATGTCACTGCAGAGACAAACAGATTCAGTATTTGGCATTATTTACTTAACTTAAGAATGTTGGGTGAATAATGCCATGAAGAAAATAATTAACAGAACAACCAACCAAAGATGTTCAACTCTGAGTTCACTGTGAAGAAGAGTTAACCGTGCCGCTTATCCCAGTTCTCTAGTCCCTGGTTGACTGACGCTGGGTGGAGGTGCACTCTTCGTTGCACTGCAGGCCGTCTCCACCAGACGCTGCTGGTTGCTGGTTTCTGGTTTCCTCTGTCGGTTTCTCCCCTTTCTGCCTCCATTCCATGCCCCTCCCACTGCACACCAAACACATTCCAAGGCCGTTGGAGGCAGGAATAATAATAATAATAATAATAATAATAATAATAATAATAATTTGCATTTTTATACCGCCCAATAGCCGAAGCTCTCTGTTGAAGAACAGTTAAAGCTGCAGGAGCTATACTAGAGTGGCCAGATACAAAAGAGGGCAGGGCTCCTGCAGCTTTAACTGTTGTGATGAGGGGATTTTGCCAGGTGCTGCATGCATACAAATGGCACCTCCTGAAACCTCCTTTTCTATGCCACTGTTAAAGATACAAGAGCCCTGTCCTCCTTTCCATATGGTCACCCTATTTAAAACTCCACATGTCTATCAAATATAAGGAGTGTATGCCTTTAAAAAAGCTAGATGGAAGGATATTGGTAGATTCCTTTGACTTGGGGTTTTTTTTTCCTGTCTCCAGCAGCATTTACTACTCCATTGAAATCACCTCCGAATCTCACTTCACCTTCAACAAACTCTTAAGATTACCTCAAAAACCTCATGAAAGAATAAACCTTGTTTCTAATTAGGTGCATATAAGTTCATCAGTGTTATCACACCAGCGATTTATCGCACACTCCCCATGCCTGGTATGCACTTTTGCAGCTCGATACCTTACCCACATGACGTCGTCCACGTCCTGCACAAACTTCAGCTCTTATCCTCCATGTTTCATTCCTTTTTGGAACACAGGAAGACTGGATGATGTTCCTTCCCTGTGAAATCAATGCTCTCCTCCATCCCATGTATTTCGGTGGTTGCCTTCTATCCACCATCCCGTTCTTTGTTGGGGGCGCATATGTCTAAGGTCGGTCTCACTAATAAAAGAGGAGGGCAGAGCAGTTCCCCTCTCAGCTGTGAAGGGGAAGGGAGTGAGGTCCCATTGAACTCTATGTTCTTACTCCTGAGTAGGCCTATTCACCTTAAAAGAAATGTGGAAAATGCAGCCTTTTTGCCCACAGCGTCCTCATTTTTAGAGACAAAGAGATCAAAATTGGCAGTGATAGGTCTTAAGGTGGGCTTTAGCCATGCCAAGTTTGAATCAGATTGGGTCATCCTTTGATTTTAAGGGATTTTTAAAATGGAAATTAAACAAATGCTCACATCTGCATAAGTTTTAAAGATAAAGAGATCAAAATGGGCACAGTGATAGCTCTTAAGAAGGGCTTTCAGCATGCCAAGTTTGAATCAGACTGGGTCATCCTTTGATTTTTTTAATGATTTTGTTTAATTTCCCTCTCTTAAACCCTTTTCCTGGTAGTCCACAAGTCCGGAGGATTGAAGGATCGATCTTCTATTGCTTTGATCATACGAAGCGGTGCATCTTCACGTTCATAAAATAGGGATCTGCTGGTTCCCTTACTCAAAAGTAAATCCCATTGATTTCGACTGCATTTACATCCCAGTCATACTAAAATCATATGCAAGCTTACCTTTTAAACCCCATTGAACAGAGAGAGACTTTCTTCTGAGTAAACACATAGAAGTGATTTTAAATCGTGTGGTCACTCAGCTTTTTTCTTTTTTCTTTTTAAAGTCCATAACAGCAAACTGGAAAGAAGTGCTCTGCAGCCCCATGCTTACTTCTGAGGTCTTACTTCTGTTTATTCAGAAGTCTCTCTCTGTGTTCAACGGAGTTTACTCAAAGGTCAGCACGCATCTGATTTTCGTATGTTCACATTCTAAAACCTCCAGGTAGGGTGAGGGGAACGGGCGTAGCCTAGGCAACAGGGAATAACCACGAAAGTATGTAGGAGAGAGACAGAGTTTCCCCCAAAGTGAATTCAGTAACAAGAGAAGCTACTTTCTAGAAAAAGCAGGGCAAGACCAGGAGGGCCCCATGTCGCTTACTAGGGAGGGCGAGGTGTCCAACTACCACCAACCAATGAACTGTAGGGGGAGGTACAAAGGAGATCTGGGGGAGGGGGAGGTGCATCTCATTGGAACAACACCGATACGCTGGTGCGCAGGAGAGGAGAAGTGTAAAGATGGATGAAACGTAAAGGCCCAAAGGCGTAAGTTGATCAGGCTTTCACACGCTATGGAAACGAGGGTGGATAATTCGAGGGCAAACGAGCAGGTGTGATGGAGCTCTAGATCTCCCTTCTACAGCTTTCTTTTGGTCAGTTGCTTCAAAAGGAATGTTACATGTCATACAAATTGCCACTCCTTTAGTTTTCGTGGATGCACAGGCAGCATTAATGTTCCCAGCACCTAATTGACTGAATATGTCCTAAATGTTCCCAACACTTCATTTTTAAGACAGGAGAAGAAACTTATATTAAGGCACAGCATGAAAAATATCTAGGTCAATTAGGTGGCGTTACTATCTTTTCAGTCCCCCACCAGCCCTTCCTTGTATTCGCCCATGTGGTTCAAGTGTGGTTCTGTTGGTAAGCCTGCTCTGTTGCTTCAGGTGCCTTTAAACGGATTATTATGGAGGCTTTTATTTACAGGTTCCAGGTGTGTGTGTGCGTGTGTGTGCGTGTGTGCGCATTCGTGCTTGTGTGTGTGTGTGTTTGGTGTAAATTGAGTTTTTTAAAATGGAAGTAGACCCAAGTACATTGTTCCCTCCCCATGCATCTGTAAGGATGAAAGACAACCAAAAAAGAGTTAATATTGAACAAATATTTAATAATAATGATAATAATGATGAAGATAACAAATGAAAGCCAGCAAATGAAAAGGCTGAAACTCAGTAGGCAAGGCCTAGGCTGTGAAAGCTGAAGAGGTTGTCCATAGCAAGAGGAAAGCCAAGGTGAACCCGGGAGGAGGAGCAGGAAGCAGCGAGCATGGCGGAGCTGGTGTGGCTGGTCCAAGGTCTGGTCGCAGGCGCTGGCGTTTCGGGCTGTGCTGGAGAGGAAGCAGCGTACGGCCCAGGCTGGAGGAGGAGGTCCAGGATGCACCAGCGTAGCTTCCCAAAAAGAAGTGGTTCCTTCTCTGCAGAGGGGAAAAGTCTGTCGCGGTGGAAAATGAGCCCAAGGAGACAAAAAGAGAGAGGAAAAAGATAGAATGGAAAAGAAAGGATGAAAGAGAGAAAGGCATAGAGAGAGAGAGAGAGAGAGAAGGAAGGAAGGAAAGTAAGAAAGAAGGAGGGATGTGCCAAGATGTTTCAGATCCTGTAAGAGTCAAGATCCTCCACCAGGAGATCATCACCTGTAAGGCAGAAAGGAGAAGGGGGGGTCTTAATGATAGCAGAACATTAGACTTCAGAAATGGTTGGGAGGAGGGGGGTCACTGGCTTGGGGCTAGCAATCGAGCTCCCAAAGGAGGTGGGAACTGCTGCTTCCAAGCCTGTGGGTTGTGGTCGGGCCTTTCTCACCAAGACCCATGTTTGCCATATGGCGTGGTTGGCATTTCATCTACTCTAGTGCGCAGACAGGAGACTGCTGCACAATACAAGAAATACATCTAGGCAACCAAGCATAGCTACACCTAGTAGTAACATAATATCTAAACTTAGTCTTAATATCTCAACTTAAGTTGACGCCTCTTTGCTGAAAAGCAATGGCTCAGCAGCAAGAAAGGTCCTTGATGCAAAAGACACCTACGAGGGAAGCCTCTGCGCTGTTTCTTACCCTCTTCGTCCACATTCGAGACGTCAGCACTATAAATTGATGATGACACCTGACCACAGCTGAGGTCAATGGTGGACGAAGAGGGGACCACCTGGATAACATTGGAGGATCTTGACTCTGTTGGGGGGGAAAGGAGACACAGAGACCATGTTAACATAATTAGCAAGACTCACCAAAGGAGGGGCCCATTCCCTTCCCCCCCCGGACCCTGGAGCTGGCACTGGCTAGAGTGCCCCAAGCAGCGGCCAGCTCCCCCGGTCATGATCCCCTCTGGCCTATCCATCCCCCCAAGGACCTAGGCATCTCCTCACCTCGGACGGCACATCCCAGAGAGGGTTTCTCCTTGGGCTCTTCCACCAGAACAGTTTTTCTCCCTCTGCAGAAGAGGGAAAACCACTTCCTCTTGGGAGGAGGCGCTGGTGCCTCCTGTCCCTCCTCCTCCGCCATGGGCCGTATTTGGGTCCCTCGGCAGCACGGCCCAAAGCGCCAGCACCTGCGACCAGCCTTGGCCGCCTCCGCAACTGCTCCAGCTGCTTCGCTGCTTCCTGCATCTCCTGGGTGCACCTTGGCTCTCCTCTTGCTATGGAATAACTTCTTCAACTTGGACAGCCTAGAAGAGAGTGAGCAGAAGGTGAGAAAGGGGGCTTGACGGCTCCTCCTGGTCTGTGTGGGTTTAGGCCCGTTTCTTATTCTTTGTGGCTTCATTCCACCTGCCACCGGCTGGAGTTGTGAAGATGTCCCCCTCCTGCCGCCCTGCCCTGCGTGTGGTCTCTGAAGGGTAGCCCGGCCTTTGCTGGGGAGGAAGGAAGCCCTCAGAAGGCGCTGGATAATGGGCCAACCAGAAACCAGGGCTGCTAAGGAATTCTACTTACATTCTTGTTCTCTCTCTTTCCCTCTCTCCCTCTAGCGCAACAACGAAAACCACTCACTCATCAGGTGACAGGATTTCTGCCCAGCTGGCCCCAGAACCAGCTGTGTCATGTATCACAGGGGAGGGCGTGTCACAATGACCTCAGCAACTGAGCAGCCAGGGGTATTGTTACTGTGACGTGGCCTTATTCTGGGCTTGGCCTTTCATCCATGTCCATCCCCTGGCTATTCCATGCGTGTTTCTTTGGATTCAGGCTAGAGCAGCACCTGGGCTTTCTAGGAATAGCCTCGTGTCTGTCTGTCTTACCATATCCATGGTGCCCCCAACACACTGCTCATAAGGGACACGGGTCCCGTCTCTTCTGGCAATGCACACAGAGGTCCAATGCATGCCAGTGCGCCCACCCACCACCACCACCACACCATGTGCCGTGACGTGAACTGCACCTCTTATTGCTGGGACCTGGATCAGACGTATAGTAGTGGATGAGGGAGAGCCCAGATTGGCTTGCAGTGCCTTCAGCCTGCCAGGACTGGGCTGGTGCAATGTCCCAGCATTTGAATATATACTGTCAGGGCATCATGGGGTAAGAAAGTTGATCTGAGGGGGTGAGAAGAAGAGCCAGACTGTCTGAAAGCTGATTTAGCCTCTTTCCAGAATGTGGCTTTGGCAAGGTTGCCCCTGATGAAGCAGCTCTTGCTTCTGAAATGGATTCGATTCAAGAAACAATGTTTGTCATAGCCGCCTTTGAGCATACACTCTCTTTTTGTATTGTGGCCTGGTTTGGAACTTCCGTGTTGGGGTGTGTGTGTGTGTATGTGTGTGTGTGTTGCATTGTATGCTGTATAATGCTGGTTTTGTATCAACTACACTGGCTTCCAGTTTGTTTCCAAGCTCAGCCTGTGGTTCTGCTTCATATCTATAAAGCCCTCAGTGGTTTGCAGCTGATATTTGCAATATCTCCTCCTGTATGAATTTATAATCTCCATAGAATCATAGAATAGTAGAGTTGTAAGGGGCCTATAAGGCCATTGAGACCAACCCCCATCTCAATGCAGGAATCCACCCTAAAGCATACTTGACAGATGGTTATCCAGCTGCCTCTTGAAGGCCTCTTGTCTTGTTTGGGAGAGCCCACAACCTCCCTAATGCCTACACTACACTACTGCTTTAAAGCGCTATAAAACTGTTATAAAGCGCTTTAAAGCAATAGTGTAGATCCGGCCTAGGTCACTGGTTCCATTGTCGTACTGCTCTAACAGTCAGGAAGTTTTTTCTGATGTCCAGCTGAAATCTGGATTCATGTAACTTGAGCCCGTTATTCCGTGTCCTGCAGTCTGGGATGATCGAGAAGAGATCCCGGCCCTTCTCTGTTCGACAACCTTTTAAGTATTTGAAAAGTGCTATCATGTCTTCCCTCAATGTTGTCTCTCTTCATAGGGCTTTGTTTCCAGACCCCTGATCCTCCTGGTTGCCCTCCTCTGAACACGCTCCAGCTTGTCTGCATCCTTCTTGAAGTGTGGTGACAGAACTGGACGCAATACTCAAGATGAGGCCTAACCAGGGCCGAATAGAGAGGATCCAGTACCTCATGCGATTTGGAAGCTATACTTCTATTAATGCAGCCCAAAGTAGCATTTGCTTTTTTTGCAGCCACATCACACTGTTGGCTCATATTCAGCTTGTGATTTACAACAATCCCAAGACCCTTTGCGTTTGTAGCATTGCTGAGCCCAGTACCCCCATCTTGTAACTGTGCATTTGGTTTCTATTTCCTAGATGTAGAACTTGGCATTTATCCCTATTGAATTTCATTCTGTTGTTTTCAGCCCAGCACTCCAGCCTATCAAGATCACTTTGAGGTTTGTTTCTGTCTTCCAGGGTATTAGCTATCCATCCCACCCAATTTTGTGTCATCTGCAAATTTGATCAGCGTTCCCTGCACCTCCTTGTCCAAACAATTAATAAAAAGTTGAAGAGCACTGGGCCCAGGACTGAGCCCTGCGGTTCCCCACTCGTTCCCTCCCCCCAGTTTGAGAAGGAACCGTTGATCAGCACTCTTTGAGTCCGATTCTGTAGCCAACTGTGAATCCACCTAATGGTTGTTCCACCTAGCCCACTTTTAGCTAGTTTGTTAATCAGAATATCATGGGGCACTTTGTCAAAAGCTTTGCTGAAGTCAAGATACATTACGTCCACAGCATTCCCACAGTCCACAAGGGAGGTTACCCGATCAAAAAATGAGATCAAATTAGTCTGGCCGGATTTGTTCCTGACAAATCCATGTTGGCTTCTAGTAATCGTCAAAATGAAGGAGGGAAAAAACCACTCTGTGAATCCAATGAAAAAGAAGAGATAGTCGCTAGTGTTTTCTCTCTTTTTCTCTTGTCCTCCTATATTCCCTTCCCTCTTCTCCTTTTTTGTTTTCTTTTCGCATATTTTAATGTTGTTAATGTGCATACAATTTATGACAAAAATTCAATGTAAGTATTGTATGTGTTGATAAAAAAGTTTTTCGTTAATTTGTAGCTCCTGAAGAAGGATCGGGAGATCCGAAACGTCGAGCATTTGATACATTGTCCTTTTACAACAATACAATTTTTAAAGATTGAAGATATATGTAGCCAAAAGTAAAAACCTTTTTCTATTTTCCAACACTAGGGACTATCTCTTCTTTTTCATTGGCTTCTAGTAAACACCGCATTGTTTTCAAGGTGCTTACAGACTGACTTCTTTATAATTTGCTCCAAAATTTTCCCAGGGATGGCTGTCAGACTGACTGGTCTGTAGTTCCCAGTCATCCAGCACCTCACCCGTCTTCCATGATTTTGCGAAGGTAATAGACAGAAGGCCGGGATCGACGCCCAGGTTGGGAGATTGAGATTTCTGCATGCAGCAGCTGGTGGCAGGTGTTGTGATGCAGCGGGCAGCAGCTAGGTGGGCACAGAAGCTGGCGGTCGTGCAGCGGCCAGGCAGCAGGTGGGCTGCCTGGTCTGGTCTGGCCCGTCCGAGGATTTTGGTTCCATTCAGAGCAGGCAGAACTTCATATGCAGCAATCCGAGGGAACGCTTTCCCAACACAGTTAGTTGTTTTTAGCCGTCCTCTTTGGTATTTGGTTTGGCTCGTTTGCTTGAGTGATTTGCACCTACTTGCTCTGTAGTACTAAGGAAGAAGTGGGTCTCTAGTCATTCATTTTTAATAGTACGGTAATTCGTTTTTTTAATGAAGCATTTTGATCCATAGACCTTCCTCTCCAATTGGCTTTGATATAATTGGCATGACGTAAGTTTGTAAGACTTGCTGATCATTGTTCATCCTTCTCTGTTTGGGGCCCTTGGGAAGGCATTGCAGGAGTGGGGAAGGGAGACAGGGAGACCCCATACTCCCACTCCTTGTAATGTTTGTTCTTTTTAAAATGTTCTGGGTAAGGCCTGGTTTCCACTAGGGCTGTGCAATCCCTCTCCAAACCGCTTTGGATACCGGGTCAATCCGGACCTCCCCCGAATCGATATTCGGCCCCCATTTTGTTCCCCGTCACTTCTCTGCCCGTGTTTTTGTTCCTCAGTTAATTCCTCTAAAGAATGAGCACGAGGCCCATGGAGTCCACTGCTCTAATGGCGCTGCTTCTCGTGCCCACAGCAAGAGAGAGCAGTGATTCCGAGTTTAAAAAAACATCATACTTAAGAGGTGCCGTTGTTTTTTGTTGCGCCAGGAAGGCCAGAAGGGGCAGGAGGCCTATATGTACATTTGGAGTTAACAGTCAAAGCTCCATCACACCGGGGGTTAACACGCTCCCTACCGTCGCTTCTCTGAAGGTATTTTTGTTCCTCAGTTACTTCCTCTTTTCAAAAGGGGAAGTGCCTAACGAGCACGAGGCCCATGGAGTCCGCTGCTCTAATGGCGCTGCTTCTCCTGCACACAGCAGGAGAGAGCAGCGATTCCGTGTTCAAAAATACATCATTCTTTGTGGAGAGCTTTTTGTCAAGCAAGGAAAGCCAGAAGGAGCGGGAGGCGCACGGGAGGCAGACGACGTCATGTGAGGGACCTGAGCACACTCCGTGAGTGCCCAGGAACGAGCGTGCAATAAAACGCTCATCGGATGGAGCTTTGAGCGTGCCTGACATAGGTATGCCAGTAGTTGCTGCCATAGGATTTCATGTGGCAGAAAATCCTTAAAGAATCTGTACTGCTCAGAACTTCACCAAACCAATGGAAGGTGCATCTCAACAAATCTGAATAAAGTACATCAGCAGTTTTTACCAATTTTATTTTATTTATTGATTATTGCATTTATATCCACCTTTTTTCCTCCAAGGAACCCAAGGAACATAATCCTCTCCATTTTATCCTCACAACAACCCTGTAAGGTGGGTTGGGCTGAGAGTCTGTGACTGGCCCAAAGTCACCCAGTGGGTATCCATGGCTGAGTGGGGACTAGAAACCGGATCGCTTGACTCCCAGTCCAACACTTTAGCCACTACACCACACTGGCTCTCTTGAAAAAAGACATACGATATGCCATGTGGCAAACTGGAGAAAAATGGGTCAATGATGCTCAACTTGTCCCTTACTCAGTACAAATGGCTCTGGGGAAAAACATTTGCATTATCAATGATGTGAAGAAACTACTTCAGCGCCAGAACAGCATGTGTGTCTTTGTGTGTGTGTTTGTGTTTGTCCGGGCAAGAGAGCCTCGTTTCTACGACTTCCAACTCTCTGGAGACTTTTTGTCTGCCTCTATTCAAACCACTATCTCTTAGCCTAACCTACCTCATAGGTTTGTTGTAAGCCTAAAGCTAGGGTGACCATATTTTGGAAACCAAAAAGGAGGACATGTCCGGCCACAGGGTGTGTGTCCAGCTCCAAGGGGGGGTGTCCACCCAAACATAGCTTTGGTCACACGTCTGATTTTACAGCAGACAATTAAGACAAACCTGTTCTACATAACATCTTAATGTTAAAATCCCTTGGAGGTCCCATTGAACTCTATGTTCTTACTTCTGAGTAGGCATTTTCACCTTAAAAGAAAGATGGATTTTTAAAAATTTTTTATCTATTTATTTATTACATTTTTATACCGCCCAATAGCTGAAGCTCTCTGGGCGGTTCACAAAAATTAAAACTATGAAGAGCATAAAAACAACCAACAAATTTAAAACACAAATACAAAATACAATATAAAAAGCACAACCAGAATGAAACCACACAGCAAAAATTAATATAGGTTAAAACATGAGATTCAAACAGCTATGGTGACCCTATGAAAAGGAGGACAGGGCTCTTGTATCTTTAACAGTTGCATTGAAAAGGAAATTTCAGCAGGTGTCATTTGTATATATGGGGAACCTGGTGAAATTTCTTCTTCATCACAACAGTTAAAGCTGCAGGTGCCCTGCCCTCTTTTAAATCTGGTCACTCTAGTATAGCTCCTGCACCTTTAAATATTGTGATGAAGAGGGAATTTCACCAGGTTCTCCATACATACAAAGGACACCTGCTGAAGTTCCCATTTCTATGCAACTGTTAAAGATACAGGAGCCCTGTCCTCATTTTTATATGGTCACCCTAAAAACAGCAAAGTTTAAATTTAAGTTAAATGAGGTGTTAAAATGCTGAGAAAATAAAAAGGTCTTCAGCTGGCGATGGAAAGAAAACAATGCAGGTGCCAAGCGAACCTCTCTGGGGAGCTCATTCCGCAACCGGGGTGCCACAGCAGAGAAAGCCCTCCTCCTAGTAGCCACCTGCCTCACTTCCTTCGGCAGGGGCTCACGGAGAAGGACCCCTGTGGATGATCTCAAGGGCCGGGCAGGCACCTATGGGAGGAGGCGTTCCTTCAAATAGCCTGCCCCCAAACCGTTTAGGGCTTTAAATGTTAATCCCAGCACTTTGAATCAGGCCCGGACCTGGACTGGCAGCCAATGAAGTTGTAGAAGGACTGCACCCTCCTTGCTAGCAGCACCCTCATTTTTAAAGATAAAGAGATTCCAATTGGCACAGTGATAGCTCTTAAGGAGGGCTTTGAGCATGCCCAATTTAAATCAGATTGGGCCATCCTTTGATTTTTTAAATCCCCCCTTAAATTCTGTTCCTGTTTTCCACCAGTGCGAAGGATTGCTCTTCTGTTCCTCTGATCATGCGAAGTGGTGCAACTTCAAGTTCATAAACTACAGATCTGCTGGTTCCTTTACTCAAAGGTAAATCCCATTGATTTCAACTGCTAAAGTCACATGCAGGCTGACACTTTACTGAAGTGGGATTCTCTCTCTCTCTCTCCTCACCCCTTTCTTTCTTTCTTTTTCTTTCTTTCTTTCTACCAGCTTGATCCCAGGCAGTGTTCAGTGCTCCTAACTGGGGGCGGATCTACACTACTGTTTTAAAGCGCTTTATAACAGTTTTGACGACGGTATATGGAGTGTGTCCTGGGACCCAACAGTTGTCAAAACTGTTATAAAGTGCTTTAAAGCAGTAGTGCAGATCCTACCCAGGACTTACTTCCAAGTAAAGATGTGTAGGAGGGCGCTTAATGACTTACAGGGGATATCCACGAAACTACTTAGGGGAGAGAAGTTTTTGTTTTTCCCAAATCTGTTCAGCAACAAGGGAAGCTACTGCTGAGGAAAAAGCAGAGCAACACCCTAGTAGTCCCATGTCCATAACAGTCAGTGCAGGGTGTGGGGAGTTGTCCAAACACCAACAACGAATAAAGTGTAGGGGAGGAATGAAGGAGATCCACAGGCGGATGCAATAGCCGATTTGCAGGTGTGCAGGGGAGGAGAGGTGTAAGGATGCATGAACCCTAAAAGCACACAGGTGTAAGAGATCAGGGCTTCACATGCTATAGAAATGAAGGGGGATAATACGGGGCAAAAGTGTAGGTGTGATGGAGCTTTCAAACATTTGAACAAAACAGTCTTTACAGCCCACCTCAGGCTAGGCAAAAGTGGGACCAACCTGACCTCTCCTATAGGAAGTTCCAAAATTGGGTGCTGCTGCAGAAAAGGCCCCGTGCCGTGAGTCCACTAACCTAGGCTCACCCTAGGGGTGGACATATGGGAGGACCTCTAAAGAAGATTATAAATTCATAGAGGAGGAGATGTTTCAAATATCAGCCCCAAACCACTGAGGGCTTTGCAGGTGCGAAGCAGAACCACAGGCTGAGCTTGGAAACAAACTGGAAGCCAGAGTGGTTGATACAAAACCAACGTTATACAGTCTACAACACACACACGTACACCAACACGGAAGCACCAAAGCAGGCCACAATACAAAAAGAGAGTGTATGCTCAAAGGTGGCTATGAAAAACATTGTTTATTGAATCGAATACATTTCAGAAGCAAGAGCTGCTTCATCAGGAGCAACCTTGTCAAACCCACATTCTGGAAAAGAGGGTAAAGTAGCTTTCAGACAGTCTGGCTCTCTTTCTTACACCATCACATCTTCTTACACCATGATACCCACTTGAGATATTACATCCCTCCAGTCCTGGTGGGCTGAAGGCACCGTATGCCAATCTGGGCTTTCCCTCCACTACTACTGTACGTCTGATCCCAGGTCCCAGCAATGAGAGGTGCAATTCATGTTGTGGCATATTGCGGTGGGTGTAGGTGTGCACTGGAATGTATTTGATTACATTGCCAAAGTGACAGGTCCTATGTCCTTTGTATGTATGCTGGGACACCATGGTTATGGGGGGGGGGACACACCAGACACAAGGCTATTCATAAAAAGAACAAGTGCATATCTAGCCTGAAGCAAAAGAAACACACAGGTGCCAGATTGGCAGAAATTCTTTCACATGTCTAGTGGATGGTATCTTTCCTTGACTGGCACACAGGAAAGGGGAGAAAAAATGAGAATGTAAGTACAATTTCTTAGCAGATCTGATTTCTGTTTGATTATTATCCAGTGCCTTCCAAGGGATTCCTTCCTCCCCAGCAAAGGCAGGGCGATCCTTTAGAGATCACACGCAGGGCAGGTTAAAACACTTCAGTTTAACTTGGAGAGCGGTGAGAGGGGAACATTTCAGAACTCCAGCCATTTGCATGTGGCAGGAAACAAATGAGAATAAGGGAATCCACAGCCTCACAGAAGAAATGGGCCTAAACCCAGTTCTTCTGTGCCAACTCCTGATACAGATCAAGAGCCGGCAAGCCCCATTTCTCATCTTCTGCTCACTCTCTTCCAGGCTATCCAAGAGGGAATCTACAGGTCGTACTGAAGGCGCTTGCATGCGCCTCCAGTACGCCCCCCAAACGAGGGTGTAGACGGAGAAAGAAGAGACGGAGGAAGAGGCAGTGGAGGCGGTGGCTGGGGAATCGGCCGCGTCCTTGACATCGACGCCGCCTCCCCACCGGCCCCCTGCTGCCGGGGTAAGAGCCACCCGGGTCGGAGAGCTCGGCTTCCGCTTCCGCCGAGCTTTCCGACCTGGGTGGTTCTTACTCCGGCAGCAGGAGGCCAACAGGGAGGCAGCGGCGGTGGCAAGGATGCGGCCGGTTCCACAGCCTCCTCCTCCACCGCCTCTTCCTCCGTCTCTTCTTTCTCCGTCTACACCCTCGTTTGAGCCGGCAAGCCCCATTTCTCACCTTCCCCTTAGGCCGTAGCTAGACCTAAGGTTTTTCCCAGGATCATCCCGGGTTTGTCCCTTCCTGAGCACTAGATGCCCTGTGTGGCATTTAGATGAACAGGTTTGACCCCAGGACAATCCTGGGATAAACCTGAGGTCTAGCTATGGCCTTACTCTCTTCTAGGCTGTCCAAGTTTTAGAGGATTATTGCGTTTCAACCTCTCATCACAACTATTTCTTATGTCCAATGTTGTGATATTGTTAAGTCTCCCTTTTCTTTTCTTCCACAGATGGGATTTCCTGCTGCAAGATCTTGGCTATGTAGAGATCTTCAACTTCTTTGCATGTCTTTCTTTCCTTCTTTCTGTCTTCCTTCCTTTCTCTTTCTTTCTGCAGCTTTCACAACCTATAACAGAGTGAGGAGAAGATGTTAAATGGGGCTTGTCAGGTCCTCATAGTCTGCGTGCCATTTCATTGGTGAGGTTTTATATTGATGCATTGATTGTTGTTGTGTTTTAATTAAATATGGAATGTTAAATATTGTTGGCTTTCTTCATACTTACAGATGCTTGGGAAGGAACAATGGACTTGAGTAAACCTAGGGCTCATCTACACCAAGCAGGATATTCCACTATGAAAGTAGTATGAAAGCGGTCTATAAAAGGCAGGAGCCACACTACTGCTTTATAGTGGTATTGAAGTGCACTGACAACTGTTACGCCCATTGACACCTACCATATACCACTTTCATACTGCTTTTATAGTGTTATATCCTGCTTGGTGTAGATGCATCATGGGCCCCAACGCTTGACAGTGCACTTCAATGCTGCTACAACACAGTAGTGTGGCTCCTACCTTTTATATACTGCTTTCATACCACTTTCATAATGGAATATCCTGCTTGATGAGCCCCTAGATTAAAAAGTCTAGATACACACCAAGATTTTTTTAAAAACAACAACAAAATAAACCAACCAATAAAACCTCGATACCCCATTTCTTCGATTCTAAGACGCACTTTCCCCCCCATATAAACATCTCTAAAAATGGGGTGTGTCTTAGAATCGCGGGTGTGTCTTAGGGTGGTTTTTTTCCCCTGCTGGTGGTACTGAAATTAGTGTGCGTCTTACAATCGATGGCGTCTTACAATCGAAGAAATACGGTAATAACCCCTTTAAAGGCAGAGCAAACTAACGGACAGAAAGACACTAAACTGTATGGGCAAATAAAAGAAAGGTGTAACGTTTCAGGTTGTTGTCTTTATAACTAGGATGTCACTGCAGAGACAAACAGATTCAGTATTTGGCATTATTTACTTAACTTAAGAATGTTGGGTGAATAATGCCATGAAGAAAATAATTAACAGAACAACCAACCAAAGATGTTCAACTCTGAGTTCACTGTGAAGAAGAGTTACCCGTGCCGCTTATCCCAGTTCTCTAGTCCCTGGTTGACTGACGCTGGGTGGAGGTGCACTCTTCGTTGCACTGCAGGCCGTCTCCACCAGACGCTGCTGGTTGCTGGTTTCTGGTTTCCTCTGTCAGTTTCTCCCCTTTCTGCCTCCATTCCATGCCCCTCCCACTGCACACCAAACACATTCCAAGGCCGTTGGAGGTAGGAATAATAATAATAATAATAATAATAATAATAATAATAATTTGCATTTTTATACCGCCCAATAGCCGAAGCTCTCTGTTGAAGAACAGTTAAAGCTGCAGGAGCTATACTAGAGTGGCCAGATACAAAAGAGGGCAGGGCTCCTGCAGCTTTAACTGTTGTGATGAGGGGATTTTGCCAGGTGCTGCATGCATACAAATGGCACCTCCTGAAATCTCCTTTTCTATGCCACTGTTAAAGATACAAGAGCCCTGTCCTCCTTTCCATATGGTCACCCTATTTAAAACCCCACATGTCTATCAAATATAAGGAGTGTATGCCTTTAAAAAAGCTAGATGGAAGGATATTGGTAGATTCCTTTGACTTGGGTTTTTTTTTCCTGTCTCGAGCAGCATTTACTACTCCATTGAAATCACCTCCGAATCTCACTTCACCTTCAACAAACTCTTAAGATTACCTCAAAAACCTCATGAAAGAATAAACCTTGTTTCTAATTAGGTGCATATAAGTTCATCAGTGTTATCACACCAGCGATTTATCGCACACTCCCCATGCCTGGTATGCACTTTTGCAGCTCGATACCTTACCCACATGACGTCGTCCACGTCCTGCACAAACTTCAGCTCTTATCCTCCATGTTTCATTCCTTTTTGGAACACAGGAAGACCGGATGATGTTCCTTCCCTGTGAAATCAATGCTCTCCTCCCTCCCATGTATTTCTGTGGTTGCCTTCTATCCACCATCCCGTTCTTTGTTGGGGGCGCATATGTCTAAGGTCGGCCTCACTAATAAAAGAGGAGGGCAGAGCAGTTCCCCTCTCAGCTGTGAAGGGGAAGGGAGTGAGGTCCCATTGAACTCTATGTTCTTACTCCTGAGTAGGCCTATTCACCTTAAAAGAAATGTGGAAAATGCAGCCTTTTTGCCCGCAGTGCCCTCATTTTTAGAGACAAAGAGATCAAAATTGGCAGTGATAGGTCTTAAGGTGGGCTTTAGCCATGCCAAGTTTGAATCAGATTGGGTCATCCTTTGATTTTAAGGGATTTTTAAAATGGAAATTAAACAAATGCTCACATCTGCATAAGTTTTAAAGATAAAGAGATCAAAATGGGCACAGTGATAGCTCTTAAGGAGGGCTTTCAGCATGCCAAGTTTGAATCAGATTGGGTCATCCTTTGATTTTTTAATGATTTTGTTTAATTTCCCTCTCTTAAACCCTTTTCCTGGTAGTCCACAAGTCCGGAGGATTGAAGGATCGATCTTCTATTGCTTTGATCATACGAAGCGGTGCATCTTCAAGTTCATAAAATAGAGATCTGCTGGTTCCCTTACTCAAAAGTAAATCCCATTGATTTCGACTGCATTTACATCCCAGTCATACTAAAATCATATGCAAGCTTACCTTTTAAACCCCATTGAACAGAGAGAGACTTTCTTCTGAGTAAACACATAGAAGTGATTTTAAATCGTGTGGTCACTCAGCTTTTTTCTTTCTAAAGTCCATAATAGCAAACTGGAAAGAAGTGCTCTGCAGCCCCATGCTTACTTCTGAGGTCTTACTTCTGTTTATTCAGAAGTCAACGGAGTTTACTCAAAGGTCAGCACGCATCTGATTTTCGTATGTTCACATTCTAAAACCTCCAGGTAGGGTGAGGGGAACGGGCGTAGCCTAGGCAACAGGGAATAACCACGAAAGTACGTAGGAGAGAGACAGAGTTCCCCCCCCCCCGAAGTGAATTCAGTAACAAGAGAAGCTACTTTCTAGAAAAAGCAGGGCAAGACCAGGAGGGCCCCATGTCGCTTACTAGGGAGGGCGAGGTGTCCAACTACCACCAACCAATGAACTGTAGGGGGAGGTACAAAGGAGATCTGGGGGAGGGGGAGGTGCATCTCATTGGAACAACACCGATACGCTGGTGCGCAGGAGAGGAGAAGTGTAAAGATGGATGAAACGTAAAGGCCCAAAGGCGTAAGTTGATCAGGCTTTCACACGCTATGGAAACGAGGGTGGATAATTCGAGGGCAAACGAGCAGGTGTGATGGAGCTCTAGATCTCCCTTCTACAGCTTTCTTTTGGTCGGTTGCTTCAAAAGGAATGTTACATGTCATACAAATTGCCACTCCTTTAGTTTTCGTGGATGCACAGGCAGCATTAATGTTCCCAGCACCTAATTGACTGAATATGTCCTAAATGTTCCCAACACCTCATTTTTAAGACAGGAGAAGAAACTTATATTAAGGCACAGCATGAAAAATATCTAGGTCAATTAGGTGGCGTTACTATCTTTTCAGTCCCCCGCCAGCCCTTCCTTGTATTCGCCCATGTGGTTCAAGTGTGGTTCTGTTGGTAAGCCTGCTCTGTTGCTTCAGGTGCCTTTAAACGGATTATTATGGAGGCTTTTATTTACAGGTTCCAGGTGTGTGTGTGTGTGTGTGTGTGTGCATTCGTGCTTGTGTGTGTGTGTGTTTGGTGTAAATTGAGTTTTTTTACAACGGAAGTAGACCCAAGTACATTGTTCCCTCCCCATGCATCTGAAAGGATGAAAGACAACCAAAAAAGAGTTAATATTGAACAAATATTTAATAATAATGATAATAATGATGATGATAACAAATGAAAGCCAGCAAATGAAAAGGCTGAAACTCAGTAGGCAAGGCCTAGGCTGTGAAAGCTGAAGAGGTTGTCCATAGCAAGAGGAAAGCCAAGGTGAACCCGGGAGGAGGAGGAGGAAGCAGCGAGCATGGCGGAGCTGGTGTGGCTGGTCCAAGGTCTGGTCGCAGGCGCTGGCGTTTCGGGCTGTGCTGGAGAGGAAGCAGCGTACGGCCCAGGCTGGAGGAGGAGGTTCAGGATACACCAGCACAGCTTCCCAAAAAGAAGTGGTTCTTCCTCTGCAGAGGGGAAAAGTCTGTCGCGGTGGAAAATGAGCCCAAGGAGACAAAAAGAGAGAGGAAAAAGATAGAATGGAGAAGAAAGGATGAAAGAGAGAAAGGCAAAGAGAGAGAGAGAGAGAGAGAGAGAAGGAAGGAAGGAAAGAAAGAAGGAGGGATGTGCCAAGATGTTTCAGATCCTGTAAGAGTCAAGATCCTCCACCAGGAGATCATCACCTGTAAGGCAGAAAGGAGAAGGGGGGTCTTAATGATAGCAGAACATTAGACTTCAGAAATGGTTGGGAGGAGGGGGGTCACTGGCTTGGGGCTAGCAATCGAGCTCCCAAAGGAGGTGGGAACTGCTGCTTCCAAGCCTGTGGGTTGTGGTCGGGCCTTTCTCACCAAGACCCATGTTTGCCATATGGCGTGGTTGGCATTTCATCTACTCTAGTGCGCAGACAGGAGACTGCTGCACAATACAAGAAATACGTCTAGGCAACCAAGCATAGCTACACCTAGTAGTAACATAATATCTAAACTTAGTCTTAATATCTCAACTTAAGTTGACGCCTCTTTGCTGAAAAGCAAAGGCTCAGCAGCAAGAAAGGTCCTTGATGCAAAAGACACCTACGAGGGAAGCCTCTGCGCTGTTTCTTACCCTCTTCGTCCACATTCGAGACGTCAGCACTATAAATTGATGATGACACCTGACCACAGCTGAGGTCAATGGTGGACGAAGAGGGGACCACCTGGATAACATTGGAGGATCTTGACTCTGTTGGGGGGGAAAGGAGACACAGAGACCATGTTAACATAATTAGCAAGACTCACCAAAGGAGGGGCCCATTCCCCCCCTGGACCCTGGAGCTGGCACTGGCTAGAGTGTCTCAAGCAGCAGCCAGCCCCCCCGGTCACGATCCCCCCTGGCCTATCCATCCCCCCAAGGACCTAGACATCTCCTCACCTCGGACGGCACATCCCAGAGAGGGTTTCTCCTTGGGCTCTTCCACCAGAACAGTCTTTCTCCCTCTGCAGAAGAGGGAAAACCACTTCCTCTTGGGAGGAGGCGCTGGTGCCTCCTGTCCCTCCTCCTCCGCCATGGGCCGTATTTGGGTCCCTCTGCAGCACGGCCCAAAGCGCCAGCACCTGCGACCAGCCTTGGCCGCCTCCGCAACTGCTCCAGCTGCTTCGCTGCTTCCTGCATCTCCTGGGTGCACCTTGGCTCTCCTCTTGCTATGGAATAACTTCTTCAACTTGGACAGCCTAGAAGAGAGTGAGCAGAAGGTGAGAAAGGGGGCTTGACGGCTCCTCCTGGTCTGTGTGGGTTTAGGCCAGTTTCTTATTCTTTGTGGCTTCATTCCACCTGCCACAGGCTGGAGTTGTGAAGATGTCCCCCTCCTGCCGCCCTGCCCTGCGTGTGGTCTCTGAAGGGTAGCCCGGCCTTTGCTGGGGAGGAAGGAAGCCCTCAGAAGGCGCTGGATAATGGGCCAACCAGAAACCAGGGCTGCTAAGGAATTCTACTTACATTCTTGTTCTCTCTCTTTCCCTCTCTCCCTCTAGCGCAACAACGAAAATCACTCACTCATCAGGTGACAGGATTTCTGCCCAGCTGGCCCCAGAACCAGCTGTGTCATGTGTCACAGGGGAGGGCGTGTCACAATGACCTCAGCAACTGAGCAGCCAGGGGTATTGTTACTGTGACGTGGCCTTATTCTGGGCTTGGCCTTTCATCCATGTCCATCCCCTGGCTATTCCATGCGTGTTTCTTTGGATTCAGGCTAGAGCAGCACCTGGGCTTTCTAGGAATAGCCTCGTGTCTGTCTGTCTTACCATATCCATGGTGCCCCCAACACACTGCTCATAAGGGACATGGGTCCCGTCTCTTCTGGCAATGCACACAGATGTTGGGTTATTGTGCCAGAACTTTTCTCTTTCTGGAACTCTGTTTGTGCTCAGAAACAAACACACATCACGCAGGTCTTACACAGCAGAGCTGGTTTATTTCCTTCAGGCTTCTGTGCAGTTCAATTCAGATCAGATCAGATCAGCACACTGAGGCATGCACAGAGGGCAGTGATCATAGAGCAGTGATCAGTAAGCAGTGATCAGTTCTATTTTACACAAGTGAGAAACTATATACACATCTTACACAATTCTTATCTACATTACATACAGCTGTGATGAGGCTAACTTAGAATCTTGGCAAGGTTCCCAGAACAGCCTCTATCTCAAGGTAATTGCCCACAGATAGACTTTCTCTGTTTAACCCTGAGATAGCCATACACACACAATTTTAATGACTAAGCAAGTATTTCTTTTCATATACTTAACAGTCCTCCTCTTGCGCATGTTGTTTAAATTGTGTTACAATCTGAGACCTAGCTTTAAAGCATCTCTTTGTGTTTTACCATTGAACATTCCACCTGTCCTTTCTCATTTTGTTTTACTTTGAATACCCATTTACTGGTAATGGCTTTACGACCTTCAGGTAAAGGTACTAGCTCCCACGTTTCATTTTTTTCCATTGCTCTGATTTCCTCTGACATTGCTTCATGCCAGCCCTGAGCTTCTGTAGGTTCCATCTCCTGAATTTCCTCAAATGAAGTAGGTTCATAGGCTATTAGTAAAGCTCTATGAGAAACCTGTTTGCTTTGGTATTCATCTGAATAACGAATTGGAGCTTTGCGTTCCCTTTCTGGTCGCTTTGGCATAGTTACAGGCATAGTTTCCTCCTTTATAGTTTCTTCCCCCTCCCTCTCTTGCTGAGATTGTTCAGGAATTTCTTCTGTTTCTACAGCTTTCTGTTCTACAGGCAAACTTACATACTGTTTTGTTTCCTGCATTTGTTCATGAAAAACTACATCTCTGCTCACAATTACACTTTTGTGATATGGAGACCACAAACGATAGCCTTTTGTTTGTGTATCATATCCCAACAGTTTACATTCCAAACCTCTTTGAGCTAGTTTTCCTGGTCTGTTTTCTTTCTGAATATGAGCAAAACATTTACTTCCAAAAACCCTTATATGTGACACTCTAGGTTTTCTTTTGTAAAACATTTCATATGGAGTTTTTTCATGTACAGAGTGGTAAAGCCTGTTTAACAAATAATTTGAGGTGGACAAAGCTTCTGCCCAGAACAGATTAGACAATCCTGACTCTTTCAATAGAGCTCTTAACATGTTCTGCAAGGTTCTGTTTTTCCTTTCTGCAACTCCATTTTGAAATGGTGAATATGGAGCAGTAAGGTCATGTTGTATACCCTCATCACTGAGGAATTTTTTAAATTGGTTGCTAAGAAATTCACCTCCCCGGTCCGTTCTTAGATTAGCTATAGGTTCTTTAAATCTATTTTTACTCCACTTAACAAACGCTTTGAACTTTCCAAAAGTTTCACTCTTCTGTTTTAACACATACACAAATCCAAATCTACTGTAATCATCAACAATAGACAAGAAAAATCTGTTTCCTCCTTGACTTGTCTCAAAAGGACCTGCAAGATCTGCATGAATTAATTCAAAAATTCTTTTTGTTGTTCTCTCACTATGTTTTGGAATGTTTGACTTATGACACTTGGTTTCACTGCATACATTACATTCTACATAGTTAGAACATGGTTTGATTTTCACCCCTTCACACAATTCTGGAATCTTAGAAATTGTTTTATAGTTAGCATGACCAAACCTTTTATGAGTTAAATGGATGCACTCTTGGTGTGGTTTGCAATTGGCTATTGTTTTTGTTGTGACTTTGCTGGCTACAACTTCATTTTTTGTACAAGTATTAATCACATACAAAGAATCTTTCATTATTCCCTGCACACACACCTTGTTTCCCTGTTTTATAGTACAATTTTCTTCAGTAAAACAAACCTCATACCCCATTTCTGTTAACTGAAACACACTTAGAAGGTTTGTTTCTAATTCTGGTACATATAAAACACTTCGTAGTTCAACTCCCAGACAATCAAAATATACATTACCCACACCACAAATCTGGATTTTTGTTCCATTTGCAAGGGTAACACACTTTTGCTCTGAAGTAGAAGTTTCCAAGGTTACAAATGAAAGTTTGTCTTTTGCCATACTTATTGAAGCCCCAGAGTCCAAAAACCAAGGATTCATTGTCTCTTTGACTCTTGCTAGAAGACACTTCTTTATTGATTCAGCTTCATTCATTTTGTTTTCTTCTCTCCACTTTGCTGTCGACTGCTTTTTCTTGTTGTTGTTGTTGTTGCAATCCCGCCGTAAATGTTCTGTGGAACCACAGTTAAAGCATTTCCTTGCCTTTAATGCAGCCACCACATCAGAAGATTTATGGCTTTGTTGAAATTCAGCCACAGGATGTTTAAGGCTCTGTTGTTTTGAAGCTTGTCTTCTTTCATAGGTTTCCAGTAGTTTTCCAGCTACATACTCGAGGGTTAAATTTTTCTCCTCTTGACTTTCTATCATGGTGACAACCGCATCGTACAATGAATCAAGACTTGACAAAATCACATAGACTTGGTGTATAGTTGTAAACTCCATCCCTCGTGCCCTGAGTTGATTGAAGATTTCTCTCATGCTTTTCAAATGGTTTGACATAGACTCCCCTGGTTTCAGCTTCATTCCATACAGTTTCCGGGTTAGAATTACTTTACTGCCCGCTGTTTCTCTTTGATATACAGCTTGTAGCGCATTCCAGCACTCTTTTGATGTATTCAAAAACTGAATGAAGGAAATTTGAGAGTCTTCCACAGCTAATGCAATAACTGCCATTGCTTTTGCATCATCCTTAAACCATTTAGCATTCTGTGGATCTGCTCTATCTGGTGGATCCTCTGTGACTACATACCACAGTTCAGCCTGAATCAGATACATTTGCATTTTGTAAGACCATAATGCATAGTTAGAGTCATTCAGCTTTTCTAACAATTGATGCAAACCAGACATATTAGCTCCTGCCATTCCCTCTGCTTTAGGAATTGGTATCTCACCGTCCTCCTGCTCAGAGTCCTCCTCAGAGTCAGCCGACTGAGATTTTTCCTCACTTTGCAGCACTGGCTTCAGCTTGATGTCTTCCTTCATCAACAGTTTTCTGTTTTAGCAGACTTCTGGTTCTGGTTCTGATACTGCACCGTTCCCACCAAGTTCTGGTTCTTCTGCCTGGGTTAGGCTGGCGTAGGCTGCCTGGACTGGACTGGGCCCATAACCTTTGTTGGGTTATTGTGCCAGAACTTTTCTCTTTCTGGAACTCTGTTTGTGCTCAGAAACAAACACACATCACGCAGGTCTTACACAGCAGAGCTGGTTTATTTCCTTCAGGCTTCTGTGCAGTTCAATTCAGATCAGATCAGATCAGCACACTGAGGCATGCACAGAGGGCAGTGATCATAGAGCAGTGATCAGTAAGCAGTGATCAGTTCCATTTTACACAAGTCAGAAACTATATACACATCTTACACAATTCTTATCTACATTACATACAGCTGTGATGAGGCTAACTTAGAATCTTGGCAAGGTTCCCAGAACAGCCTCTATCTCAAGGTAATTGCCCACAGATAGACTTTCTCTGTTTAACCCTGAGATAGCCATACACACACAATTTTAATGACTAAGCAAGTATTTCTTTTCATATACTTAACAACAGAGGTCCAATGCATGCCAGTGCGCCCACCCACCACCACCACCACACCATGTGCCGTGACGTGAACTGCACCTCTTATTGCTGGGACCTGGATCAGACGTATAGTAGTGGATGAGGGAGAGCCCAGATTGGCTTGCAGTGCCTTCAGCCTGCCAGGACTGGGCTGGTGCAATGTCCCAGCATTTGAATATATACTGTCAGGGCATCATGGGGTAAGAAAGTTGATCTGAGGGTGTGAGAAGAAGAGCCAGACTGTCTGAAAGCTGATTTAGCCTCTTTCCAGAATGTGGCTTTGGCAAGGTTGCCCCTGATGAAGCAGCTCTTGCTTCTGAAATGGATTCGATTCAAGAAACAATGTTTGTCATAGCCGCCTTTGAGCATACACTCTCTTTTTGTATTGTGGCCTGGTTTGGAACTTCCGTGTTGGGGTGTGTGTGTGTGTGTGTGTGTGTGTGTGTTGTATTGTATGCTGTATAATGCTGGTTTTGTATCAACTACACTGGCTTCCAGTTTGTTTCCAAGCTCAGCCTGTGGTTCTGCTTCATATCTATAAAGCCCTCAGTGGTTTGCAGCTGATATTTGCAATATCTCCTCCTGTATGAATTTATAATCTCCATAGAATCATAGAATAGTAGAGTTGGAAGGGGCCTATAAGGCCATTGAGACCAACCCCCATCTCAATGCAGGAATCCACCCTAAAGCATACTTGACAGATGGTTATCCAGCTGCCTCTTGAAGGCCTCTTGTCTTGTGTGGGAGAGCCCACAACCTCCCTAGTGCCTACACTACACTACTGCTTTAAAGCGCTATAAAACTGTTATAAAGCGCTTTAAAGCAATAGTGTAGATCCGGCCTAGGTCACTGGTTCCATTGTCGTACTGCTCTAACAATCAGGAAGTTTTTTCTGATGTCCAGCTGAAATCTGGATTCATGTAACTTGAGCCCGTTATTCCGTGTCCTGCAGTCTGGGATGATCGAGAAGAGATCCCGGCCCTTCTCTGTTCGACAACCTTTTAAGTATTTGAAAAGTGCTATCATGTCTTCCCTCAATGTTGTCTCTCTTCATAGGGCTTTGTTTCCAGACCCCTGATCATCCTGGTTGCCCTCCTCTGAACACGCTCCAGCTTGTCTGCATCCTTCTTGAAGTGTGGTGACAGAACTGGACGCAATAGTCAAGATGAGGCCTAACCAGGGCCGAATAGAGAGGATCCAGTACCTCATGCGATTTGGAAGCTATACTTCTATTAATGCAGCCCAAAGTAGCATTTGCTTTTTTTGCAGCCACATCACACTGTTGGCTCATATTCAGCTTGTGATTTACAACAATCCCAAGACCCTTTTCGTTTGTAGCATTGCTGAGCCCAGTACCCCCATCTTGTAACTGTGCATTTGGTTTCTATTTCCTAGATGTAGAACTTGGCATTTATCCCTATTGAATTTCATTCTGTTGTTTTCAGCCCAGCACTCCAGCCTATCAAGATCACTTTGAGGTTTGTTTCTGTCTTCCAGGGTATTAGCTATCCATCCCACCCAATTTTGTGTCATCTGCAAATTTGATCAGCGTTCCCTGCACCTCCTTGTCCAAACAATTAATAAAAAGTTGAAGAGCACTGGACCCAGGACTGAGCCCTGCGGTTCCCCACTCGTTCCCTCCCCCCAGTTTGAGAAGGAACCGTTGATCAGCACTCTTTGAGTCCGATTCTGTAACCAACTGTGAATCCACCTAATGGTTGTTCCACCTAGCCCACTTTTAGCTAGTTTGTTAATCAGAATATCATGGGGCACTTTGTCAAAAGCTTTGCTGAAGTCAAGATACATGACGTCCACAGCATTCCCACAGTCCACAAGGGAGGTTACCCGATCAAAAAATGAGATCAAATTAGTCTGGCCGGATTTGTTCCTGACAAATCCATGTTGGCTTCTAGTAATCGTCAAAATGAAGGAGGGAAAAAACCACTCTGTGAATCCAATGAAAAAGAAGAGATAGTCGCTAATGTTTTCTCTCTTTTTCTCTTGTCCTCCTATATTCCCTTCCCTCTTCTCCTTTTTTGTTTTCTTTTTGCATATTTTAATGTTGTTAATGTGCATACAATTTATGACAAAAATTCAATGTAAGTATTGTATGTGTTGATAAAAAAGTTTTTCGTTAATTTGTAGCTCCTGAAGAAGGATCGGGAGATCCGAAACGTCAAGCATTTTATACATTGTCGTTTTACAATACAATTTTTCAAGATTGAAGATATATGTAGCCAAAAGTAAAAACCTTTTTCTATTTTCCAACACTAGGGACTATCTCTTCTTTTTCATTGGCTTCTAGTAAACACTGCATTGTTTTCAAGGTGCTTACAGACTGACTTCTTTATAATTTGCTCCAAAATTTTCCCAGGGATGGCTGTCAGACTGACTGGTCTGTAGTTCCCAGTCATCCAGCACCTCACCCGTCTTCCATGATTTTGCGAAGGTAATAGACAGAAGGCCTGGATCGACGCCCAGGTTGGGAGATTGAGATTTCTGCATGCAGCAGCTGGTGGCAGGTGTTGTGATGCAGCGGGCAGCAGCTAGGTGGGCACAGAAGCTGGCGGTCGTGCAGCGGCCAGGCAGCAGGTGGGCTGCCTGGTCTGGTCTGGCCCGTCCGAGGATTTTGGTTCCATTCAGAGCAGGCAGAACTTCATATGCAGCAATCCGAGGGAACGCTTTCCCAACACACTTAGTTGTTTTCAGCCGTCCTCTATGGTATTTGGTTTGGCTCGTTTGCTTGAGTTATTTGCACCTACTTGCTCTGTAGTACTAAGGAAGAAGTGGGTCTCTAGTCATTCATTTTTAATAGTACGGTAATTCATTTTTTTAATGAAGCATTTTGATCCATAGACCTTCCTCTCCAATTGGCTTTGATATAATTGGCATGACGTAAGTTTGTAACACTTGCTGATCATTGTTCATCCTTCTCTGTTTGGGCCTCTTGGGAAGGCATTGCAGGAGTGGGGAAGGCACACAGGGAGACCCCATACTCCCACTCCTTGTAATGTTTGTTCTTTTTAAAATGTTCTGGGTAAGGCCTGGTTTCCACTAGGGCTGTGCAATCCCTCTCCAAACCGCTTTGGATCCCGGGTCAATCCGGACCTCCCCCGAATCGATATTCGGCCCCCATTTTGTTCCCCGTCACTTCTCTGCCCGTGTTTTTGTTCCTCAGTTACTTCCTCTAAGGAACGAGCACGAGGCCCATGGAGTCCACTGCTCTAATGGCGCTGCTTCTCGTGCCCACAGCAAGAGAGAGCAGTGATTCCGAGTTTAAAAAAACATCATACTTAAGAGGTGCCGTTGTTTTTTGTTGCGCCAGGAAGGCCAGAAGGGGCAGGAGGCCTATATGTACATTTGGAGTTAACAGTCAAAGCTCCATCACACCGGGGGTTAACACGCTCCCTACCGTCGCTTCTCTGAAGGTATTTTTGTTCCTCAGTTACTTCCTCTTTTCAAAAGAGGAAGTGCCTAACGAGCACGAGGCCCATGGAGTCCGCTGCTCTAATGGCGCTGCTTCTCCTGCACACAGCAGGAGAGAGCAGCGATTCCGTGTTCAAAAATACATCATTCTTTTTTGTCAAGCAAGGAAAGCCAGAAGGAGCGGGAGGCGCACGGGAGGCAGACGACGTCATGTGAGGGACCTGAGCACACTCCGTGAGTGCCCAGGAACGAGCGTGCAATAAAACGCTCATCGGATGGAGCTTTGAGCGTGCCTGACATAAGTATGCCAGTAGTTGCTGCCATAGGATTTCATGTGGCAGAAAATCCTTAAAGAATCTGTACTGCTCAGAACTTCACCAAACCAATGGAAGGTGCATCTCAACAAATCTGAATAAAGTACATCAGCAGTTTTTACCAATTTTATTTTATTTATTATTGCATTTATATCCACCTTTTTTCCTCCAAGGAACCCAAGGCGGTGTACATAATCCTCTCCATTTTATCCTCACAACAACCCTGTAAGGTGGGTTGGGCTGAGAGTCTGTGACTGGCCCAAAGTCACCCAGTGGGTATCCATGGCTGAGTGGGGACTAGAAACCGGAGCGCTTGACTCCCAGTCCAACACTTTAGCCACTACACCACACTGGCTCTCTTGAAAAAAGACATACGATATGCCATGTGGCAAACTGGAGAAAAATGGGTCAATGATGCTCAACTTGTCCCTTACTCAGTACAAATGGCTCTGGGGAAAAACATTTGCATTATCAATGATGGGAAGAAACTACTTCAGCGCCAGAACAGCATGTGTGTCATTGTGTGTGTGTTTGTGTTTGTCCGGGCAAGAGAGCCTCGTTTCTACGACTTCCAACTCTCTGGAGACTTTTTGTCTGCCTCTATTCAAACCACTATCTCTTAGCCTAACCTACCTCATAGGTTTGTTGTAAGCCTAAAGCTAGGGTGACCATATTTTGGAAACCAAAAAGGAGGACATGTCCGGCCGCAGGGTGTGTGTCCAGCTCCAAGGGGGGGTGTCCACCCAAACATAGCTTTGGTCACACGTCTGATTTTACAGCAGACAATTAAGACAAACCTGTTCTCCATAACATCTTAATGTTAAAATCCCTTGGAGGTCCCATTGAACTCTATGTTCTTACTTCTGAGTAGGCATTTTCACCTTAAAAGAAAGATGGATTTTTAAATTTTTTTTATCTATTTATTTATTACATTTTTATACCGCCCAATAGCCGAAGCTCTCTGGGCGGTTCACAAAAATTAAAACTATGAAGAGCATAAAAACAACCAACAAATTTAAAACACAAATACAAAATACAATATAAAAAGCACAACCAGAATGAAACCACACAGCAAAAATTAATATAGGTTAAAACATGAGATTCAAACAGCTATGGTGACCCTATGAAAAGGAGGACAGGGCTCTTGTATCTTTAACAGTTGCATTGAAAAGGAAATTTCAGCAGGTGTCATTTGTATATATGGGGAACCTGGTGAAATTTCTTCTTCATCACAACAGTTAAAGCTGCAGGTGCCCTGCCCTCTTTTAAATCTGGTCACTCTAGTATAGCTCCTGCACCTTTAAATATTGTGATGAAGAGGGAATTTCACCAGGTTCTCCATACATACAAAGGACACCTGCTGAAGTTCCCATTTCTATGCAACTGTTAAAGATACAGGAGCCCTGTCCTCATTTTTATATGGTCACCCTAAAAACAGCAAAGTTTAAATTTAAGTTAAATTAGGTGTTAAAATGCTGAGAAAATAAAAAGGTCTTCAGCTGGCGACGGAAAGAAAACAATGCAGGTGCCAAGCGAACCTCTCTGGGGAGCTCATTCCGCAACCGGGGTGCCACAGCAGAGAAAGCCCTCCTCCTAGTAGCCACCTGCCTCACTTCCTTCGGCAGGGACTCACGGAGAAGGACCCCTGTGGATGATCTCAAGGTCCGGGCAGGCACATATGGGAGGAGGCGTTCCTTCAAATAGCCTGCCCCCAAACCGTTTAGGGCTTTAAATGTTAATCCCAGCATTTTGAATCAGGCCCGGACCTGGACTGGCAGCCAATGAAGTTGTAGAAGGACTGCAACCTCCTTGCTAGCAGCACCCTCATTTTTAAAGATAAAGAGATTCCAATTGGCACAGTGATAGCTCTTAAGGAGGGCTTTGAGCATGCCCAATTGAAATCAGATTGGGCCATCCTTTGATTTTTTAAATCCCCCCATAAATTCTGTTCCTGTTTTCCACCAGTGCGAAGGATTGCTCTTCTGTTCCTCTGATCATGCGAAGCGTTGCAACTTCAAGTTCATAAACTACAGATCTGCTGGTTCCTTTACTCAAAAGTAAATCCCATTGATTTCAACTGCTAAAGTCACATGCAGGCTGACACTTTACTGAAGTGGGATTCTCTCTCTCTCTCTCCTCACCCCTTTCTTTCTTTCTTTTTCTTTCTTTCTTTCTACCAGCTTGATCCCAGGCAGTGTTCAGTGCTCCTAACTGGGGGCGGATCTACACTACTGTTTTAAAGCGCTTTATAACAGTTTTGACGACGGTATCTGGAGTGTGTCCTGGGACCCAACAGTTGTCAAAACTGTTATAAAGTGCTTTAAAGCAGTAGTGCAGATCCTACCCAGGACTTACTTCCAAGTAAAGATGTGTAGGAGGGCGCTTAATGACTTACAGGGGATATCCACGAAACTACTTAGGGGAGAGAAGTTTTTGTTTTTCCCAAATCTGTTCAGCAACAAGGGAAGCTACTGCTGAGGAAAAAGCAGAGCAACACCCTAGTAGTCCCATGTCCATAACAGTCAGTGCAGGGTGCGGGGAGTTGTCCAAACACCAACAACGAATAAAGTGTAGGGGAGGAATGAAGGAGATCCACAGGCGGATGCAATAGCCGATTTGCAGGTGTGCAGGGGAGGAGAGGTGTAAGGATGCATGAACCCTAAAAGCACACAGGTGTAAGAGATCAGGGCTTCACATGCTATAGAAATGAAGGGGGATAATACGGGGCAAAAGTGTAGGTGTGATGGAGCTTTCAAACATTTGAACAAAACAGTCTTTACAGCCCACCTCAGGCTAGGCAAAAGTGGGACCAACCTGACCTCTCCTATAGGAAGTTCCAAAATTGGGTGCTGCTGCAGAAAAGGCCCCGTGCCGTGAGTCCACTAACCTAGGCTCACCCTAGGGGTGGACATATGGGAGGACCTCTAAAGAAGATTATAAATTCATAGAGGAGGAGATGTTTCAAATATCAGCCCCAAACCACTGAGGGCTTTGCAGGTGCGAAGCAGAACCACAGGCTGAGCTTGGAAACAAACTGGAAGCCAGAGTGGTTGATACAAAACCAACGTTATACAGTCTACAACACACACACGTACACCAACACGGAAGCACCAAACCAGGCCACAATACAAAAAGAGAGTGTATGCTCAAAGGTGGCTATGAAAAACATTGTTTATTGAATCGAATACATTTCAGAAGCAAGAGCTGCTTCATCAGGAGCAACCTTGTCAAACCCACATTCTGGAAAAGAGGGTAAAGTAGCTTTCAGACAGTCTGGCTCTCTTTCTTACACCATCACATCTTCTTACACCATGATACCCAGCTGAGATATCACATCCCTCCAGTCCTGGTGGGCTGAAGGCACCGTATGCCAATCTGGGCTTTCCCTCCACTACTACTGTACGTCTGATCCCAGGTCCCAGCAATGAGAGGTGCAATTCATGTTGTGGCATATTGCGGTGGGTGTAGGTGTGCACTGGAATGTATTTGATTACATTGCCAAAGTGACAGGTCCTATGTCCTTTGTATGTATGCTGGGACACCATGGTTATGGGGGGGGGGGACACCAGACTCAAGGCTATTCATAAAAAGAACAAGTGCATATCTAGCCTGAAGCAAAAGAAACACACAGGTGCCAGATTGGCAGAAATCCTTTCATATGTCTAGTGGATGGTATCTTTCCTTGACTGGCACACAGGAAAGGGGAGAAAAAATGAGAATGTAAGTACAATTTCTTAGCAGATCTGATTTCTGTTTGACTATTATCCAGTGCCTTCCAAGGGATTCCTTCCTCCCCAGCAAAGGCAGGGCGATCCTTTAGAGATCACACGCAGGGCAGGTTAAAACACTTCAGTTTAACTTGGAGAGCGGTGAGAGGGGAACATTTCAGAACTCCAGCCATTTGCATGTGGCAGGAAACAAATGAGAATAAGGGAATCCACAGCCTCACAGAAGAAATGGGCCTAAACCCAGTTCTTCTGTGCCAACTCCTGATACAGATCAAGAGCCGGCAAGCCCCATTTCTCATCTTCTGCTCACTCTCTTCCAGGCTATCCAAGAGGGAATCTACATGTCGTACTGAAGGCGCTTGCATGCGCCTCCAGTACGCCCCCCCAAACGAGGGTGTAGACGGAGAAAGAAGAGACGGAGGAAGAGGCGGTGGAGGCGGTGGCTGGGGAATCGGCCGCGTCCTTGACGTCGACGCCGCCTCCCCACTGGCCTCCTGCTACCGGGGTAAGAGCCACCCAGGTCAGAGAGCTCGGCGGAAGCAGAAGCCGAGCTCTCCGACCCGTTTGGCTCTTACCCCGGCAGCAGGAGGCCGCCGGCGACAGCGGCAAGGTCGTGGCCGGTTCCCCAGCCTCCTCCTCCTCCTCCTCTTCCTCTGTCTCTTCTTTCTCCGCCGCCGCCTCCCCGCCGGCCCCCTGCTGCCGGGGTAAGAGCCACCCGGGTCGGAGAGCTCGGCTTCCGCTTCCGCTGAGCTTTCCGACCTGGGTGGTTCTTACTCCGGCAGCAGGAGGCCAACAGGGAGGCAGCGGCGGCGGCAAGGATGCGGCCGGTTCCACAGCCTCCTCCTCCACCGCCTCTTCTTCCGTCTCTTCTTTCTCCGTCTACACCCTCGTTTTGAGGCGCACTGGAGGCTCACCAAGCGCCTTCAGTACGACGTGTAGATTCCCTCCAGGTTGCAGAAAATGATTCATTGCAAAAGGAGAAACGGCGGGTGCATCCGGGGGAAGAGAGAAGAGCAATCTAGCCAGTGCCAGCTCCAAGGTTCTGGGGGTAATGGGCTCTTCCCTCAGGGAGTCTTGCTCATTATGTCTCCATGGTCTGTGTCTCCTTTCTCCCAACAGAGTTAAGATCCTCCAATGAAGTCCAAGTTCACCCCTCTTCATCCACCCTGGACCTCAGCTGTGGCGAGGTCTCATTTTCCATATACAGCGCAGATGTCTCAAATGTTGATGTAGAGGGTAAGAAAGAGCTGAGAACACATGAAGCCATAGAGAGCCTCGCAAATGCAATGGCCTAAACTCGGTCTGGAAACACAGATCAGGGGGAGCCGGCAAGCCCCATTTCTCACCTTCCCCTTAGGCCGTAGCTAGACCTAAGGTTTTTCCCAGGATCATCCCGGGTTTGTCCCTTCCTGAGCACTAGATGCCCTGTGTGGCACTTAGATGAACAGGTTTGACCCCAGGACAATCCTGTGATAAACCTGAGGTCTAGCTACGGCCTTACTCTCTTCTAGGCTGTCCAAGTTTTAGAGGATATTGCGTTTCAACCTCTCATCACAACTATTTCTTATGTCCAATGTTGTGATATTGTTAAGTCTCCCTTTTCTTTTCTTCCACAGATGGGATTTCCTGCTGCAAGATCTTGGCTATGTAGAGATCTTCAACTTCTTTGCATGTCTTTCTTTCCTTCTTTCTGTCTTCCTTCCTTTCTCTTTCTTTCTGCAGCTTTCACAACCTATAACAGAGTGAGGAGAAGATGTGAAATGGGGCTTGTCAGGTCCTCATAGTCTGCGTGCCATTTCATTGGTGAGGTTTTATATTGATGCATTGATTGTTGTTGTGTTTTAATTAAATATGGAATGTTAAATATTGTTGGCTTTCTTCATACTTACAGATGCTTGGGAAGGAACAACGGACTTGAGTAAACCTAGGGCTCATCTACACCAAGCAGGATATTCCACTATGAAAGTAGTATGAAAGCAGTCTATAAAAGGCAGGAGCCACACTACTGCTTTATAGTGGTATTGAAGTGCACTGACAACTGTTACGCCCATTGACACCTACCATATACCACTTTCATACTGCTTTCATAGTGTTATATCCTGCTTGGTGTAGATGCATCATGGGCCCCAACGCTTGACAGTGCACTTCAATGCTGCTACAACACAGTAGTGTGGCTCCTACCTTTTATATACTGCTTTCATACCACTTTCATAATGGAATATCCTGCTTGATGAGCCCCTAGATTAAAAAGTCTAGATATACACCAAGATTTTTTTAAAAACAACAACAAAATAAACCAACCAATAAAACCTCGATACCCCATTTCTTCGATTCTAAGACGCACTTTCCCCCCCATATAAACATCTCTAAAAATGGGGTGTGTCTTAGAATCGCGGGTGTGTCTTAGGGTGGTTTTTTTCCCCTGCTGGTGGTACTGAAATTAGTGTGCGTCTTACAATCGATGGCGTCTTACAATCGAAGAAATACGGTAATAACCCCTTTAAAGGCAGAGCAAATTAACGGACAGAAAGACACTAAACTGTATGGGCAAATAAAAGAAAGGTGTAACGTTTCAGGTTGTTGTCTTTATAACTAGGATGTCACTGCAGAGACAAACAGATTCAGTATTTGGCATTATTTACTTAACTTAAGAATGTTGGGTGAATAATGCCATGAAGAAAATAATTAACAAAACAACCAACCAAAGATGTTCAACTCTGAGTTCACTGTGAAGAAGAGTTAACCGTGCCGCTTATCCCAGTTCTCTAGTCCCTGGTTGACTGACGCTGGGTGGAGGTGCACTCTTCGTTGCACTGCAGGCCGTCTCCACCAGACGCTGCTGGTTGCTGGTTTCTGGTTTCCTCTGTCGGTTTCTCCCCTTTCTGCCTCCATTCCATGCCCCTCCCACTGCACACCAAACACATTCCAAGGCCGTTGGAGGTAGGAATAATAATAATAATAATAATAATAATAATAATAATAATTTGCATTTTTATACCGCCCAATAGCCGAAGCTCTCTGTTGAAGAACAGTTAAAGCTGCAGGAGCTATACTAGAGTGGCCAGATACAAAAGAGGGCAGGGCTCCTGCAGCTTTAACTGTTGTGATGAGGGGATTTTGCCAGGTGCTGCATGCATACAAATGGCACCTCCTGAAATCTCCTTTTCTATGCCACTGTTAAAGATACAAGAGCCCTGTCCTCCTTTCCATATGGTCACCCTATTTAAAACTCCACATGTCTATCAAATATAAGGAGTGTATGCCTTTAAAAAAGCTAGATGGAAGGATATTGGTAGATTCCTTTGACTTGGGTTTTGTTTTCCTGTCTCGAGCAGCATTTACTACTCCATTGAAATCACCTCCGAATCTCACTTCACCTTCAACAAACTCTTAAGATTACCTCAAAAACCTCATGAAAGAATAAACCTTGTTTCTAATTAGGTGCATATAAGTTCAACAGTGTTATCACACCAGCGATTTATCGCACACTCCCCATGCCTGGTATGCACTTTTGCAGCTCGATACCTTACCCACATGACGTCGTCCACGTCCTGCACAAACTTCAGCTCTTATCCTCCATGTTTCATTCCTTTTTGGAACACAGGAAGACTGGATGATGTTCCTTCCCTGTGAAATCAATGCTCTCCTCCCTCCCATGTATTTCGGTGGTTGCCTTCTATCCACCATCCCGTTCTTTGTTGGGGGCGCATATGTCTAAGGTCGGTCTCACTAATAAAAGAGGAGGGCAGAGCAGTTCCCCTCTCAGCTGTGAAGGGGAAGGGAGTGAGGTCCCATTGAACTCTATGTTCTTACTCCTGAGTAGGCCTATTCACCTTAAAAGAAATGTGGAAAATGCAGCCTTTTTGCCCGCAGTGCCCTCATTTTTAGAGACAAAGAGATCCAAATTGGCAGTGATAGGTCTTAAGGTGGGCTTTAGCCATGCCAAGTTTGAATCAGATTGGGTCATCCTTTGATTTTAAGGGATTTTTAAAATGGAAATTAAACAAATGCTCACATCTGCATAAGTTTTAAAGATAAAGAGATCAAAATGGGCACAGTGATAGCTCTTAAGGAGGGCTTTCAGCATGCCAAGTTTGAATCAGATTGGGTCATCCTTTGATTTTTTAATGATTTTGTTTAATTTCCCTCTCTTAAACCCTTTTCCTGGTAGTCCACAAGTCCGGAGGATTGAAGGATCGATCTTCTATTGCTTTGATCATACGAAGCGGTGCATCTTCAAGTTCATAAAATAGAGATCTGCTGGTTCCCTTACTCAAAAGTAAATCCCATTGATTTCGACTGCATTTACATCCCAGTCATACTAAAATCATATGCAAGCTTACCTTTTAAACCCCATTGAACAGAGAGAGACTTTCTTCTGAGTAAACACATAGAAGTGATTTTAAATCGTGTGGTCACTCAGCTTTTTTCTTTTTTTTTTTTAAAGTCCATAACAGCAAACTGGAAAGAAGTGCTCTGCAGCCCCATGCTTACTTCTGAGGTCTTACTTCTGTTTATTCAGAAGTCTCTCTCTGTGTTCAACGGAGTTTACTCAAAGGTCAGCATGCATCTGATTTTAGTATGTTCACATTCTAAAACCTCCAGGTAGGGTGAGGGGAACGGGCGTAGCCTAGGCAACAGGGAATAACCACGAAAGTACGTAGGAGAGAGACAGAGTTCCCCCCCCCCCAAAGTGAATTCAGTAACAAGAGAAGCTACTTTCTAGAAAAAGCAGGGCAAGACCAGGAGGGCCCCATGTCGCTTACTAGGGAGGGCGAGGTGTCCAACTTCCACCAACCAATGAACTGTAGGGGGAGGTACAAAGGAGATCTGGGGGAGGGGGAGGTGCATCTCATTGGAACAACACCGATACGCTGGTGCGCAGGAGAGGAGAAGTGTAAAGATGGATGAAACGTAAAGGCCCAAAGGCGTAAGTTGATCGGGCTTTCACACGCTATGGAAACGAGGGTGGATAATTCGAGGGCAAACGAGCAGGTGTGATGGAGCTCTAGATCTCCCTTCTACAGCTATCTTTTGGTCGGTTGCTTCAAAAGGAATGTTCCATGTCATACAAATTGCCACTCCTTTAGTTTTAGTGGATGCACAGGCAGCATTAATGTTCCCAGCACCTAATTGACTGAACATGTCCTAAATGTTCCCAACACCTCATTTTTAAGACAGGAGAAGAAACTTATATTAAGGCACAGCATGAAAAATATCTAGGTCAATTAGGTGGCGTTACTATCTTTTCAGTCCCCCGCCAGCCCTTCCTTGTATTCGCCCATGTGGTTCAAGTGTGGTTCTGTTGGTAAGCCTGCTCTGTTGCTTCAGGTGCCTTTAAACGGATTATTATGGAGGCTTTTATTTACAGGTTCCAGGTGTGTGTGTGTGTGTGTGTGTGTGTGTGTATGCATTCGTGCTTGTGTGTGTGTGTGTTTGGTGTAAATTGAGTTTTTTACAACGGAAGTAGACCCAAGTACATTGTTCCCTCCCCATGCATCTGTAAGGATGAAAGACAACCAAAAAAGAGTTAATATTGAACAAATATTTAATAATAATGATAATAATGATGATGATAACAAATGAAAGCCAGCAAATGAAAAGGCTGAAACTCAGTAGGCAAGGCCTAGGCTGTGAAAGCTGAAGAGGTTGTCCATAACAAGAGGAAAGCCAAGGTGAACCCGGGAGGAGGAGGAGGAAGCAGCGAGCATGGCGGAGCTGGTGTGGCTGGTCCAAGGTCTGGTCGCAGGCGCTGGCGTTTCGGGCTGTGCTGGAGAGGAAGCAGCGTACGGCCCAGGCTGGAGGAGGAGGTTCAGGATGCACCAGCACAGCTTCCCAAAAAGAAGTGGTTCTTCCTCTGCAGAGGGGAAAAGTCTGTTGCGGTGGAAAATGAGCCCAAGGAGACAAAAAGAGAGAGGAAAAAGATAGAATGGAAAAGAAAGGCTGAAAGAGAGAAAGGCAAAGAGAGAGAGAGAGAGAGAGAGAAGGAAGGAAGGAAAGAAAGAAGGAGGGATGTGCCAAGATGTTTCAGATCCTGTAAGAGTCAAGATCCTCCACCAGGAGATCATCACCTGTAAGGCAGAAAGGAGAAGGGGGGTCTTAATGATAGCAGAACATTAGACTTCAGAAATGGTTGGGAGGAGGGGGGTCACTGGCTTGGGGCTAGCAATCGAGCTCCCAAAGGAGGTGGGAACTGCTGCTTCCAAGCCTGTGGGTTGTGGTCGGGCCTTTCTCACCAAGACCCATGTTTGCCATATGGCGTGGTTGGCGTTTCATCTACTCTAGTGCGCAGACAGGAGACTGCTGCACAATACAAGAAATACATCTAGGCAACCAAGCATAGCTACACCTAGTAGTAACATAATATCTAAACTTAGTCTTAATATCTCAACTTAAGTTGACGCCTCTTTGCTGAAAAGCAATGGCTCAGCAGCAAGAAAGGTCCTTGATGCAAAAGACACCTACGAGGGAAGCCTCTGCGCTGTTTCTTACCCTCTTCGTCCACATTCGAGACGTCAGCACTATAAATTGATGATGACACCTGACCACAGCTGAGGTCAATGGTGGACGAAGAGGGGACCACCTGGATAACATTGGAGGATCTTGACTCTGTTGGGGGGGAAAGGAGACACAGAGACCATGTTAACATAATTAGCAAGACTCACCAAAGGAGGGGCCCATTCCCTTCCCCCCCGGACCCTGGAGCTGGCACTGGCTAGAGTGCCCCAAGCAGCAGCCAGCCCCCCTGGTCACGATCCCCCCTGGCCTATCCATCCCCCCAAGGACCTAGGCATCTCCTCACCTCGGACGGCACATCCCAGAGAGGGTTTCTCCTTGGGCTCTTCCACCAGAACAGTTTTTCTCCCTCTGCAGAAGAGGGAAAACCACTTCCTCTTGGGAGGAGGCGCTGGTGCCTCCTGTCCCTCCTCCTCCGCCATGGGCCGTATTTGGGTCCCTCGGCAGCACGGCCCAAAGCGCCAGCACCTGCGACCAGCCTTGGCCGCCTCCGCAACTGCTCCAGCTGCTTCGCTGCTTCCTGCATCTCCTGGGTGCACCTTGGCTCTCCTCTTGCTATGGAATAACTTCTTCAACTTGGACAGCCTAGAAGAGAGTGAGCAGAAGGTGAGAAAGGGGGCTTGACGGCTCCTCCTGGTCTGTGTGGGTTTAGGCCCGTTTCTTAATCTTCGTGGCTTCATTCCACCTGCCACCGGCTGGAGTTGTGAAGATGTCCCCCTCCTGCCGCCCTGCCCTGCGTGTGGTCTCTGAAGGGTAGCCCGGCCTTTGCTGGGGAGGAAGGAAGCCCTCAGAAGGCGCTGGATAATGGGCCAACCAGAAACCAGGGCTGCTAAGGAATTCTACTTACATTCTTGTTCTCTCTCTCTCCCTCTCTCACTCTAACGCAACAACGAAAACCACTCACTCATCAGGTGACAGGATTTCTGCCCAGCTGGCCCCAGAACCAGCTGTGTCATGTGTCACAGGGGAGGGTGTGTCACAATGACCTCAGCAACTGAGCAGCCAGGGGTATTGTTACTGTGACGTGGCCTTATTCTGGGCTTGGCCTTTCATCCATGTCCATCCCCTGGCTATTCCATGCGTGTTTCTTTGGATTCAGGCTAGAGCAGCACCTGGGCTTTCTAGGAATAGCCTCGTGTCTGTCTGTCTTACCATATCCATGGTGCCCCCAACACACTGCTCATAAGGGACACGGGTCCCGTCTCTTCTGGCAATGCACACAGAGGTCCAATGCATGCCAGTGCGCCCACCCACCACCACCACCACACCATGTGCCATGACGTGAACTGCACCTCTTATTGCTGGAACCTGGGATCAGACGTATAGTAGTGGATGAGGGAGAGCCCAGATTGGCTTGCAGTGCCTTCAGCCTGCCAGGACTGGGCTGGTGCAATGTCCCAGCATTTGAATATATACTGTCAGGGCATCATGGGGTAAGAAAGTTGATCTGAGGGTGTGAGAAGAAGAGCCAGACTGTCTGAAAGCTGATTTAGCCTCTTTCCAGAATGTGGCTTTGGCAAGGTTGCCCCTGATGAAGCAGCTCTTGCTTCTGAAATGGATTCGATTCAATAAACAATGTTTGTCATAGCCGCCTTTGAGCATACACTCTCTTTTTGTATTGTAGCCTGGTTTGGAACTTCCGTGTTGGGGTGTGTGTGCGTGTGTGTGTTTTGTATTGTATGCTGTATAATGCTGGTTTTGTATCAACTACACTGGCTTCCAGTTTGTTTCCAAGCTCAGCCTGTGGTTCTGCTTCATATCTATAAAGCCCTCAGTGGTTTGCAGCTGATAGTTGCAATATCTCCTCCTGTATGAATTTATAATCTCCATAGAATCATAGAATAGTAGAGTTGGAAGGGGCCTATAAGGCCATTGAGACCAACCCCCATCTCAATGCAGGAATCCACCCTAAAGCATACTTGACAGATGGTTATCCAGCTGCCTCTTGAAGGCCTCTTGTCTTGTGTGGGAGAGCCCACAACCTCCCTAATGCCTACACTACACTACTGCTTTAAAGCGCTATAA
Source organism: Elgaria multicarinata webbii (assembly GCF_023053635.1). Taxonomy (NCBI): domain Eukaryota; kingdom Metazoa; phylum Chordata; class Lepidosauria; order Squamata; family Anguidae; genus Elgaria; species Elgaria multicarinata. The sequence goes on along the minus strand of NC_086172.1, from coordinate 16,161,264 downwards.
AACTGTTATAAAGCGCTTTAAAGCAATAGTGTAGATCCGGCCTAGGTCACTGGTTCCATTGTCGTACTGCTCTAACAGTCAGGAAGTTTTTTCTGATGTCCAGCTGAAATCTGGATTCCTGTAACTTGAGCTCGTTATTCCGTGTCCTGCAGTCTGGGATGATCGAGAAGAGATCCCGGCCCTTCTCTGTTCGACAACCTTTTAAGTATTTGAAAAGTGCTATCATGTCTTCCCTCAATGTTGTCTCTCTTCATAAGGGCTTTGTTTCCAGACCCCCTTTTTTTTTTTTTTTTTAATAATTTTTATTCATTTTCAACACTATATAAACATAAATGATCATTTCCAAAATATAATTGAAACAAACACAATAAGAAAAAGAAATACATCAAATATCTGCTTCATACATATTGAATAATTGTTGAGTACAAATATCAAAAACTATTACATATGCCTTATCACACTACAACATTTTCATTCTTAACATAAAAGTGCACCCCCCACCTCGGGATCATTCTTGAGTCCAAAATCTAATCGTTTCTTCTGATGGTGGTTTCCCATTTCCCTTAGTAAACACGAACACTAGGAACTGTTTCCAAATTCCTTCGAACTCATTTATTTTAGTTACGCCTTTTCTCCACTTAATATTACATGTCAGTTTATCATTAATGGCTATATCCCATACTACTTTATACCACTCCTCAATAGAATATTCCCCTTGGATCTTCCAGTTCCTAGCTATCATCAATCGTGCTGCAACCAACAAACTCGATATCAGCTCTATAGTTCCTTTTCCACACTTTATATCTTCAAATAGTGACAGCAATGCTATTTTTGGTGTTTGTTCTATTTTCATTCCCACTATTTCTTCAATTTCTGAGAACACCATCTTCCATAATCTTTGTACATATTTGCATTGCCACCACATATGTAAATACGTTCCTTTTTCCCCACATCCTCTCCAACAATTTGCTGAATGTTGATCACTTATCTTGTTCAATCTAACCGGGGTTAGGTACCACCTCCATAAAATTTTAAAATAATTCTCCTTTATTCTTACTGATAAACTTCTCAACACTCTTTGTTTCCATAGTCCCTCCCAGCTCTGTCGCCCTATTTGTATCTTCAAATCTGATTCCCAAATCACTTTCTCTGTATTCTCTCTAAACTCCTTCTCTAACAATATTTTATATATTTCACTCATTAATCCTTTTGAAACTATACTACCTCCTTTTCCTTTCTCCTTACTTACTACTAATTCTTCAAACCTCGTCATCTTTCTGCACATTCTATTATCTTTAATCCACTTTTTATTCCATTGTTCTAATTGACCATATTCTAGCCAAGATAGCTTCTTCTCCTTTAACAAATTTTCCATATCTTCTCTTGTTTTAATATCTCTTACCCAATCCTTTAATTTTATTTTATTTTTCTCTTTTAATATTTTACATAATCTACCCTTTAGATCCTCTGGGAAATTCTTTAACATTATTATCGGTGCTAAGGGAGAGTTGCTCGGAAGCAGCTTCCCTTTAAATTTGCTCCAAATTTCCCATTGAGTCCTCAGGAGTGGATTATCTATACTTCCAACCCATTTTCTTCCTCCATCTTTAAAAAAAACATTCTCCAGATTCATCTCTACCTTACTTATGATTTTTTCTTCCATCCAGTATAAATCTCCTACTCCCATAATTGCTTCTACAACATGTCTTAATCTATTTGCTACGTAGTATAATTTTATGTTTGGGAGACCCATTCCCCCCTTTTTTTGGCTTAGGTACCAATTATTTTTATTCACTCTTGCTCTCTTTTCTCCATTACAATATTTATTAATAATATTTTGCCAACTTTTTATCTCGGTTTCTGATATTTTTATAGGTAGCATCCTAAATACGAAATTAATTTTAGCTAGTATCTTCATTTTTATCAAAGCTATTCTCCCAAACCAAGATAAATTTAATCTCTTATATTTCTCCAATTTCTCTAATACCTCCTTCTTTAACCTCGTTAAATTTTCCCTTTCTAAATTCTCTAGATTTTTTGTAATTTTAATTCCCAAGTATTTAATCTCATTCTTAACTTTCAATTCCATCCCCTTAAATTCCCAATCCTTTTCTTCCTTCTTAGTATAGTTAAACAACATCATCTCTGATTTAGACCAATTTATTTTTAACCCTGTAATTTCCTCAAATTCCCTCAACTGATATTTAATTCTTTCTAATTTTCTTAATGGATTCTTAATGGTCAATAAAGTATCATCCGCAAACATGTTTAGCTTTATCTCCCTTACCTCTCCAATTCCTTCTAATTCTTTATCCTCCCTTAGTGCCTTCGCCAAAACTTCCATAACCATTACAAAAAGGACCGGCGAGAGCGGACATCCTTGTCTTGTTCCTCTGGCTAGTCGTATCTTTTCAGTAAGTCCGTCATTTACCACCACTACCGCCGTATTTTGGGAATATAACTGTTCTATTACATTTTTAAATTTATTTCCAAATCCCAATTTATCTATAATACTCTTTAGTGCCTGCCAGCTCACACAATCAAAAGCTTTAAAAATATCTAATGCCATAATACCTGCCTTAATATTTGCTTTTTTTATTACATTTATTACATTTAAAACTCTACCCACTAAATTATGCATATGTCTTCCTACCACAAACCCACATTGATCTGCTCCTATATATTCTGCCAAAAATTTATTTAATCGTTTGGCCATAATAGATGTAAAAATTTTAGCATCCTGATTTATTAAAGAAATAGGTCTATAAGAATCAGGATTAGTCAAATCTTTATCTGGTTTTGGGATCAGAATTATCACTGAATGTTCCCATGATTCAGGTATCTTCTCTCCTGATAATATCCTATTATAAAGTTCCATTAATTTTGGAACTAAACAATCTTTGAAGACCTTATAATATTCTGGACCCAAACCATCTGCTCCTGGTGATTTACCCACTTTTAACTTATCAATAACTTCTTCAACTTCTCTTTGAGTTATTACTGACTCCATTAACTCCTTATATTCTGATTTTATTTCCTTCTTTATAAACCTTCCAATATACTCCTCCACCTTTTCTTGTTGAATTTCTTTACCCTTGTACAATTCCTGATAAAATTCCTGAAAAATTTTTATTTTAGCTTTCATTGCATGACAATAATTCCCTCGACTATCTTTCAACGTTTCTATCCCATTCCTCCCTTTTTCTTTTTGTGTGAGCTTGGCAAGCAACCTCGAGTTCTTGTCACTGTTTTCAAAATATTCCCTTTTCATATACATTAAATTCTTTTGAATCTCTTCTATATTTAAGTTTTCTAATTGTTTCTTCTTAGCTTGTATTTCCACTAATTTATATTTATCTTTACTTCGCCAATATCTTTCCTCCAAGTTTTTAATTTCTATCTCTAACTTTTCCTGTTCTGCACGTTGTTGTCTTTTTAAACTACATGTTTCTCTAATACAGATTCCTCTTGCTACAGCCTTCATGGTGTCCCAAATGACTGACCCAGCTGTTCCTCCTTTTTCATTAATTTCCCATGCCTCCGACAGTTCCTTCCGAATTTTATCTACTATTTTATTGTATTTCAATATCTTTGTGTTCAACTTCCATCTATATGCCTCTTTATAATCTTTCTTAACTGTAAATTCTAAACTTAACAAGGCATGATCGGTTACTTTTATTACCCCCATTTCCATTTTACAAATCCTCGTTGCAAAGTCTTTTGAAACAAATATATAATCTATCCTGGAGTATGTATGATGAACTGGGGAAAAGTATGAAAATCCAGGCCTATTCCCGTAAAGTAAGCGCCACGAATCTAAATAATCATTTTCTTTTACTAATTTATTCAATATAGTCATATTGTTCCTCTTTTCAGCATTAGTGGGATTTGACCTGTCCCTTTTATTATCCATAACCATATTAAAATCCCCAGCTAATAATGCACACCCCTCCTTAAATTCTTCTATTTCTTTGAACAGCTTTATAAAAAATTCTCTATGCCTCTCATTTGGGGCATAAACATTAATCAAAGTATAAACCTTTCCCTCAATTTTACCTTTTAACATAAGATATCTACCCTTATCATCCTTTTTTACCTCTTCTAATATAAACCCACTTTTTTTTGAAATCAAAGTGGCCACTCCATTTTTTTTTGATGTCCCTAATGATTTTTCATAATAGGCTAACCACTTTAATTTTATCATATTCGAATTCTCGGAGCCTTGGTGTGTCTCTTGGATCATTATAATATCTGATCCCTCTTTATTTAGCATTTGTTCTATTCTCTTCCTTTTCACGACTGCCCCTAAACCTTTAACATTGAGTGTTGATACCTTTATCTTTTTATCCATAATCACCCTTTTGAAATCTCTTCCGATCCCTTGTGCTCAGCAATTCAAACTTGCTTACATAAAAACACAAACTCCATACATAAAACCCACACCCTCCTACCCCGATCCCTCCTCCCCTACCTTCCCCCCCTCCCCACCCCCCCACTCTAATCCCCCCCATATCCCCGTGAGTCTAATACTCCAGCCATCTACTTTAAAGGGGGAGGGGGGAGGCAGTGCTGTGCCTGGCCGGCAGGTCTCTATATTAGCATTTTTATTTGCAATTATCTCCAACATAATTAACAATTCTCTTACTCTCCAGATGTCCCAGCCTCATTCCCTCCCCCACCCACTCCAGCCCCATCTGCTTCTCCATCCAGACCCAGCCTCTTCAGCAAATCTTTACCTTGATCCAATGAGGTTACTCTGTATTCCCTCCTCCCATATGTAAATCTTAAGAAAACCGGGTAACCCCATGCATAAGGAATTTTATTCTTCATTAATGTTTCCGTTATTGGTTTAAGACTACGTCTCCAATTTAATGTGCGTTGAGAAAGATCATTGTAAATTTGCACTGGTTTGCCTTTACACTGTATCTGAACCTTAGATCTCAATTCTTTCATAATTTGCTCTTTTTTGTAATAGTTGCCAAATTTCACCAATATGTCTCTAGTCCCTTTGTAGTTTTTCCCCCCCACACGGTGGACTCGGTCCAGATCCGATCCATCTATTGGAATGTCAGGCGTCAGCTCCTTGAACCAGTTCACGATAATTTCTCTAAGATCTTCTCCTTGCGTCTCCTTCAGCTGCTTTATTCGAAGCGAAGATCTACGAGATTGATCTTCCAAGGCGATCAAACGCAATTCCCATTCTTTAAATTGTATATTAGTTGATTTTTCGAAAGCCTCTTGTTTCTTCTGGTCCAGATCCACTTTAGCCTCTATCTTTTTGATCTTATCCGAATTTTCCATCGTTTTATCCATAATAGTACGCATTTGTTTTCTGAATTCACTCATTTGCTGATCCATTTTTTAAAAAATAATCATGTTATTTTCTGCTATAATAGCCTTGATTTCCATTAAAGAGGGAGGGTTACTACCACTTTCTTTCCCCCCTTCTGCCATGTTTCCTTCTTTATTTGGTATTGTATCCAAAGAGACTGGGTCTATATCTTCCTCTTCCTGTTCAACTCCAGGGGCTGTACTTCCCAGGAAGGAGAGGTAAGCCAAATTATGATTTGAAGGTTTCTTTTTTTGTTTATTAAGCTTTTCCCAACTTTTGATCTTTTTTTTAACGTTGGGCATGGGTCCCTTCTGGGTAGGGCATAAATCTTAGAGTCCAACTCTCTTCCTTAGCAACTTATGCTGGCTTCTCTATTATATAGCACTCACAGCTCCTTCTTCACGAGGAGGGGGGAAAAATCCAGTTCACAACAGCATTCACTAGAGGGGATCAGATTTAATCACTCAAAGTCTCTCACATCCCACATCTCCCTCACCGAATGCCAAATGCAGCTTTTTTCACCCCTTCACCCCCCTTCTCGCCACGCCAATAAATCCAGTCAACCACTTTAACCTTAGAAAGCCAGCATTCCAATCGTTCCCATGTGAGATAAAGATGAGAGGTTATATCACAGATCAATGTCCAGCAAACATAAATTCCTTCTTTTTAAACTGCGTCAGTCAGCGTTTACTTTCACTTTTCATAGAGTTGCCGTTTAGACAGACATTGCATTAATCATAGTTCATCTCACCTCCCTTCTCCAAATCTCTCCACTTTCCCGGCTCCTGTTGGTTTTATAATCATTTTCTGTCAGTTGCTCAAAGATTCATGCCCATTAAAAGAGAGATAATTGCCTTTTCCGGCAAGCGCCGTTCAGAGCCTCAGAAGAAACCCGCCATCGCTCAGGCTGCCAAGCTCCGCCCCCTGTTTCCAGACCCCTGATCATCCTGGTTGCCCTCCTCTGAACACGCTCCAGCTTGTCTGCATCCTTCTTGAAGTGTGGTGACAGAACTGGACGCAATACTCAAGATGAGGCCTAACCAGGGCCGAATAGAGAGGATCCAGTACCTCATGCGATTTGAAAGCTATACTTCTATTAATGCAGCCCAAAGTAGCATTTGCTTTTTTTGCAGCCACATCACACTGTTGGCTCATATTCAGCTTGTGATTTACAACAATCCCAAGACCCTTTTCGTTTGTAGCATTGCTGAGCCCAGTACCCCCATCTTGTAACTGTGCATTTGGTTTCTATTTCCTAGATGTAGAACTTGGCATTTATCCCTTTTTTTTTTTTTATAATTTTTATTTATTTTCTACACTATATAAACATACATAAAACATTACAATAATAATAATAATAAAAAGAAACATCAAACAACTGCTACATACATATTGAATAAATGTTGAGTACATATATGTTGAATAACTATTACCTATACATTATCATACTACAACATAATCATTCTTAACATAAAAGTGCACCCCCCACCTCGGGATCATTCCTGAGTCCAAAATCTGATCGTTTCTTCTGCTGGCGGTTTCCCACTTCCCTTAGTAAACACATATATTAGGAACTGTTTCCAGATTCCTTCAAATTCATTTATTTTAGTTACGCCTTTTCTCCATTTAATATTACATGTCAATTTATCATTAATGGCTATATCCCATACTTCTTTGTACCATTCTTCAATAGAATATTCCCCTTGAATCTTCCAGTTCCTAGCTACCATCAATCGTGCTGCAACCAGCAAACTCGATATCAGCTCTATAGTTCCTTTTCCACACTTTATATTTTCAAATAGTGACAGCAATGCAATCTTTGGTGTTTGTTCTATTTTCATTCCCACTATTTCTTCAATTTCTGAAAACACCATCTTCCATAATCTTTGTACATATTTGCATTGCCACCACATATGTAAATACGTTCCTTTTTCCCCACAACCTCTCCAACAATTTGCTGAATGCTGATCATTTATCTTATTCAATCTAATCGGGGTTAGGTACCACCTCCATAAAATTTTAAAATAGTTCTCCTTTATTCTCACTGATAAACTTCTCAACACTCTTTGTTTCCATAGTCCCTCCCATTGCTTCTACAATATGTCTTAATCTATTTGCTACGTAGTATAATTTTATATTTGGGAGACCCAATCCACCCTTTTTTTGGCTTAGATACCAATTATTTTTATTCACTCTTGCTCTCTTTTCTCCGTTACAATATTTATTAATAATAATTTGCCAACTTTTTATCTCTGTTTCTGATATTTTTATTGGTAACATCCTAAACACAAAATTAATTTTAGCTAATATCTTCATTTTTATTAATGCTATTCTTCCGAACCAAGATAAATTTAATCTTTTATATTTCTCCAATTTCTCTAATACCTCTTTCTTTAACCTCGTTAAATTTTCCTTTTCAAGATTCTCTAAATTTTTTGTAATTTTAATTCCCAAATATTTAATCTCCTCCTTAACTTTCATTTCTATTCCCTTATGTTCCCAATCCTTTTCCTCCTTCTTAGTATAATTAAACAACATCATCTCTGATTTAGACCAATTTATTTTTAACCCTGTAATTTCTTCAAATTCCCTCAACTGATATTTAATTCTTTCTAATTTTCTTATTGGGTTCTTAATGGTCAATAAAGTATCATCCGCAAACATGTTTAACTTTATTTCTCTTACCTCTCCAATTCCTTCTAATTCTTCATCCTCCCTTAGTGCCTTCGCCAAAACTTCCATAACCATTACAAACAGGACCGGCGAGAGCGGACATCCTTGTCTTGTTCCTCTGGCTAGTCGTATCTTTTCAGTGAGTCCGTCATTTACCACCACTACAGCTGTATTTTGGGAATATAACTGTTCTATTACGCTTTTAAATTTATTTCCAAATCCCAATTTATCTACAATAATCTTTAATGCCTGCCAGCTCACACAATCAAAAGCTTTAAAACTATCCAGTGCCAAAATTCCTGCCTTAATATTTGATTTTTTTATTACATTTATTACATTTAAAACTCTTCCCACTAGATTATGCATCTGCCTTCCTGCCACAAACCCACATTGATCTTCTCCTATATATTCTGATATAAATTTATTTAATCGTTTAGCCATAATAGATGTGAAAATTTTAGCATCCTGATTTATTAACGAGATAGGTCTATAAGAATCGGGACTAGTCAAATCTTTATCTGGTTTTGGGATCAGAATTATCAATGAATGTTCCCATGATTCAGGTATCTTCTCTCCTAATAATATCCTATTATAAAGTTCCAATAGTTTTGGAACTAAAAATTCTTTGAAGACCTTATAATATTCTGGTCCTAAACCATCTGCTCCCGGTGATTTACCAACTTTTAAATTATCAATAACCTCTTCAACTTCTCTTTGAGTTATTACTTTCTCCATTAACTCTTTATATTCTGGTTTTATTCCATTCTTTACAAACCTTCCAATATACTCCTCCACCTTTTCTTGTTGAGTTTCTTTACCCTTATATAGTTCCTGATAAAATTCCTGAAATTTTTTTATTTTATCTTTCATTATATGACAATAATTCCCTCGATTATCCTTCAATGCTTCTATCCCATTCCTCCCTTTTTCTTTTTGTGTGAGTCTGGCAAGCAACCTAGAATTCTTATTACTGTTTTCAAAATATTCCCTTTTCATGTAAATTAAATTCTTTTGAACCTCCTCTATATTTAAATTTTCTAATTGTTTCTTCTTAGCTTGTATTTCTACTAATTTATATTTATCTTTACCTCGCCAATATTCTTCCTCCAAATTTTTAATTTCTATCTCTAACTTTTCCTGCTCTGCACGTTGTTGTCTTTTTAAGCTGCACGTTTCTCTAATACAAATTCCTCTTACTACAGCCTTCATGGTGTCCCAAACGACTGACCCAACTGTTCCTCCCTTTTCGTTAATTTCCCATGACTCCGACAATTCCTTCTGAATTTTCTCTACCACTTTATTATATTTCAATATTTTTGTATTCAACTTCCATCTATATGCCTCTTTATAATTCTTCTTAACTGTAAATTCTAAGCTTAACAAGGCATGATCAGTTACTTTTATTACCCCCCTTTCCATTTTACAAATCTTTGTTGCAAAATCTTTTGAGACAAATATATAGTCTATCCTGGAGTATGTATGATGAACTGGGGAAAAGTATGAGAATCCAGGCTTAATCCCATTGAGTAAATGCCACGAATCTGAATAATCATTTTCTTTTACTAGTTTATTCAATATAGTTATATTATTCCTCTTTTCAACATTAGTGGGATTTGACCTGTCCCATCTATTATCCATAACCATATTAAAGTCCCCAGCTAATATGACATACCCCTCCTTGAATTCTTCTATTTCTTTAAATAACTTTATAAAAAACTCTCTATGTCTCTCATTTGGGGCATACACATTAATTAGCGTTTATACCTTTCCTTCAATTTTACCTTTTAACATATCTGCCATTATCATCCTTTTTTGTTTCTTCTAATATAAACCCACTTTTTTTTGAAATCAAAGTGGCCACTCCATTTTTTTTTGATGTCCCTAATGACTTTTCATAATAAGCTAACCACTTTAATTTTATCATATTCGAATTCTTGGAGCCTTGGTGTGTTTCTTGGACCATTATAATATCCGATCCTTCTTTATTAAACATTTGTTCTATTCTCCTCCTTTTCACGACTGCCCCCAAACCTTTAACATTGAGTGTTGATACTTTTATCTTTTTATCCATATTCACCCTTTTGAAATCTCTTCCGATCCCTTGTGCTCTGCAACTCAAATTTACTTACATAAAAACACAAACTCCATACAACAAACCCCCACCCTCCTACCCCAGCCCCTCCCCTCCTACCTTCCCCCCCTCCCCACCCCCCCACTCTGATCCCCCCATATCCCCGTGAGTCTAATACTCCAGCCATCTACTTTAAAGGGGGGGGAGGCAGTGCTGCGCCTGGCCGGCAAGTTTCTATGTTGGCATTTCTATTTGCAATTATCTCAAGACATAATTAACAATTCTATTACTCCCCAGATGTCCCAGCCTCGTTCCCCCACCCACCCACTCCAGTCCCACTTGCTTCCCCATACAGACCCAGCCTCTTCAGCAACTCTTTACCTTGATCCAGTGAGGTTACTCTGTGTTCCCCCCTCCCATATGTAAATCTTAGAAAAACAGGGTAACCCCATGCATAAGGAATTTTATTCTTCATTAATGTTTCAGTTATTGGTTTAATACTGCGTCTCCAATTTAGTGTGTGTTGAGAGAGATCATTATAAATTTGCACTGCTTTGCCTTTGTACTGCAACTGAGCCATAGATCTCAATTCTTTCATAACTTGCTCTTTTTTGTAATAGTTACCAAATTTCACCAAAATGTCTCTAGTCCCTTTGTAGTTTTGCCCCCCCCCCACATGGTGGAATCGATCCAAATCCGATCCGTCTATTGGTATGTCAGGCATCAGCTCCTTGAACCAATTCAGAATGATTTCTCTTAGATCTTCTCCTTGTGTCTGCTTCAGCTGTTTTATTCGAATTGAAGATCTACGAGATTGATCCTCCAAGGCTATCAGTCTTAATTCATAATCTTTAAATTGAATATTAGTTGATTTTTCAAAAGCCTCTTGCTTCTTCTGGTCCAAATCAGCTTTTGCCTCCAAATCTTTGATCTTGTCTGAATTTTCAGATGTCTTATCAGCCAGAACACGCATTTGTTGTCTAAAAACATCGATTTGCGGATCCATTTTTTTAAAAATAACGGTATTATTCTCCGCTATTGCTGCTTTAATTTCCACTAAAGAGGGTGGCTGACTGCCAATTGCTTCTCCCCCTTCAGCCATGTTTTTTTCTTTATTTGGTACTGTGTCTAAGAAAACTGGGCCTTTGAATTTCATTCTGTTGTTTTCAGCCCAGCACTCCAGCCTATCAAGATCACTTTGAGGTTTGTTTCTGTCTTCCAGGGTATTAGCTATCCATCCCACCCAATTTTGTGTCATCTGCAAATTTGATAAGCGTTCCCTGCACCTCCTTGTCCAAACAATTAATAAAAAGTTGAAGAGCACTGGACCCAGGACTGAGCCCTGCGGTTCCCCACTCGTTCCCTCCCCCCAGTTTGAGAAGGAACCATTGATAAGCACTCTTTGAGTCCGATTCTGTAGCCAACTGTGAATCCACCTAATGGTTGTTCCACCTAGCCCACTTTTAGCTAGTTTGTTAATCAGAATATCATGGGGCACTTTGTCAAAAGCTTTGCTGAAGTCAAGATACATTACGTCCACAGCATTCCCACAGTCCACAAGGGAGGTTACCCGATCAAAAAATGAGATCAAATTAGTCTGGCCGGATTTGTTCCTGACAAATCCATGTTGGCTTCTAGTAATCGTCAAAATGAAGGAGGGAAAAAACCACTCTGTGAATCCAATGAAAAGAAGAGATAGTCGCTAGTGTTTTCTCTCTTTTTCTCTTGTCCTCCTATATTCCCTTCCCTCTTCTCCTTTTTTGTTTTCTTTTTGCATATTTTAATGTTGTTAATGTGCATACAATTTATGACAAAAATTCAATGTAAGTATTGTATGTGTTGATAAAAAAGTTTTTCGTTAATTTGTAGCTCCTGAAGAAGGATCGGGAGATCCGAAACGTCGAGCATTTGATACATTGTCCTTTTACAACAATACAATTTTTAAAGATTGAAGATATATGTAGCCAAAAGTAAAAACCTTTTTCTATTTTCCAACACTAGGGACTATCTCTTCTTTTTCATTGGCTTCTAGGAAACACTGCATTGTTTTCAAGGTGCTTACAGACTGACTTCTTTATAATTTGCTCCAAAATTTTCCCAGGGATGGCTGTCAGACTGACTGGTCTGTAGTTCCCAGTCATCCAGCCCCTCACCCGTCTTCCATGATTTTGCGAAGGTAATAGACAGAAGGCCTGGATCGACGCCCAGGTTGGGAGATTGAGATTTCTGCATGCAGCAGCTGGTGGCAGGTGTTGTGATGCAGCGGGCAGCAGCTAGGTGGGCACAGAAGCTGGCGGTTGTGCAGCGGCCAGGCAGCAGGTGGGCTGCCTGGTGTGGTCTGGCCTGTCCGAGGATTTTGGTTCCATTCAGAGCAGGCAGAACTTCATATGCAGCAATCCGAGGGAACGCTTTCCCAACACAGTTAGTTGTTTTTAGCTGTCCTCTTTGGTATTTGGTTTGGCTCGTTTGCTTGAGTGATTTGCACCTACTTGCTCTGTAGTACTAAGGAAGAAGTGGGTCTCTAGTCATTCATTTTTAATAGTACGGTAATTCATTTTTTTAATGAAGCATTTTGATCCATAGACCTTCCTCTCCAATTGGCTTTGATATAATTGGCATGACGTAAGTTTGTAACACTTGCTGATCATTGTTCATCCTTCTCTGTTTGGGGCCCTTGGGAAGGCATTGCAGGAGTGGGGAAGGGATACAGGGAGACCCCATACTCCCACTCCTTGTAATGTTTGTTCTTTTCAAAATGTTCTGGGTAAGGCCTGGTTTCCACTAGGGCTGTGCAATCCCTCTCCAAACCGCTTTGGATCCCGGGTCAATCCGGACCTCCCCCGAATCGATATTCGGCCCCCATTTTGTTCCCCGTCACTTCTCTGCCCGTGTTTTTGTTCCTCAGTTACTTCCTCTAAGGAACGAGCACGAGGCCCATGGAGTCCACTGCTCTAATGGCGCTGCTTCTCGTGCCCACAGCAAGAGAGAGCAGTGATTCCGAGTTTAAAAAAACATCATACTTAAGAGGTGCCGTTGTTTTTTGTTGCGCCAGGAAGGCCAGAAGGGGCAGGAGGCCTATATGTACATTTGGAGTTAACAGTCAAAGCTCCATCACACCGGGGGTTAACACGCTCCCTACCGTCGCTTCTCTGATGGTGTTTTTGTTCCTCAGTTACTTCCTCTTTTCAAAAGAGGAAGTGCCTAACGAGCACGAGGCCCATGGAGTCCGCTGCTCTAATGGCGCTGCTTCTCCTGCACACAGCAGGAGAGAGCAGCGATTCCGTGTTCAAAAATACATCATTCTTTGTGGAGAGCTTTTTGTCAAGCAAGGAAAGCCAGAAGGAGCGGGAGGCGCACGGGAGGCAGACGACGTCATGTGAGGGACCTGAGCACACTCCGTGAGTGCCCAGGAACGAGCGTGCAATAAAACGCTCATCGGATGGAGCTTTGAGCGTGCCTGACATAAGTATGGCAGTAGTTGCTGCCATAGGATTTCATGTGGCAGAAAATCCTTAAAGAATCTGTACTGCTCAGAACTTCACCAAACCCATGGAAGGTGCATCTCAACAAATCTGAATAAAGTACATCAGCAGTTTTTACCAATTTTATTTTATTTATTGATTATTGCATTTATATCCACCTTTTTTCCTCCAAGGAACCCAAGGAACATAATCCTCTCCATTTTATCCTCACAACAACCCTGTAAGGTGGGTTGGGCTGAGAGTCTGTGACTGGCCCAAAGTCACCCAGTGGGTATCCATGGCTGAGTGGGGACTAGAAACCGGATCGCTTGACTCCCAGTCCAACACTTTAGCCACTACACCACACTGGCTCTCTTGAAAAAAGACATACGATATGCCATGTGGCAAACTGGAGAAAAATGGGTCAATGATGCTCAACTTGTCCCTTACTCAGTACAAATGGCTCTGGGGGAAAACATTTGCATTATCAATGATGGGAAGAAACTACTTCAGCGCCAGAACAGCATGTGTGTCATTGTGTGTGTGTTTGTGTTTGTCCGGGCAAGAGAGCCTCGTTTCTACGACTTCCAACTCTCTGGAGACTTTTTGTCTGCCTCTATTCAAACCACTATCTCTTAGCCTAACCTACCTGATAGGTTTGTTGTAAGCCTAAAGCTAGGGTGACCATATTTTGGAAACCAAAAAGGAGGACATGTCCGGCCGCAGGGTGTGTGTCCAGCTCCAAGGGGGGGTGTCCACCCAAACATAGCTTTGGTCACACGTCTGATTTTACAGCAGACAATTAAGACAAACCTGTTCTCCATAACATCTTAATGTTAAAATCCCTTGGAGGTCCCATTGAACTCTATGTTCTTACTTCTGAGTAGGCATTTTCACCTTAAAAGAAAGATGGATTTTTAAATTTTTTTTATCTATTTATTTATTACATTTTTATACCGCCCAATAGCCGAAGCTCTCTGGGCGGTTCACAAAAATTAAAACTATGAAGAGCATAAAAACAACCAACAAATTTAAAACACAAATACAAAATACAATATAAAAAGCACAACCAGAATGAAACCACACAGCAAAAATTAATATAGGTTAAAACATGAGATTCAAACAGCTATGGTGACCCTATGAAAAGGAGGACAGGGCTCTTGTATCTTTAACAGTTGCATTGAAAAGGAAATTTCAGCAGGTGTCATTTGTATATATGGGGAACCTGGTGAAATTTCTTCTTCATCACAACAGTTAAAGCTGCAGGTGCCCTGCCCTCTTTTAAATCTGGTCACTCTAGTATAGCTCCTGCACCTTTAAATATTGTGATGAAGAGGGAATTTCACCAGGTTCTCCATACATACAAAGGACACCTGCTGAAGTTCCCATTTCTATGCAACTGTTAAAGATACAGGAGCCCTGTCCTCATTTTTATATGGTCACCCTAAAAACAGCAAAGTTTAAATTTAAGTTAAATTAGGTGTTAAAATGCTGAGAAAATAAAAAGGTCTTCAGCTGGCGACGGAAAGAAAACAATGCAGGTGCCAAGCGAACCTCTCTGGGGAGCTCATTCCGCAACCGGGGTGCCACAGCAGAGAAAGCCCTCCTCCTAGTAGCCACCTGCCTCACTTCCTTCGGCAGGGACTCACGGAGAAGGACCCCTGTGGATGATCTCAAGGTCCGGGCAGGCACATATGGGAGGAGGCGTTCCTTCAAATAGCCTGCCCCCAAACCGTTTAGGGCTTTAAATGTTAATCCCAGCATTTTGAATCAGGCCCGGACCTGGACTGGCAGCCAATGAAGTTGTAGAAGGACTGCAACCTCCTTGCTAGCAGCACCCTCATTTTTAAAGATAAAGAGATTCCAATTGGCACAGTGATAGCTCTTAAGGAGGGCTTTGAGCATGCCCAATTTAAATCAGATTGGGCCATCCTTTGATTTTTTAAATCCCCCCATAAATTCTGTTCCTGTTTTCCACCAGTGCGAAGGATTGCTCTTCTGTTCCTCTGATCATGCGAAGCGTTGCAACTTCAAGTTCATAAACTACAGATCTGCTGGTTCCTTTACTCAAAAGTAAATCCCATTGATTTCAACTGCTAAAGTCACATGCAGGCTGACACTTTACTGAAGTGGGATTCTCTCTCTCTCTCTCCTCACCCCTTTCTTTCTTTCTTTTTCTTTCTTTCTTTCTACCAGCTTGATCCCAGGCAGTGTTCAGTGCTCCTAACTGGGGGCGGATCTACACTACTGTTTTAAAGCGCTTTATAACAGTTTTGACGACGGTATCTGGAGTGTGTCCTGGGACCCAACAGTTGTCAAAACTGTTATAAAGTGCTTTAAAGCAGTAGTGCAGATCCTACCCAGGACTTACTTCCAAGTAAAGATGTGTAGGAGGGCGCTTAATGACTTACAGGGGATATCCACGAAACTACTTAGGGGAGAGAAGTTTTTGTTTTTCCCAAATCTGTTCAGCAACAAGGGAAGCTACTGCTGAGGAAAAAGCAGAGCAACACCCTAGTAGTCCCATGTCCATAACAGTCAGTGCAGGGTGCGGGGAGTTGTCCAAACACCAACAACGAATAAAGTGTAGGGGAGGAATGAAGGAGATCCACAGGCGGATGCAATAGCCGATTTGCAGGTGTGCAGGGGAGGAGAGGTGTAAGGATGCATGAACCCTAAAAGCACACAGGTGTAAGAGATCAGGGCTTCACATGCTATAGAAATGAAGGGGGATAATACGGGGCAAAAGTGTAGGTGTGATGGAGCTTTCAAACATTTGAACAAAACAGTCTTTACAGCCCACCTCAGGCTAGGCAAAAGTGGGACCAACCTGACCTCTCCTATAGGAAGTTCCAAAATTGGGTGCTGCTGCAGAAAAGGCCCCGTGCCGTGAGTCCACTAACCTAGGCTCACCCTAGGGGTGGACATATGGGAGGACCTCTAAAGAAGATTATAAATTCATAGAGGAGGAGATGTTTCAAATATCAGCCCCAAACCACTGAGGGCTTTGCAGGTGCGAAGCAGAACCACAGGCTGAGCTTGGAAACAAACTGGAAGCCAGAGTGGTTGATACAAAACCAACGTTATACAGTCTACAACACACACACGTACACCAACACGGAAGCACCAAACCAGGCCACAATACAAAAAGAGAGTGTATGCTCAAAGGTGGCTATGAAAAACATTGTTTATTGAATCGAATACATTTCAGAAGCAAGAGCTGCTTCATCAGGAGCAACCTTGTCAAACCCACATTCTGGAAAAGAGGGTAAAGTAGCTTTCAGACAGTCTGGCTCTCTTTCTTACACCATCACATCTTCTTACACCATGATACCCAGCTGAGATATCACATCCCTCCAGTCCTGGTGGGCTGAAGGCACCGTATGCCAATCTGGGCTTTCCCTCCACTACTACTGTACGTCTGATCCCAGGTCCCAGCAATGAGAGGTGCAATTCATGTTGTGGCATATTGCGGTGGGTGTAGGTGTGCACTGGAATGTATTTGATTACATTGCCAAAGTGACAGGTCCTATGTCCTTTGTATGTATGCTGGGACACCATGGTTATGGGGGGGGGGGACACCAGACTCAAGGCTATTCATAAAAAGAACAAGTGCATATCTAGCCTGAAGCAAAAGAAACACACAGGTGCCAGATTGGCAGAAATCCTTTCATATGTCTAGTGGATGGTATCTTTCCTTGACTGGCACACAGGAAAGGGGAGAAAAAATGAGAATGTAAGTACAATTTCTTAGCAGATCTGATTTCTGTTTGACTATTATCCAGTGCCTTCCAAGGGATTCCTTCCTCCCCAGCAAAGGCAGGGCGATCCTTTAGAGATCACACGCAGGGCAGGTTAAAACACTTCAGTTTAACTTGGAGAGCGGTGAGAGGGGAACATTTCAGAACTCCAGCCATTTGCATGTGGCAGGAAACAAATGAGAATAAGGGAATCCACAGCCTCACAGAAGAAATGGGCCTAAACCCAGTTCTTCTGTGCCAACTCCTGATACAGATCAAGAGCCGGCAAGCCCCATTTCTCATCTTCTGCTCACTCTCTTCCAGGCTATCCAAGAGGGAATCTACATGTCGTACTGAAGGCGCTTGCATGCGCCTCCAGTACGCCCCCCCAAACGAGGGTGTAGACGGAGAAAGAAGAGACGGAGGAAGAGGCGGTGGAGGCGGTGGCTGGGGAATCGGCCGCGTCCTTGACGTCGACGCCGCCTCCCCACTGGCCTCCTGCTACCGGGGTAAGAGCCACCCAGGTCAGAGAGCTCGGCGGAAGCAGAAGCCGAGCTCTCCGACCCGTTTGGCTCTTACCCCGGCAGCAGGAGGCCGCCGGCGACAGCGGCAAGGTCGTGGCCGGTTCCCCAGCCTCCTCCTCCTCCTCCTCTTCCTCTGTCTCTTCTTTCTCCGCCGCCGCCTCCCCGCCGGCCCCCTGCTGCCGGGGTAAGAGCCACCCGGGTCGGAGAGCTCGGCTTCCGCTTCCGCTGAGCTTTCCGACCTGGGTGGTTCTTACTCCGGCAGCAGGAGGCCAACAGGGAGGCAGCGGCGGCGGCAAGGATGCGGCCGGTTCCACAGCCTCCTCCTCCACCGCCTCTTCTTCCGTCTCTTCTTTCTCCGTCTACACCCTCGTTTTGAGGCGCACTGGAGGCTCACCAAGCGCCTTCAGTACGACGTGTAGATTCCCTCCAGGTTGCAGAAAATGATTCATTGCAAAAGGAGAAACGGCGGGTGCATCCGGGGGAAGAGAGAAGAGCAATCTAGCCAGTGCCAGCTCCAAGGTTCTGGGGGTAATGGGCTCTTCCCTCAGGGAGTCTTGCTCATTATGTCTCCATGGTCTGTGTCTCCTTTCTCCCAACAGAGTTAAGATCCTCCAATGAAGTCCAAGTTCACCCCTCTTCATCCACCCTGGACCTCAGCTGTGGCGAGGTCTCATTTTCCATATACAGCGCAGATGTCTCAAATGTTGATGTAGAGGGTAAGAAAGAGCTGAGAACACATGAAGCCATAGAGAGCCTCGCAAATGCAATGGCCTAAACTCGGTCTGGAAACACAGATCAGGGGGAGCCGGCAAGCCCCATTTCTCACCTTCCCCTTAGGCCGTAGCTAGACCTAAGGTTTTTCCCAGGATCATCCCGGGTTTGTCCCTTCCTGAGCACTAGATGCCCTGTGTGGCACTTAGATGAACAGGTTTGACCCCAGGACAATCCTGTGATAAACCTGAGGTCTAGCTACGGCCTTACTCTCTTCTAGGCTGTCCAAGTTTTAGAGGATATTGCGTTTCAACCTCTCATCACAACTATTTCTTATGTCCAATGTTGTGATATTGTTAAGTCTCCCTTTTCTTTTCTTCCACAGATGGGATTTCCTGCTGCAAGATCTTGGCTATGTAGAGATCTTCAACTTCTTTGCATGTCTTTCTTTCCTTCTTTCTGTCTTCCTTCCTTTCTCTTTCTTTCTGCAGCTTTCACAACCTATAACAGAGTGAGGAGAAGATGTGAAATGGGGCTTGTCAGGTCCTCATAGTCTGCGTGCCATTTCATTGGTGAGGTTTTATATTGATGCATTGATTGTTGTTGTGTTTTAATTAAATATGGAATGTTAAATATTGTTGGCTTTCTTCATACTTACAGATGCTTGGGAAGGAACAACGGACTTGAGTAAACCTAGGGCTCATCTACACCAAGCAGGATATTCCACTATGAAAGTAGTATGAAAGCAGTCTATAAAAGGCAGGAGCCACACTACTGCTTTATAGTGGTATTGAAGTGCACTGACAACTGTTACGCCCATTGACACCTACCATATACCACTTTCATACTGCTTTCATAGTGTTATATCCTGCTTGGTGTAGATGCATCATGGGCCCCAACGCTTGACAGTGCACTTCAATGCTGCTACAACACAGTAGTGTGGCTCCTACCTTTTATATACTGCTTTCATACCACTTTCATAATGGAATATCCTGCTTGATGAGCCCCTAGATTAAAAAGTCTAGATATACACCAAGATTTTTTTAAAAACAACAACAAAATAAACCAACCAATAAAACCTCGATACCCCATTTCTTCGATTCTAAGACGCACTTTCCCCCCCATATAAACATCTCTAAAAATGGGGTGTGTCTTAGAATCGCGGGTGTGTCTTAGGGTGGTTTTTTTCCCCTGCTGGTGGTACTGAAATTAGTGTGCGTCTTACAATCGATGGCGTCTTACAATCGAAGAAATACGGTAATAACCCCTTTAAAGGCAGAGCAAATTAACGGACAGAAAGACACTAAACTGTATGGGCAAATAAAAGAAAGGTGTAACGTTTCAGGTTGTTGTCTTTATAACTAGGATGTCACTGCAGAGACAAACAGATTCAGTATTTGGCATTATTTACTTAACTTAAGAATGTTGGGTGAATAATGCCATGAAGAAAATAATTAACAAAACAACCAACCAAAGATGTTCAACTCTGAGTTCACTGTGAAGAAGAGTTAACCGTGCCGCTTATCCCAGTTCTCTAGTCCCTGGTTGACTGACGCTGGGTGGAGGTGCACTCTTCGTTGCACTGCAGGCCGTCTCCACCAGACGCTGCTGGTTGCTGGTTTCTGGTTTCCTCTGTCGGTTTCTCCCCTTTCTGCCTCCATTCCATGCCCCTCCCACTGCACACCAAACACATTCCAAGGCCGTTGGAGGTAGGAATAATAATAATAATAATAATAATAATAATAATAATAATTTGCATTTTTATACCGCCCAATAGCCGAAGCTCTCTGTTGAAGAACAGTTAAAGCTGCAGGAGCTATACTAGAGTGGCCAGATACAAAAGAGGGCAGGGCTCCTGCAGCTTTAACTGTTGTGATGAGGGGATTTTGCCAGGTGCTGCATGCATACAAATGGCACCTCCTGAAATCTCCTTTTCTATGCCACTGTTAAAGATACAAGAGCCCTGTCCTCCTTTCCATATGGTCACCCTATTTAAAACTCCACATGTCTATCAAATATAAGGAGTGTATGCCTTTAAAAAAGCTAGATGGAAGGATATTGGTAGATTCCTTTGACTTGGGTTTTGTTTTCCTGTCTCGAGCAGCATTTACTACTCCATTGAAATCACCTCCGAATCTCACTTCACCTTCAACAAACTCTTAAGATTACCTCAAAAACCTCATGAAAGAATAAACCTTGTTTCTAATTAGGTGCATATAAGTTCAACAGTGTTATCACACCAGCGATTTATCGCACACTCCCCATGCCTGGTATGCACTTTTGCAGCTCGATACCTTACCCACATGACGTCGTCCACGTCCTGCACAAACTTCAGCTCTTATCCTCCATGTTTCATTCCTTTTTGGAACACAGGAAGACTGGATGATGTTCCTTCCCTGTGAAATCAATGCTCTCCTCCCTCCCATGTATTTCGGTGGTTGCCTTCTATCCACCATCCCGTTCTTTGTTGGGGGCGCATATGTCTAAGGTCGGTCTCACTAATAAAAGAGGAGGGCAGAGCAGTTCCCCTCTCAGCTGTGAAGGGGAAGGGAGTGAGGTCCCATTGAACTCTATGTTCTTACTCCTGAGTAGGCCTATTCACCTTAAAAGAAATGTGGAAAA
This sequence comes from Elgaria multicarinata webbii, assembly GCF_023053635.1. Classification (NCBI taxonomy): domain Eukaryota; kingdom Metazoa; phylum Chordata; class Lepidosauria; order Squamata; family Anguidae; genus Elgaria; species Elgaria multicarinata. The sequence continues at coordinate 16,140,130 of NC_086172.1, read as the reverse complement.
TGCAGCCTTTTTGCCCGCAGTGCCCTCATTTTTAGAGACAAAGAGATCCAAATTGGCAGTGATAGGTCTTAAGGTGGGCTTTAGCCATGCCAAGTTTGAATCAGATTGGGTCATCCTTTGATTTTAAGGGATTTTTAAAATGGAAATTAAACAAATGCTCACATCTGCATAAGTTTTAAAGATAAAGAGATCAAAATGGGCACAGTGATAGCTCTTAAGGAGGGCTTTCAGCATGCCAAGTTTGAATCAGATTGGGTCATCCTTTGATTTTTTAATGATTTTGTTTAATTTCCCTCTCTTAAACCCTTTTCCTGGTAGTCCACAAGTCCGGAGGATTGAAGGATCGATCTTCTATTGCTTTGATCATACGAAGCGGTGCATCTTCAAGTTCATAAAATAGAGATCTGCTGGTTCCCTTACTCAAAAGTAAATCCCATTGATTTCGACTGCATTTACATCCCAGTCATACTAAAATCATATGCAAGCTTACCTTTTAAACCCCATTGAACAGAGAGAGACTTTCTTCTGAGTAAACACATAGAAGTGATTTTAAATCGTGTGGTCACTCAGCTTTTTTCTTTTTTTTTTTTAAAGTCCATAACAGCAAACTGGAAAGAAGTGCTCTGCAGCCCCATGCTTACTTCTGAGGTCTTACTTCTGTTTATTCAGAAGTCTCTCTCTGTGTTCAACGGAGTTTACTCAAAGGTCAGCATGCATCTGATTTTAGTATGTTCACATTCTAAAACCTCCAGGTAGGGTGAGGGGAACGGGCGTAGCCTAGGCAACAGGGAATAACCACGAAAGTACGTAGGAGAGAGACAGAGTTCCCCCCCCCCCAAAGTGAATTCAGTAACAAGAGAAGCTACTTTCTAGAAAAAGCAGGGCAAGACCAGGAGGGCCCCATGTCGCTTACTAGGGAGGGCGAGGTGTCCAACTACCACCAACCAATGAACTGTAGGGGGAGGTACAAAGGAGATCTGGGGGAGGGGGAGGTGCATCTCATTGGAACAACACCGATACGCTGGTGCGCAGGAGAGGAGAAGTGTAAAGATGGATGAAACGTAAAGGCCCAAAGGCGTAAGTTGATCGGGCTTTCACACGCTATGGAAACGAGGGTGGATAATTCGAGGGCAAACGAGCAGGTGTGATGGAGCTCTAGATCTCCCTTCTACAGCTATCTTTTGGTCGGTTGCTTCAAAAGGAATGTTCCATGTCATACAAATTGCCACTCCTTTAGTTTTAGTGGATGCACAGGCAGCATTAATGTTCCCAGCACCTAATTGACTGAATATGTCCTAAATGTTCCCAACACCTCATTTTTAAGACAGGAGAAGAAACTTATATTAAGGCACAGCATGAAAAATATCTAGGTCAATTAGGTGGCGTTACTATCTTTTCAGTCCCCCGCCAGCCCTTCCTTGTATTCGCCCATGTGGTTCAAGTGTGGTTCTGTTGGTAAGCCTGCTCTGTTGCTTCAGGTGCCTTTAAACGGATTATTATGGAGGCTTTTATTTACAGGTTCCAGGTGTGTGTGTGTGTGTGTGTGTGTGTGTGTATGCATTCGTGCTTGTGTGTGTGTGTGTTTGGTGTAAATTGAGTTTTTTACAACGGAAGTAGACCCAAGTACATTGTTCCCTCCCCATGCATCTGTAAGGATGAAAGACAACCAAAAAAGAGTTAATATTGAACAAATATTTAATAATAATGATAATAATGATGATGATAACAAATGAAAGCCAGCAAATGAAAAGGCTGAAACTCAGTAGGCAAGGCCTAGGCTGTGAAAGCTGAAGAGGTTGTCCATAACAAGAGGAAAGCCAAGGTGAACCCGGGAGGAGGAGGAGGAAGCAGCGAGCATGGCGGAGCTGGTGTGGCTGGTCCAAGGTCTGGTCGCAGGCGCTGGCGTTTCGGGCTGTGCTGGAGAGGAAGCAGCGTACGGCCCAGGCTGGAGGAGGAGGTTCAGGATGCACCAGCACAGCTTCCCAAAAAGAAGTGGTTCTTCCTCTGCAGAGGGGAAAAGTCTGTTGCGGTGGAAAATGAGCCCAAGGAGACAAAAAGAGAGAGGAAAAAGATAGAATGGAAAAGAAAGGCTGAAAGAGAGAAAGGCAAAGAGAGAGAGAGAGAGAGAGAGAAGGAAGGAAGGAAAGAAAGAAGGAGGGATGTGCCAAGATGTTTCAGATCCTGTAAGAGTCAAGATCCTCCACCAGGAGATCATCACCTGTAAGGCAGAAAGGAGAAGGGGGGTCTTAATGATAGCAGAACATTAGACTTCAGAAATGGTTGGGAGGAGGGGGGTCACTGGCTTGGGGCTAGCAATCGAGCTCCCAAAGGAGGTGGGAACTGCTGCTTCCAAGCCTGTGGGTTGTGGTCGGGCCTTTCTCACCAAGACCCATGTTTGCCATATGGCGTGGTTGGCGTTTCATCTACTCTAGTGCGCAGGCAGGAGACTGCTGCACAATACAAGAAATACATCTAGGCAACCAAGCATAGCTACACCTAGTAGTAACATAATATCTAAACTTAGTCTTAATATCTCAACTTAAGTTGACGCCTCTTTGCTGAAAAGCAATGGCTCAGCAGCAAGAAAGGTCCTTGATGCAAAAGACACCTACGAGGGAAGCCTCTGCGCTGTTTCTTACCCTCTTCGTCCACATTCGAGACGTCAGCACTATAAATTGATGATGACACCTGACCACAGCTGAGGTCAATGGTGGACGAAGAGGGGACCACCTGGATAACATTGGAGGATCTTGACTCTGTTGGGGGGGAAAGGAGACACAGAGACCATGTTAACATAATTAGCAAGACTCACCAAAGGAGGGGCCCATTCCCTTCCCCCCCGGACCCTGGAGCTGGCACTGGCTAGAGTGCCCCAAGCAGCAGCCAGCCCCCCTGGTCACGATCCCCCCTGGCCTATCCATCCCCCCAAGGACCTAGGCATCTCCTCACCTCGGACGGCACATCCCAGAGAGGGTTTCTCCTTGGGCTCTTCCACCAGAACAGTTTTTCTCCCTCTGCAGAAGAGGGAAAACCACTTCCTCTTGGGAGGAGGCGCTGGTGCCTCCTGTCCCTCCTCCTCCGCCATGGGCCGTATTTGGGTCCCTCGGCAGCACGGCCCAAAGCGCCAGCACCTGCGACCAGCCTTGGCCGCCTCCGCAACTGCTCCAGCTGCTTCGCTGCTTCCTGCATCTCCTGGGTGCACCTTGGCTCTCCTCTTGCTATGGAATAACTTCTTCAACTTGGACAGCCTAGAAGAGAGTGAGCAGAAGGTGAGAAAGGGGGCTTGACGGCTCCTCCTGGTCTGTGTGGGTTTAGGCCCGTTTCTTAATCTTCGTGGCTTCATTCCACCTGCCACCGGCTGGAGTTGTGAAGATGTCCCCCTCCTGCCGCCCTGCCCTGCGTGTGGTCTCTGAAGGGTAGCCCGGCCTTTGCTGGGGAGGAAGGAAGCCCTCAGAAGGCGCTGGATAATGGGCCAACCAGAAACCAGGGCTGCTAAGGAATTCTACTTACATTCTTGTTCTCTCTCTCTCCCTCTCTCACTCTAACGCAACAACGAAAACCACTCACTCATCAGGTGACAGGATTTCTGCCCAGCTGGCCCCAGAACCAGCTGTGTCATGTGTCACAGGGGAGGGTGTGTCACAATGACCTCAGCAACTGAGCAGCCAGGGGTATTGTTACTGTGACGTGGCCTTATTCTGGGCTTGGCCTTTCATCCATGTCCATCCCCTGGCTATTCCATGCGTGTTTCTTTGGATTCAGGCTAGAGCAGCACCTGGGCTTTCTAGGAATAGCCTCGTGTCTGTCTGTCTTACCATATCCATGGTGCCCCCAACACACTGCTCATAAGGGACACGGGTCCCGTCTCTTCTGGCAATGCACACAGAGGTCCAATGCATGCCAGTGCGCCCACCCACCACCACCACCACACCATGTGCCATGACGTGAACTGCACCTCTTATTGCTGGAACCTGGGATCAGACGTATAGTAGTGGATGAGGGAGAGCCCAGATTGGCTTGCAGTGCCTTCAGCCTGCCAGGACTGGGCTGGTGCAATGTCCCAGCATTTGAATATATACTGTCAGGGCATCATGGGGTAAGAAAGTTGATCTGAGGGTGTGAGAAGAAGAGCCAGACTGTCTGAAAGCTGATTTAGCCTCTTTCCAGAATGTGGCTTTGGCAAGGTTGCCCCTGATGAAGCAGCTCTTGCTTCTGAAATGGATTCGATTCAATAAACAATGTTTGTCATAGCCGCCTTTGAGCATACACTCTCTTTTTGTATTGTAGCCTGGTTTGGAACTTCCGTGTTGGGGTGTGTGTGCGTGTGTGTGTTTTGTATTGTATGCTGTATAATGCTGGTTTTGTATCAACTACACTGGCTTCCAGTTTGTTTCCAAGCTCAGCCTGTGGTTCTGCTTCATATCTATAAAGCCCTCAGTGGTTTGCAGCTGATAGTTGCAATATCTCCTCCTGTATGAATTTATAATCTCCATAGAATCATAGAATAGTAGAGTTGGAAGGGGCCTATAAGGCCATTGAGACCAACCCCCATCTCAATGCAGGAATCCACCCTAAAGCATACTTGACAGATGGTTATCCAGCTGCCTCTTGAAGGCCTCTTGTCTTGTGTGGGAGAGCCCACAACCTCCCTAATGCCTACACTACACTACTGCTTTAAAGCGCTATAAAACTGTTATAAAGCGCTTTAAAGCAATAGTGTAGATCCGGCCTAGGTCACTGGTTCCATTGTCGTACTGCTCTAACAGTCAGGAAGTTTTTTCTGATGTCCAGCTGAAATCTGGATTCCTGTAACTTGAGCTCGTTATTCCGTGTCCTGCAGTCTGGGATGATCGAGAAGAGATCCCGGCCCTTCTCTGTTCGACAACCTTTTAAGTATTTGAAAAGTGCTATCATGTCTTCCCTCAATGTTGTCTCTCTTCATAAGGGCTTTGTTTCCAGACCCCTGATCCTCCTGGTTGCCCTCCTCTGAACACGCTCCAGCTTGTCTGCATCCTTCTTGAAGTGTGGTGACAGAACTGGACGCAATACTCAAGATGAGGCCTAACCAGGGCCGAATAGAGAGGATCCAGTACCTCATGCGATTTGGAAGCTATACTTCTATTAATGCAGCCCAAAGTAGCATTTGCTTTTTTTGCAGCCACATCACACTGTTGGCTCATATTCAGCTTGTGATTTACAACAATCCCAAGACCCTTTTCGTTTGTAGCATTGCTGAGCCCAGTACCCCCATCTTGTAACTGTGCATTTGGTTTCTATTTCCTAGATGTAGAACTTGGCATTTATCCCTTTTTTTTTTTTATAATTTTTATTTATTTTCTACACTATATAAACATACATAAAACATTACAATAATAATAATAATAAAAAGAAACATCAAACAACTGCTACATACATATTGAATAAATGTTGAGTACATATATGTTGAATAACTATTACCTATACATTATCATACTACAACATAATCATTCTTAACATAAAAGTGCACCCCCCACCTCGGGATCATTCCTGAGTCCAAAATCTGATCGTTTCTTCTGCTGGCGGTTTCCCACTTCCCTTAGTAAACACATATATTAGGAACTGTTTCCAGATTCCTTCAAATTCATTTATTTTAGTTACGCCTTTTCTCCATTTAATATTACATGTCAATTTATCATTAATGGCTATATCCCATACTTCTTTGTACCATTCTTCAATAGAATATTCCCCTTGAATCTTCCAGTTCCTAGCTACCATCAATCGTGCTGCAACCAGCAAACTCGATATCAGCTCTATAGTTCCTTTTCCACACTTTATATTTTCAAATAGTGACAGCAATGCAATCTTTGGTGTTTGTTCTATTTTCATTCCCACTATTTCTTCAATTTCTGAAAACACCATCTTCCATAATCTTTGTACATATTTGCATTGCCACCACATATGTAAATACGTTCCTTTTTCCCCACAACCTCTCCAACAATTTGCTGAATGCTGATCATTTATCTTATTCAATCTAATCGGGGTTAGGTACCACCTCCATAAAATTTTAAAATAGTTCTCCTTTATTCTCACTGATAAACTTCTCAACACTCTTTGTTTCCATAGTCCCTCCCATTGCTTCTACAATATGTCTTAATCTATTTGCTACGTAGTATAATTTTATATTTGGGAGACCCAATCCACCCTTTTTTTGGCTTAGATACCAATTATTTTTATTCACTCTTGCTCTCTTTTCTCCGTTACAATATTTATTAATAATAATTTGCCAACTTTTTATCTCTGTTTCTGATATTTTTATTGGTAACATCCTAAACACAAAATTAATTTTAGCTAATATCTTCATTTTTATTAATGCTATTCTTCCGAACCAAGATAAATTTAATCTTTTATATTTCTCCAATTTCTCTAATACCTCTTTCTTTAACCTCGTTAAATTTTCCTTTTCAAGATTCTCTAAATTTTTTGTAATTTTAATTCCCAAATATTTAATCTCCTCCTTAACTTTCATTTCTATTCCCTTATGTTCCCAATCCTTTTCCTCCTTCTTAGTATAATTAAACAACATCATCTCTGATTTAGACCAATTTATTTTTAACCCTGTAATTTCTTCAAATTCCCTCAACTGATATTTAATTCTTTCTAATTTTCTTATTGGGTTCTTAATGGTCAATAAAGTATCATCCGCAAACATGTTTAACTTTATTTCTCTTACCTCTCCAATTCCTTCTAATTCTTCATCCTCCCTTAGTGCCTTCGCCAAAACTTCCATAACCATTACAAACAGGACCGGCGAGAGCGGACATCCTTGTCTTGTTCCTCTGGCTAGTCGTATCTTTTCAGTGAGTCCGTCATTTACCACCACTACAGCTGTATTTTGGGAATATAACTGTTCTATTACGCTTTTAAATTTATTTCCAAATCCCAATTTATCTACAATAATCTTTAATGCCTGCCAGCTCACACAATCAAAAGCTTTAAAACTATCCAGTGCCAAAATTCCTGCCTTAATATTTGATTTTTTTATTACATTTATTACATTTAAAACTCTTCCCACTAGATTATGCATCTGCCTTCCTGCCACAAACCCACATTGATCTTCTCCTATATATTCTGATATAAATTTATTTAATCGTTTAGCCATAATAGATGTGAAAATTTTAGCATCCTGATTTATTAACGAGATAGGTCTATAAGAATCGGGACTAGTCAAATCTTTATCTGGTTTTGGGATCAGAATTATCAATGAATGTTCCCATGATTCAGGTATCTTCTCTCCTAATAATATCCTATTATAAAGTTCCAATAGTTTTGGAACTAAAAATTCTTTGAAGACCTTATAATATTCTGGTCCTAAACCATCTGCTCCCGGTGATTTACCAACTTTTAAATTATCAATAACCTCTTCAACTTCTCTTTGAGTTATTACTTTCTCCATTAACTCTTTATATTCTGGTTTTATTCCATTCTTTACAAACCTTCCAATATACTCCTCCACCTTTTCTTGTTGAGTTTCTTTACCCTTATATAGTTCCTGATAAAATTCCTGAAATTTTTTTATTTTATCTTTCATTATATGACAATAATTCCCTCGATTATCCTTCAATGCTTCTATCCCATTCCTCCCTTTTTCTTTTTGTGTGAGTCTGGCAAGCAACCTAGAATTCTTATTACTGTTTTCAAAATATTCCCTTTTCATGTAAATTAAATTCTTTTGAACCTCCTCTATATTTAAATTTTCTAATTGTTTCTTCTTAGCTTGTATTTCTACTAATTTATATTTATCTTTACCTCGCCAATAATCTTCCTCCAAATTTTTAATTTCTATCTCTAACTTTTCCTGCTCTGCACGTTGTTGTCTTTTTAAGCTGCACGTTTCTCTAATACAAATTCCTCTTACTACAGCCTTCATGGTGTCCCAAACGACTGACCCAACTGTTCCTCCCTTTTCGTTAATTTCCCATGACTCCGACAATTCCTTCTGAATTTTCTCTACCACTTTATTATATTTCAATATTTTTGTATTCAACTTCCATCTATATGCCTCTTTATAATTCTTCTTAACTGTAAATTCTAAGCTTAACAAGGCATGATCAGTTACTTTTATTACCCCCCTTTCCATTTTACAAATCTTTGTTGCAAAATCTTTTGAGACAAATATATAGTCTATCCTGGAGTATGTATGATGAACTGGGGAAAAGTATGAGAATCCAGGCTTAATCCCATTGAGTAAATGCCACGAATCTGAATAATCATTTTCTTTTACTAGTTTATTCAATATAGTTATATTATTCCTCTTTTCAACATTAGTGGGATTTGACCTGTCCCATCTATTATCCATAACCATATTAAAGTCCCCAGCTAATATGACATACCCCTCCTTGAATTCTTCTATTTCTTTAAATAACTTTATAAAAAACTCTCTATGTCTCTCATTTGGGGCATACACATTAATTAGCGTTTATACCTTTCCTTCAATTTTACCTTTTAACATATCTGCCATTATCATCCTTTTTTGTTTCTTCTAATATAAACCCACTTTTTTTTGAAATCAAAGTGGCCACTCCATTTTTTTTTGATGTCCCTAATGACTTTTCATAATAAGCTAACCACTTTAATTTTATCATATTCGAATTCTTGGAGCCTTGGTGTGTTTCTTGGACCATTATAATATCCGATCCTTCTTTATTAAACATTTGTTCTATTCTCCTCCTTTTCACGACTGCCCCCAAACCTTTAACATTGAGTGTTGATACTTTTATCTTTTTATCCATATTCACCCTTTTGAAATCTCTTCCGATCCCTTGTGCTCTGCAACTCAAATTTACTTACATAAAAACACAAACTCCATACAACAAACCCCCACCCTCCTACCCCAGCCCCTCCCCTCCTACCTTCCCCCCCTCCCCACCCCCCCACTCTGATCCCCCCATATCCCCGTGAGTCTAATACTCCAGCCATCTACTTTAAAGGGGGGGGAGGCAGTGCTGCGCCTGGCCGGCAAGTTTCTATGTTGGCATTTCTATTTGCAATTATCTCAAGACATAATTAACAATTCTATTACTCCCCAGATGTCCCAGCCTCGTTCCCCCACCCACCCACTCCAGTCCCACTTGCTTCCCCATACAGACCCAGCCTCTTCAGCAACTCTTTACCTTGATCCAGTGAGGTTACTCTGTGTTCCCCCCTCCCATATGTAAATCTTAGAAAAACAGGGTAACCCCATGCATAAGGAATTTTATTCTTCATTAATGTTTCAGTTATTGGTTTAATACTGCGTCTCCAATTTAGTGTGTGTTGAGAGAGATCATTATAAATTTGCACTGCTTTGCCTTTGTACTGCAACTGAGCCATAGATCTCAATTCTTTCATAACTTGCTCTTTTTTGTAATAGTTACCAAATTTCACCAAAATGTCTCTAGTCCCTTTGTAGTTTTGCCCCCCCCCCACATGGTGGACTCGATCCAAATCCGATCCGTCTATTGGTATGTCAGGCATCAGCTCCTTGAACCAATTCAGAATGATTTCTCTTAGATCTTCTCCTTGTGTCTGCTTCAGCTGTTTTATTCGAATTGAAGATCTACGAGATTGATCCTCCAAGGCTATCAGTCTTAATTCATAATCTTTAAATTGAATATTAGTTGATTTTTCAAAAGCCTCTTGCTTCTTCTGGTCCAAATCAGCTTTTGCCTCCAAATCTTTGATCTTGTCTGAATTTTCAGATGTCTTATCAGCCAGAACACGCATTTGTTGTCTAAAAACATCGATTTGCGGATCCATTTTTTTAAAAATAACGGTATTATTCTCCGCTATTGCTGCTTTAATTTCCACTAAAGAGGGTGGCTGACTGCCAATTGCTTCTCCCCCTTCAGCCATGTTTTTTTCTTTATTTGGTACTGTGTCTAAGAAAACTGGGCCTTTGAATTTCATTCTGTTGTTTTCAGCCCAGCACTCCAGCCTATCAAGATCACTTTGAGGTTTGTTTCTGTCTTCCAGGGTATTAGCTATCCATCCCACCCAATTTTGTGTCATCTGCAAATTTGATAAGCGTTCCTTGCACCTCCTTGTCCAAACAATTAATAAAAAGTTGAAGAGCACTGGACCCAGGACTGAGCCCTGCGGTTCCCCACTCGTTCCCTCCCCCCAGTTTGAGAAGGAACCATTGATAAGCACTCTTTGAGTCCGATTCTGTAGCCAACTGTGAATCCACCTAATGGTTGTTCCACCTAGCCCACTTTTAGCTAGTTTGTTAATCAGAATATCATGGGGCACTTTGTCAAAAGCTTTGCTGAAGTCAAGATACATTACGTCCACAGCATTCCCACAGTCCACAAGGGAGGTTACCCGATCAAAAAATGAGATCAAATTAGTCTGGCCGGATTTGTTCCTGACAAATCCATGTTGGCTTCTAGTAATCGTCAAAATGAAGGAGGGAAAAAACCACTCTGTGAATCCAATGAAAAGAAGAGATAGTCGCTAGTGTTTTCTCTCTTTTTCTCTTGTCCTCCTATATTCCCTTCCCTCTTCTCCTTTTTTGTTTTCTTTTCGCATATTTTAATGTTGTTAATGTGCATACAATTTATGACAAAAATTCAATGTAAGTATTGTATGTGTTGATAAAAAAGTTTTTCGTTAATTTGTAGCTCCTGAAGAAGGATCGGGAGATCCGAAACGTCGAGCATTTTATACATTGTCCTTTTACAACAATACAATTTTTAAAGATTGAAGATATATGTAGCCAAAAGTAAAAACCTTTTTCTATTTTCCAACACTAGGGACTATCTCTTCTTTTTCATTGGCTTCTAGGAAACACTGCATTGTTTTCAAGGTGCTTACAGACTGACTTCTTTATAATTTGCTCCAAAATTTTCCCAGGGATGGCTGTCAGACTGACTGGTCTGTAGTTCCCAGTCATCCAGCACCTCACCCGTCTTCCATGATTTTGCGAAGGTAATAGACAGAAGGCCTGGATCGACGCCCAGGTTGGGAGATTGAGATTTCTGCATGCAGCAGCTGGTGGCAGGTGTTGTGATGCAGCGGGCAGCAGCTAGGTGGGCACAGAAGCTGGCGGTCGTGCAGCGGCCAGGCAGCAGGTGGGCTGCCTGGTGTGGTCTGGCCCGTCCGAGGATTTTGGTTCCATTCAGAGCAGGCAGAACTTCATATGCAGCAATCCGAGGGAACGCTTTCCCAACACAGTTAGTTGTTTTTAGCTGTCCTCTTTGGTATTTGGTTTGGCTCGTTTGCTTGAGTGATTTGCACCTACTTGCTCTGTAGTACTAAGGAAGAAGTGGGTCTCTAGTCATTCATTTTTAATAGTACGGTAATTCATTTTTTTAATGAAGCATTTTGATCCATAGACCTTCCTCTCCAATTGGCTTTGATATAATTGGCATGACGTAAGTTTGTAACACTTGCTGATCATTGTTCATCCTTCTCTGTTTGGGGCCCTTGGGAAGGCATTGCAGGAGTGGGGAAGGCACACAGGGAGACCCAATACTCCCACTCCTTGTAATGTTTGTTCTTTTTAAAATGTTCTGGGTAAGGCCTGGTTTCCACTAGGGCTGTGCAATCCCTCTCCAAACCGCTTTGGATCCCGGGTCAATCCGGACCTCCCCCGAATCGATATTCGGCCCCCATTTTGTTCCCCGTCACTTCTCTGCCCGTGTTTTTGTTCCTCAGTTACTTCCTCTAAGGAACGAGCACGAGGCCCATGGAGTCCACTGCTCTAATGGCGCTGCTTCTCGTGCACACAGCAAGAGAGAGCAGTGATTCCGAGTTTAAAAAAACATCATACTTAAGAGGTGCCGTTGTTTTTTGTTGCGCCAGGAAGGCCAGAAGGGGCAGGAGGCCTATATGTACATTTGGAGTTAACAGTCAAAGCTCCATCACACCGGGGGTTAACACGCTCCCTACCGTCGCTTCTCTGATGGTGTTTTTGTTCCTCAGTTACTTCCTCTTTTCAAAAGAGGAAGTGCCTAACGAGCACGAGGCCCATGGAGTCCGCTGCTCTAATGGCGCTGCTTCTCCTGCACACAGCAGGAGAGAGCAGCGATTCCGTGTTCAAAAATACATCATTCTTTGTGGAGAGCTTTTTGTCAAGCAAGGAAAGCCAGAAGGAGCGGGAGGCGCACGGGAGGCAGACGACGTCATGTGAGGGACCTGAGCACACTCCGTGAGTGCCCAGGAACGAGCGTGCAATAAAACGCTCATCGGATGGAGCTTTGAGCGTGCCTGACATAAGTATGGCAGTAGTTGCTGCCATAGGATTTCATGTGGCAGAAAATCCTTAAAGAATCTGTACTGCTCAGAACTTCACCAAACCCATGGAAGGTGCATCTCAACAAATCTGAATAAAGTACATCAGCAGTTTTTACCAATTTTATTTTATTTATTGATTATTGCATTTATATCCACCTTTTTTCCTCCAAGGAACCCAAGGAACATAATCCTCTCCATTTTATCCTCACAACAACCCTGTAAGGTGGGTTGGGCTGAGAGTCTGTGACTGGCCCAAAGTCACCCAGTGGGTATCCATGGCTGAGTGGGGACTAGAAACCGGATCGCTTGACTCCCAGTCCAACACTTTAGCCACTACACCACACTGGCTCTCTTGAAAAAAGACATACGATATGCCATGTGGCAAACTGGAGAAAAATGGGTCAATGATGCTCAACTTGTCCCTTACTCAGTACAAATGGCTCTGGGGAAAAACATTTGCATTATCAATGATGGGAAGAAACTACTTCAGCGCCAGAACAGCATGTGTGTCATTGTGTGTGTGTTTGTGTTTGTCCGGGCAAGAGAGCCTCGTTTCTACGACTTCCAACTCTCTGGAGACTTTTTGTCTGCCTCTATTCAAACCACTATCTCTTAGCCTAACCTACCTCATAGGTTTGTTGTAAGCCTAAAGCTAGGGTGACCATATTTTGGAAACCAAAAAGGAGGACATGTCCGGCCGCAGGGTGTGTGTCCAGCTCCAAGGGGGGGTGTCCACCCAAACATAGCTTTGGTCACACGTCTGATTTTACAGCAGACAATTAAGACAAACCTGTTCTCCATAACATCTTAATGTTAAAATCCCTTGGAGGTCCCATTGAACTCTATGTTCTTACTTCTGAGTAGGCATTTTCACCTTAAAAGAAAGATGGATTTTTAAATTTTTTTTATCTATTTATTTATTACATTTTTATACCGCCCAATAGCCGAAGCTCTCTGGGCGGTTCACAAAAATTAAAACTATGAAGAGCATAAAAACAACCAACAAATTTAAAACACAAATACAAAATACAATATAAAAAGCACAACCAGAATGAAACCACACAGCAAAAATTAATATAGGTTAAAACATGAGATTCAAACAGCTATGGTGACCCTATGAAAAGGAGGACAGGGCTCTTGTATCTTTAACAGTTGCATTGAAAAGGAAATTTCAGCAGGTGTCATTTGTATATATGGGGAACCTGGTGAAATTTCTTCTTCATCACAACAGTTAAAGCTGCAGGTGCCCTGCCCTCTTTTAAATCTGGTCACTCTAGTATAGCTCCTGCACCTTTAAATATTGTGATGAAGAGGGAATTTCACCAGGTTCTCCATACATACAAAGGACACCTGCTGAAGTTCCCATTTCTATGCAACTGTTAAAGATACAGGAGCCCTGTCCTCATTTTTATATGGTCACCCTAAAAACAGCAAAGTTTAAATTTAAGTTAAATTAGGTGTTAAAATGCTGAGAAAATAAAAAGGTCTTCAGCTGGCGACGGAAAGAAAACAATGCAGGTGCCAAGCGAACCTCTCTGGGGAGCTCATTCCGCAACCGGGGTGCCACAGCAGAGAAAGCCCTCCTCCTAGTAGCCACCTGCCTCACTTCCTTCGGCAGGGACTCACGGAGAAGGACCCCTGTGGATGATCTCAAGGTCCGGGCAGGCACATATGGGAGGAGGCGTTCCTTCAAATAGCCTGCCCCCAAACCGTTTAGGGCTTTAAATGTTAATCCCAGCATTTTGAATCAGGCCCGGACCTGGACTGGCAGCCAATGAAGTTGTAGAAGGACTGCAACCTCCTTGCTAGCAGCACCCTCATTTTTAAAGATAAAGAGATTCCAATTGGCACAGTGATAGCTCTTAAGGAGGGCTTTGAGCATGCCCAATTTAAATCAGATTGGGCCATCCTTTGATTTTTTAAATCCCCCCATAAATTCTGTTCCTGTTTTCCACCAGTGCGAAGGATTGCTCTTCTGTTCCTCTGATCATGCGAAGCGTTGCAACTTCAAGTTCATAAACTACAGATCTGCTGGTTCCTTTACTCAAAAGTAAATCCCATTGATTTCAACTGCTAAAGTCACATGCAGGCTGACACTTTACTGAAGTGGGATTCTCTCTCTCTCTCTCCTCACCCCTTTCTTTCTTTCTTTTTCTTTCTTTCTTTCTACCAGCTTGATCCCAGGCAGTGTTCAGTGCTCCTAACTGGGGGCGGATCTACACTACTGTTTTAAAGCGCTTTATAACAGTTTTGACGACGGTATCTGGAGTGTGTCCTGGGACCCAACAGTTGTCAAAACTGTTATAAAGTGCTTTAAAGCAGTAGTGCAGATCCTACCCAGGACTTACTTCCAAGTAAAGATGTGTAGGAGGGCGCTTAATGACTTACAGGGGATATCCACGAAACTACTTAGGGGAGAGAAGTTTTTGTTTTTCCCAAATCTGTTCAGCAACAAGGGAAGCTACTGCTGAGGAAAAAGCAGAGCAACACCCTAGTAGTCCCATGTCCATAACAGTCAGTGCAGGGTGCGGGGAGTTGTCCAAACACCAACAACGAATAAAGTGTAGGGGAGGAATGAAGGAGATCCACAGGCGGATGCAATAGCCGATTTGCAGGTGTGCAGGGGAGGAGAGGTGTAAGGATGCATGAACCCTAAAAGCACACAGGTGTAAGAGATCAGGGCTTCACATGCTATAGAAATGAAGGGGGATAATACGGGGCAAAAGTGTAGGTGTGATGGAGCTTTCAAACATTTGAACAAAACAGTCTTTACAGCCCACCTCAGGCTAGGCAAAAGTGGGACCAACCTGACCTCTCCTATAGGAAGTTCCAAAATTGGGTGCTGCTGCAGAAAAGGCCCCGTGCCGTGAGTCCACTAACCTAGGCTCACCCTAGGGGTGGACATATGGGAGGACCTCTAAAGAAGATTATAAATTCATAGAGGAGGAGATGTTTCAAATATCAGCCCCAAACCACTGAGGGCTTTGCAGGTGCGAAGCAGAACCACAGGCTGAGCTTGGAAACAAACTGGAAGCCAGAGTGGTTGATACAAAACCAACGTTATACAGTCTACAACACACACACGTACACCAACACGGAAGCACCAAACCAGGCCACAATACAAAAAGAGAGTGTATGCTCAAAGGTGGCTATGAAAAACATTGTTTATTGAATCGAATACATTTCAGAAGCAAGAGCTGCTTCATCAGGAGCAACCTTGTCAAACCCACATTCTGGAAAAGAGGGTAAAGTAGCTTTCAGACAGTCTGGCTCTCTTTCTTACACCATCACATCTTCTTACACCATGATACCCAGCTGAGATATCACATCCCTCCAGTCCTGGTGGGCTGAAGGCACCGTATGCCAATCTGGGCTTTCCCTCAACTACTACTGTACGTCTGATCCCAGGTCCCAGCAATGAGAGGTGCAATTCATGTTGTGGCATATTGCGGTGGGTGTAGGTGTGCACTGGAATGTATTTGATTACATTGCCAAAGTGACAGGTCCTATGTCCTTTGTATGTATGCTGGGACACCATGGTTATGGGGGGGGGGGGGACACCAGACTCAAGGCTATTCATAAAAAGAACAAGTGCATATCTAGCCTGAAGCAAAAGAAACACACAGGTGCCAGATTGGCAGAAATCCTTTCATATGTCTAGTGGATGGTATCTTTCCTTGACTGGCACACAGGAAAGGGGAGAAAAAATGAGAATGTAAGTACAATTTCTTAGCAGATCTGATTTCTGTTTGACTATTATCCAGTGCCTTCCAAGGGATTCCTTCCTCCCCAGCAAAGGCAGGGCGATCCTTTAGAGATCACACGCAGGGCAGGTTAAAACACTTCAGTTTAACTTGGAGAGCGGTGAGAGGGGAACATTTCAGAACTCCAGCCATTTGCATGTGGCAGGAAACAAATGAGAATAAGGGAATCCACAGCCTCACAGAAGAAATGGGCCTAAACCCAGTTCTTCTGTGCCAACTCCTGATACAGATCAAGAGCCGGCAAGCCCCATTTCTCATCTTCTGCTCACTCTCTTCCAGGCTATCCAAGAGGGAATCTACACGTCGTACTGAAGGCGCTTGCATGCGCCTCCAGTACGCCCCCCAAACGAGGGTGTAGACGGAGAAAGAAGAGACGGAGGAAGAGGCAGTGGAGGCGGTGGCTGGGGAATCGGCCGCGTCCTTGACATCGACGCCGCCTCCCCACTGGCCTCCTGCTACCGGGGTAAGAGCCACCCAGGTCGGAGAGCTCGGCGGAAGCGGAAGCCGAGCTCTCCGACCCGTTTGGCTCTTACCCCGGCAGCAGGAGGCCGCCGGCGACAGCGGCAAGGTCGTGGCCGGTTCCCCAGCCTCCTCCTCCTCCTCCTCTTCCTCTGTCTCTTCTTTCTCCGCCGCCGCCTCCCCGCCGGCCCCCTGCTGCCGGGGTAAGAGCCACCCGGGTCGGAGAGCTCGGCTTCCGCTTCCGCCGAGCTTTCCGACCTGGGTGGTTCTTACTCCGGCAGCAGGAGGCCAACAGGGAGGCAGCGGCGGTGGCAAGGATGTGGCCGGTTCCACAGCCGCCTCCTCCACCGCCTCTTCCTCCGTCTCTTCTTTCTCCGTCTACACCCTCGTTTGAGCCGGCAAGCCCCATTTCTCACCTTCCCCTTAGGCCGTAGCTAGACCTAAGGTTTTTCCCAGGATCATCCCGGG
The DNA here is from genome assembly GCF_023053635.1 of Elgaria multicarinata webbii. NCBI lineage: Eukaryota > Metazoa > Chordata > Lepidosauria > Squamata > Anguidae > Elgaria > Elgaria multicarinata. Next base: position 16,123,187 of record NC_086172.1, on the reverse strand, counting down.
TTTGTCCCTTCCTGAGCACTAGATGCCCTGTGTGGCACTTAGATGAACAGGTTTGACCCCAGGACAATCCTGGGATAAACCTGAGGTCTAGCTATGGCCTTACTCTCTTCTAGGCTGTCCAAGTTTTAGAGGATTATTGCGTTTCAACCTCTCATCACAACTATTTCTTATGTCCAATGTTGTGATATTGTTAAGTCTCCCTTTTCTTTTCTTCCACAGATGGGATTTCCTGCTGCAAGATCTTGGCTATGTAGAGATCTTCAACTTCTTTGCATGTCTTTCTTTCCTTCTTTCTGTCTTCCTTCCTTTCTCTTTCTTTCTGCAGCTTTCACAACCTATAACAGAGTGAGGAGAAGATGTTAAATGGGGCTTGTCAGGTCCTCATAGTCTGCGTGCCATTTCATTGGTGAGGTTTTATATTGATGCATTGATTGTTGTTGTGTTTTAATTAAATATGGAATGTTAAATATTGTTGGCTTTCTTCATACTTACAGATGCTTGGGAAGGAACAATGGACTTGAGTAAACCTAGGGCTCATCTACACCAAGCAGGATATTCCACTATGAAAGTAGTCTGAAAGCGGTCTATAAAAGGCAGGAGCCACACTACTGCTTTATAGTGGTATTGAAGTGCACTGACAACTGTTACGCCCATTGACACCTACCATATACCACTTTCATACTGCTTTCATAGTGTTATATCCTGCTTGGTGTAGATGCATCATGGGCCCCAACGCTTGACAGTGCACTTCAATGCTGCTACAACACAGTAGTGTGGCTCCTACCTTTTATATACTGCTTTCATACCACTTTCATAATGGAATATCCTGCTTGATGAGCCCCTAGATTAAAAAGTCTAGATACACACCAAGATTTTTTTAAAAACAATAACAAAATAAACCAACCAATAAAACCTCGATACCCCATTTCTTCGATTCTAAGACGCACTTTCCCCCCCCATATAAACATCTCTAAAAATGGGGTGTGTCTTAGAATCGCGGGTGTGTCTTAGGGTGGTTTTTTTCCCCTGCTGGTGGTACTGAAATTAGTGTGCGTCTTACAATCGATGGCGTCTTACAATGGAAGAAATACGGTAATAACCCCTTTAAAGGCAGAGCAAACTAACGGACAGAAAGACACTAAACTGTATGGGCAAATAAAAGAAAGGTGTAACGTTTCAGGTTGTTGTCTTTATAACTAGGATGTCACTGCAGAGACAAACAGATTCAGTATTTGGCATTATTTACTTAACTTAAGAATGTTGGGTGAATAATGCCATGAAGAAAATAATTAACAGAATAACCAACCAAAGATGTTCAACTCTGAGTTCACTGTGAAGAAGAGTTAACCATGCCGCTTATCCCAGTTCTCTAGTCCCTGGTTGACTGACGCTGGGTGGAGGTGCACTCTTCGTTGCACTGCAGGCCGTCTCCACCAGACGCTGCTGGTTGCTGGTTTCTGGTTTCCTCTGTCGGTTTCTCCCCTTTCTGCCTCCATTCCATGCCCCTCCCACTGCACACCAAACACATTCCAAGGCCGTTGGAGGCAGGAATAATAATAATAATAATAATAATAATAATAATAATAATAATAATAATAATAATTTGCATTTTTATACCGCCCAATAGCCGAAGCTCTCTGTTGAAGAACAGTTAAAGCTGCAGGAGCTATACTAGAGTGGCCAGATACAAAAGAGGGCAGGGCTCCTGCAGCTTTAACTGTTGTGATGAGGGGATTTTGCCAGGTGCTGCATGCATACAAATGGCACCTCCTGAAACCTCCTTTTCTATGCCACTGTTAAAGATACAAGAGCCCTGTCCTCCTTTCCATATGGTCACCCTATTTAAAACTCCACATGTCTATCAAATATAAGGAGTGTATGCCTTTAAAAAAGCTAGATGGAAGGATATTGGTAGATTCCTTTGACTTGGGTTTTTTTTTCCCTGTCTCCAGCAGCATTTACTACTCCATTGAAATCACCTCCGAATCTCACTTCACCTTCAACAAACTCTTAAGATTACCTCAAAAACCTCATGAAAGAATAAACCTTGTTTCTAATTAGGTGCATATAAGTTCATCAGTGTTATCACACCAGCGATTTATCGCACACTCCCCATGCCTGGTATGCACTTTTGCATCTCGATACCTTACCCACATGACGTCGTCCACGTCCTGCACAAACTTCAGCTCTTATCCTCCATGTTTCATTCCTTTTTGGAACACAGGAAGACTGGATGATGTTCCTTCCCTGTGAAATAAATGCTCCCATGTATTTCTGTGGTTGCCTTCTATCCACCATCCCGTTCTTTGTTGGGGGCGCATATGTCTAAGGTCGGTCTCACTAATAAAAGAGGAGGGCAGAGCAGTTCCCCTCTCAGCTGTGAAGGGGAAGGGAGTGAGGTCCCATTGAACTCTATGTTCTTACTCCTGAGTAGGCCTATTCACCTTAAAAGAAATGTGGAAAATGCAGCCTTTTTGCACGCAGCGTCCTCATTTTTAGAGACAAAGAGATCAGAATTGGCAGTGATAGGTCTTAAGGTGGGCTTTAGCCATGCCTAGTTTGAATCAGATTGGGTCATCCTTTGATTTTAAGGGATTTTTAAAATGGAAATTAAACAAATGCTCACATCTGCATAAGTTTTAAAGATAAAGAGATCAAAATTGACACAGTGATAGCTCTTAAGGAGGGCTTTCAGCATGCCAAGTTTGAATCAGATTGGGTCATCCTTTGATTTTTTAATGATTTTGTTTAATTTCCCTCTCTTAAACCCTTTTCCTGGTAGTCCACAAGTCCGGAGGATTGAAGGATCGATCTTCTATTGCTTTGATCATACGAAGCGGTGCATCTTCAAGTTCATAAAATAGAGATCTGCTGGTTCCCTTACTCAAAAGTAAATCCCATTGATTTCGACTGCATTTACATCCCAGTCATACTAAAATCATATGCAAGCTTACCTTTTAAACCCCATTGAACAGAGAGAGACTTTCTTCTGAGTAAACACATAGAAGTGATTTTAAATCGTGTGGTTACTCAGCTTTTTTCTTTTTAAAGTCCATAACAGCAAACTGGAAAGAAGTGCTCTGCAGCCCCATGCTTACTTCTGAGGTCTTACTTCTGTTTATTCAGAAGTCTCTCTCTGTGTTCAACGGAGTTTACTCAAAGGTCAGCACACATCTGATTTTAGTATGTTCACATTCTAAAACCTCCAGGTAGGGTGAGGGGAACGGGCGTAGCCTAGGCAACAGGGAATAACCACGAAAGTACGTAGGAGAGAGACAGAGTTCCCCCCCCCCCGAAGTGAATTCAGTAACAAGAGAAGCTACTTTCTAGAAAAAGCAGGGCAAGACCAGGAGGGCCCCATGTCGCTTACTAGGGAGGGCGAGGTGTCCAACTACCACCAACCAATGAACTGTAGGGGGAGGTACAAAGGAGATCTGGGGGAGGGGGAGGTGCATCTCATTGGAACAACACCGATACGCTGGTGCGCAGGAGAGGAGAAGTGTAAAGATGGATGAAACGTAAAGGCCCAAAGGCGTAAGTTGATCAGGCTTTCACACGCTATGGAAACGAGGGTGGATAATTCAAGGGCAAACGAGCAGGTGTGATGGAGCTCTAGATCTCCCTTCTACAGCTTTCTTTTGGTCAGTTGCTTCAAAAGGAATGTTCCATGTCATACAAATTGCCACTCCTTTAGTTTTCGTGGATGCACAGGCAGCATTAATGTTCCCAGCACCTAATTGACTGAATATGTCCTAAATGTTCCCAACACCTCATTTTTAAGACAGGAGAAGAAACTTATATTAAGGCACAGCATGATAAATATCTAGGTCAATTAGGTGGCGTTACTATCTTTTCAGTCCCCCGCCAGCCCTTCCTTGTATTCGCCCATGTGGTTCAAGTGTGGTTCTGTTGGTAAGCCTGCTCTGTTGCTTCAGGTGCCTTTAAACGGATTATTATGGAGGCTTTTATTTACAGGTTCCAGGTGTGTGTGTGTGTGTGTGTGCATTCGTGCTCGTGTGTGTGTGTGTTTGGTGTAAATTGAGTTTTTTACAACGGAAGTAGACCCAAGTACATTGTTCCCTCCCCATGCATCTGTAAGGATGAAAGACAACCAAAAAAGAGTTAATATTGAACAAATATTTAATAATAATGATAATAATGATGATGATAACAAATGAAAGCCAGCAAATGAAAAGGCTGAAACTCAGTAGGCAAGGCCTAGGCTGTGAAAGCTGAAGAGGTTGTCCATAGCAAGAGGAAAGCCAAGGTGAACCTGGGAGGAGGAGGAGGAAGCAGCGAGCATGGCGGAGCTGGTGTGGCTGGTCCAAGGTCTGGTCGCAGGCGCTGGCGTTTCGGGCTGTGCTGGAGAGGAAGCAGCGTACGGCCCAGGCTGGAGGAGGAGGTTCAGGATGCACCAGCACAGCTTCCCAAAAAGAAGTGGTTCTTCCTCTGCAGAGGGGAAAAGTCTGTCGCGGTGGAAAATGAGCCCAAGGAGACAAAAAGAGAGAGGAAAAAGATAGAATGGAAAAGAAAGGATGAAAGAGAGAAAGGCAAAGAGAGAGAGAGAGAGAGAGAGAGAGAGAGAAGGAAGGAAGGAAAGAAAGAAGGAGGGATGTGCCAAGATGTTTCAGATCCTGTAAGAGTCAAGATCCTCCACCAGGAGATCATCACCTGTAAGGCAGAAAGGAGAAGGGGGGTCTTAATGATAGCAGAACATTAGACTTCAGAAATGGTTGGGAGGAGGGGGGTCACTGGCTTGGGGCTAGCAATCGAGCTCCCAAAGGAGGTGGGAACTGCTGCTTCCAAGCCTGTGGGTTGTGGTCGGGCCTTTCTCACCAAGACCCATGTTTGCCATATGGCGTGGTTGGCGTTTCATCTACTCTAGTGCGCAGACAGGAGACTGCTGCACAATACAAGAAATACATCTAGGCAACCAAGCATAGCTACACCTAGTAGTAACATAATATCTAAACTTAGTCTTAATATTTCAACTTAAGTTGACGCCTCTGTGCTGAAAAGCAATGGCTCAGCAGCAAGAAAGGTCCTTGATGCAAAAGACACCTACGAGGGAAGCCTCTGCGCTGTTTCTTACCCTCTTCGTCCACATTCGAGACGTCAGCACTATAAATTGATGATGACACCTGACCACAGCTGAGGTCAATGGTGGACGAAGAGGGGACCACCTGGATGACATTGGAGGATCTTGACTCTGTTGGGGGGGAAAGGAGACACAGAGACCATGTTAACATAATTAGCAAGACTCACCAAAGGAGGGGCCCATTCCCTTCCCCCCCTGGACCCTGGAGCTGGCACTGGCTAGAGTGCCTCAAGCAGCAGCCAGCCCCCCCGGTCACGATCCCCCCTGGCCTATCCATCCCCCCAAGGACCTAGGCATCTCCTCACCTCGGACGGCACATCCCAGAGAGGGTTTCTCCTTGGGCTCTTCCACCAGAACAGTTTTTCTCCCTCTGCAGAAGAGGGAAAACCACTTCCTCTTGGGAGGAGGCGCTGGTGCCTCCTGTCCCTCCTCCTCCGCCATGGGCCGTATTTGGGTCCCTCGGCAGCACGGCCCAAAGCGCCAGCACCTGCGACCAGCCTTGGCCGCCTCTGCAACTGCTCCAGCTGCTTCGCTGCTTCCTGCATCTCCTGGGTGCACCTTGGCTCTCCTCTTGCTATGGAATAACTTCTTCAACTTGGACAGCCTAGAAGAGAGTGAGCAGAAGGTGAGAAAGGGGGCTTGACGGCTCCTCCTGGTCTGTGTGGGTTTAGGCCCGTTTCTTATTCTTTGTGGCTTCATTCCACCTGCCACCGGCTGGAGTTGTGAAGATGTCCCCCTCCTGCCGCCCTGCCCTGCGTGTGGTCTCTGAAGGGTAGCCCGGCCTTTGCTGGGGAGGAAGGAAGCCCTCAGAAGGCGCTGGATAATGGGCCAACCAGAAACCAGGGCTGCTAAGGAATTCTACTTACATTCTTGTTCTCTCTCTTTCCCTCTCTCCCTCTAGCGCAACAACGAAAACCACTCCCTCATCAGGTGACAGGATTTCTGCCCAGCTGGCCCCAGAACCAGCTGTGTCATGTGTCACAGGGGAGGGCGTGTCACAATGACCTCAGCAACTGAGCAGCCAGGGGTATTGTTACTGTGACGTGGCCTTATTCTGGGCTTGGCCTTTCATCCATGTCCATCCCCTGGCTATTCCATGCGTGTTTCTTTGGATTCAGGCTAGAGCAGCACCTGGGCTTTCTAGGAATAGCCTCGTGTCTGTCTGTCTTACCATATCCATGGTGCCCCCAACACACTGCTCATAAGGGACACGGGTCCCATCTCTTCTGGCAATGCACACAGAGGTCCAATGCATGCCAGTGCGCCCACCCACCACCCCCACCACACCATGTGCCATGACGTGAACTGCACCTCTTATTGCTGGGACCTGGGATCAGACGTATAGTAGTGGATGAGGGAGAGCCCAGATTGGCTTGCAGTGCCTTCAGCCTGCCAGGACTGGGCTGGTGCAATGTCCCAGCATTTGAATATATACTGTCAGGGCATCATGGGGTAAGAAAGTTGATCTGAGGGGGTGAGAAGAAGAGCCAGACTGTCTGAAAGCTGGTTTAGCCTCTTTCCAGAGCTCTTGCTTCTGAAATGGATTCGATTCCATAAACAATGTTTGTCATAGCCGCCTTTGAGCATACACTCTCTTTTTGTATCGTGGCCTGGTTTGGAGCTTCCGTGTTGGTGTGTGTGTGTGTGTGTGTGTGTGTGTGTGTTGTATTGTATGCTGTATAATGCTGGTTTTGTATCAACTACACTGGCTTCCAGTTTGTTTCCAAGCTCAGCCTGTGGTTCTGCTTCATATCTATAAAGCCCTCAGTGGTTTGCAGCTGATATTTTCAATATCTCCTCCTGTATGAATTTATAATCTCCATAGAATCATAGAATAGTAGAGTTGGAAGGGGCCTATAAGGCCATTGAGACCAACCCCCATCTCAATGCAGGAATCCACCCTAAAGCATACTTGACAGATGGTTATCCAGCTGCCTCTTGAAGGCCTCTTGTCTTGTGTGGGAGAGCCCACAACCTCCCTAATGCCTACACTACACTACTGCTTTAAAGCGCTATAAAACTGTTATAAAGCGCTTTAAAGCAATAGTGTAGATCCGGCCTAGGTCACTGGTTCCATTGTCGTACTGCTCTAACAGTCAGGAAGTTTTTTCTGATGTCCAGCTGAAACCTGGCTTCCTGTAACTTGAGCCCGTTATTCCGTGTCCTGCAGTCTGGGATGATCGAGAAGAGATCCTGGCCCTTCTCTGTTCGACAACCTTTTAAGTATTTGAAAAGTGCTATCATGTCTTCCCTCAATGTTGTCTCTCTTCATAGGGCTTTGTTTCCAGATCCCTGATCATCCTGGTTGCCCTCCTCTGAACACGCTCCAGCTTGTCTGCATCCTTCTTGAAGTGTGGTGACAGAACTGGACGAAATATTCAAGATGAGGCCTAACCAGGGCCGAATAGAGAGGATCCAGTACCTCATGCGATTTGGAAGCTATACTTCTATTAATGCAGCCCAAAGTAGCATTTGCTTTTTTTGCAGCCACATCACACTGTTGGCTCATATTCAGCTTGTGATTTACAACAATCCCAAGACCCTTTTCGTTTGTAGCATTGCTGAGCCAGTACCCCCATCTTGTAACTGTGCATTTGGTTTCTATTTCCTAGATGTAGAACTTGGCATTTATCCCTATTGAATTTCATTCTGTTGTTTTCAGCCCAGCACTCCAGCCTATCAAGATCACTTTGAGGTTTGTTTCTGTCTTCCAGGGTATTAGCTATCCATCCCACCCAATTTTGTGTCATCTGCAAATTTGATCAGCGTTCCCTGCACCTCCTTGTCCAAACAATTAATACAAAGTTGAAGAGCACTGGACCCAGGACTGAGCCCTGCGGTTCCCCACTCGTTCCCTCCCCCCAGTTTGAGAAGGAACCGTTGATCAGCACTCTTTGAGTCCGATTCTGTAGCCAACTGTGAATCCACCTAATGGTTGTTCCACCTAGCCCACTTTTAGCTAGTTTGTTAATCAGAATATCATGGGGCACTTTGTCAAAAGCTTTGCTGAAGTCAAGATACATTACGTCCACAGCATTCCCACAGTCCACAAGGGAGGTTACCCGATCAAAAAATGAGATCAAATTAGTCTGGCCGGATTTGTTCCTGACAAATCCATGTTGGCTTCTAGTAATCGTCAAAAGGAAGGAGGGGAAAAAACCACTCTGTGAATCCAATGAAAAAGAAGAGATAGTCGCTAGTGTTTTCTCTCTTTTTCTCTTGTCCTCCTATATTCCCTTCCCTCTTCTCCTTTTTCTTTTCTTTTCGCATATTTTAATGTTGTTAATGTGCATACAATTTATGACAAAAATTCAATGTAAGTATTGTATGTGTTGATAAAAAAGTTTTCCGTTAATTTGTAGCTCCTGAAGAAGGATCGGGAGATCCGAAACGTCGAGCAGTTTATACATTGTCCTTTTACAACAATACAATTTTTAAAGATTGAAGATATATGTAGCCAAAAGTAAAAACCTTTTTCTATTTTCCAACACTAGGGACTATCTCTTCTTTTTCATTGGCTTCTAGTAATCACTGCATTGTTTTCAAGGTGCTTACAGACTGACTTCTTTATAATTTGCTCCAAAATTTTCCCAGGGATGGCTGTCAGACTGACTGGTCTATAGTTCCCAGTCATCCAGCACCTCACCCGTCTTCCATGATTTTGCGAAGGTAATAGACAGAAGGCCTGGATTGACGCCCAGGTTGGGAGATTGAGATTTCTGCATGCAGCAGCTGGTGGCAGGTGTTGTGATGCAGCGGGCAGCAGCTAGGTGGGCACAGAAGCTGGCGGTCGTGCAGCGGCCAGGCAGCAGGTGGGCTGCCTGGTCTGGTCTGGCCCGTCCGAGGATTTTGGTTCCCTTCAGAGCAGGCAGAACTTCATATGCAGCAATCCGAGGGAACGCTTTCCCAACACACTTAGTTGTTTTCAGCCGTCCTCTTTGGTATTTGGTTTGGCTCGTTTGCTTGAGTTATTTGCACCTACTTGCTGTGTAGTCCTAAGGAAGAAGTGGGTCTCTAGTCATTCATTTTTAATAGTACGGTAATTCGTTTTTTTAATGAAGCATTTTGATCCATAGACCTTTCTCTCCAATTGGCTTTGATATAATTGGCATGACGTAAGTTTGTAACACTTGCTGATCATTGTTCATCCTTCTCTGTTTGGGGCTCTTGGGAAGGCATTGCAGGAGTGGGGAAGGGATACAGGGAGACCCCATACTCCCACTCCTTGTAATGTTTGTTCTTTTTAAAATGTTCTGCGTAAGGTCTGGTTTCCACTAGGGCTGTGCAATCCCTCTCCAAACCGCTTTGGATCCCGGGTCAATCCGGTCCTCCGGTCCTCCCCCGAATCGATATTCGGCCCCCATTTTGTTCCCCGTCACTTCTCTGCCCGTGTTTTTGTTCCTCAGTTACTTCCTCTAAAGAACGAGCACGAGGCCCATGGAGTCCGCTGCTCTAATGGCGCGGCTTCTCGTGCCCACAGCAAGAGAGAGCAGTGATTCCGAGTTTAAAAAAACATCATACTTAAGAGGTGTCGTTTGCAGACGACGTCATGTGAGGGACCTGAGCACACTCCGTGAGTGCCCAGGAACGAGCGTGCAATAAAACGCTCATCGGATGGAGCTTTGAGCATGCCTGACATAAGTATGCCAGTAGTTGCTGCCATAGGATTTCATGTGGCAGAAAATCCTTAAAGAATCTGTACTGCTCAGAACTTCACCAAACCAATGGAAGGTGCATCTCAACAAATCTGAATAAAGTACATCAGCAGTTTTTACCATTTTTATTTTATTTATTTATTATTGCATTTATATCCACCTTTTTTTCTTTAAGGAACCCAAGGCGGTGTACATAATCCTCTTCATTTTATCCTCACAACAACCCTGTAAGGTGGGTTGGGCTGAGAGTCTGTGACTGGCCCAAAGTCACCCAGTGGGTTTCCATGGCTGAGTGGGGACTAGAACCCAGATCTCTTGACTCCCAGTCCAGCACTTTAGCCACTACACCACACTGGCTCTCTTGAAAAAAGACATATGATGTGCTATCTTGCAAACTGGAGAAAAATGGGTCAATGATGCTCAACTTGTCCCTTACTCAGTACAAATGGCTCTGGGGAAAAACATTTTTTTTCATCAATGATGTGAAGAAACTACTTCAGCGCCAGAACAGCATGTGTGTCTTGGTGTGTGTGTTTGTGTTTGTCTGGGCAAGAGAGCCTCGTTTCTACAACTTCCAACTAGGCATGTGCTCCGCTCCGATTTGAAGCGTAGAAGCAGGGGCGAATTGCCCTGCTCTGCCTTGCCCAGAGGCGGAGTAGAAGCAGACCGGGGACCCGTAGAAGCACGGTGAAGAGAAGCAGCCATACGCGGAGCGCTTCTCTTTTCGTGGACCGATCCGATCGCCATTTTGAAACATTTCGCCCATAGGATTGCATTGCGGAAAAGAAAGGGGGATAACTGTGTTGTTTTTGAACCTATCTTTCTGAAAATTATTGTGCTTAGAGAGTCTTGGATGGGGGTCATTTTGAGCCTAATCTCAGCTCTCTGCGTGGTGCGGTTCATGTGCTAGAATTTTTTAAATGTAGGGTAAAGGCGGGAAAATGGTTACCTGTTTCGATTGCTGAGGGGCAGAGTCAACTCCCGGTCATGATCGCATGATCCCAAAGTTGGAGGAGGGGGTAGGCAAAACGGGTAACTTAGGATTCTGGGAACTTCTCTTTCTTAGTCTGAACGGACTTTTCGCAGTGTTTTTTAAAACAGTAGCCCCACCAAATGCACAAACACAACCTGAAATCATATACTAAGCCAATAATAAGAGAGCACTGCTACCCACCCTAACTTTGGGGAACAACTGAAAAGATGTGGTGCAAGGGGATGAGCTCCCCTAGGGCATGCCATGTGGACGTGCCGCCACTCTCTCTTGTACTTGGAGGGCTATCAGAGCCCTCCAAAGAGAGTAAAGAAATGCCTATCATGAGTTGAAGTGAGAGCTTTACTCCTTAGTAGAGCTCTCGTGGTGGAGCAATGGCTTTCATGAGTTGAACTGACAGCGTTGCTTCTTAAAAGACTGGTCACTAGGACCAGTCAAATTGGCAGCTGCTTCCCCCTCCCCTGGGCACGTCCCCCTCTTACTGGTAAAAGACAGATATAGCCTTTTTAAAAAGGTTCTTCTTGTTGTTTATTCAGCAACACTGCTGCTTTTAATTCCACCCTTCCTTCGTTTATTTATTTATTTATTCCATTTTATATGCATTACTGGCTTATCCTTGGCTCACTTCCTTATGCCCCCAGAAATGTCTGCTGCCTGCCTGCCTTCCCTCCCTCCTCCCCTGCCTGCCTCGCAGGGATGTTGTGTGTGTCTGGCTTTGACTCAAGGGAGAAGTCCTTCCTGCGCTCAATTAGACTTTTGGAAGTTCCAAATCCATTTTTCAAGTGTGGAAGAAGATACATAGGTTTATCTCTACTCCCCAATTCATGGCATGTTGGGATTTCCTTTGAAATGGCCCCATTGAGAGGTCTGCAGGTTTAAGCCCTGCCAAAAAACAGGGGATGATGGGATTGCCTTGTACCTTGGCATGATTGTGGGTCTAGATGGCATCTGTGAGTGTGCTCACTTCCCATTTTTTTATCTGTCCAAATGTCAGGGAACAGTCCACGTATGCAAACGGGGTGCCCGATTTTCATAAATTCCCCAAAAATCAGGGGATGATGGGACTGCCTTGGGTCTGGGCATGCGTGTGTATCCCTGGATAAGCTATCATGGTGGCAAGTTTGAGGTTTTTAACATGCACATTGACAGAGCTATCGAAAGGGGTGTAAATGGGGTGCCCGATTTTCATAAATTCCCAAAAAATCAGGGGATGATGGGACTGCCTTGAGTCTGGGCATGCATGTGTATCCCTGGATAAGCTATCATGGTGGCAAGTTTGAGTTTTTTAACATGCACATTGACGGAGCTATCGAAAGGGGTGTGAATGGGGTGCCCGATTTTCATAAATTCCCCCAAAATCAGGGGATGATGGGACTGCCTTGAGTCTGGGCATGCATATGTATCCCTGGATAAGCTATCATGGTGGCGAGTTTGAGGTTTTTAACATGCACATTGACGGAGGTATCGAAAGGGGTGTAAATGGGGTGCCCAATTTTCATAAATTCCCCAAAAATCAGGGAATGATGGGACTGCCTTGAGTCTGGGCATGCTTGTGTATCACTGGATAAGCTATCATGGTGGTGAGTTTGAGGTTTTTCACATGCACATTGACGGAGTTATCGAAAGGGGTGTGAATGGGGTGCCCGATTTTCATAAATTCCCCAAAAATCAGGGGATGATGGGATTGCCTTGAGTCTAGGCGTGCGTGTGTATACCTCCATGAGGTGTCATGGTGCCAAACTTGAGGTTTCTAAATTTAACAGAAAAAAAGTTGTAAGCTTAATGCAAGCCTCAGGGGGGGGGGGAAACGGAGCTCCGATCCGGATCCGGAGCTCCGCAGCGGAGTGGACATGGGCGGAGCGGGGGCGGAGCGAAGTGGCCCGATCCGCAAATCATGGATCTGGAAGAGAAGCGGAGCGGGGGGGGTCCGTGCATACCCCTACTTCCAACTCTCTGGAGACTTTTTGTCTGCCTCTATTCAAGCCACTATCTCTTAGCCTAACGTACTTCATAGGTTTGTTGTAAGCCTAAAGCTAGGGTGACCATATTTTGGAAACCAAAAAGGAGGACATGTCCGGCCGCAGGGTGTGTGTCCAGCTCCAAGGGGGGGTGTCCACCCAAACATAGCTTTGGTCACACGTCTGATTTTACAGCAGACAATTAAGACAAACCTGTTCTACATAACAACTTAATGTTAAAATCCCTTGGAGGTCCCATTGAACTCTATGTTCTTACTTCTGAGTAGGCATTTTCACCTTAAAAGAAATGTGGAAATTTTTATTTATTTATTTATTTATTTATTTATTACATTTTTAAAACTATGAAGAGCATAAAAACAACCAACAAATTTAAAACACAAATACAAAATACAATATAAAAAGCACAACCAGAATAAAACCACACAGCAAAAATTAATATAGGTTAAAACATGAGATTAAAACAGCAAAGTTTAATTTTAAGTTAAATTGGGTGTTAAAATGCTGAGAAAATAAAAAGGTCTTCAGCTGGCGACGGAAAGAAAACAATGTAGGTGCCAAGCGAACCTCTCTGGGGAGCTCATTCCGCAACCAAGGTGCCACAGCAGAGAAAGCCCTCCTCCTAGTAGCCACCTGCCTCACTTCCTTCGGCAGGGGCTCACGGAGAAGGACCCCTGTGGATGATCTTAAGGTCCGGGCAGGCACATATGGGAGGAGGCGTTCCTTCAAATAACCTGGCCCCAAGCTGTTTAGGGCTTTGAATGTCAATACCAGCACTTTGAATTGGGCCCGGACCTGGACTGGCAGCCAATGAAGTTGTAGAAGGACTGCACCCTCCTTGCTAGCAGCACCCTCATTTTTAAAGATAAAGAGATCCAAATTTGCACAGTGACAGCTCTGAAGGATAGCTTTCAGCATACCACATCTGAATCAGATTGGGCCATCCCTTGATTTTTTATATCCCCCCTTAAATTCTTTTCCTGTTTTCCACCAGTGCGAAGGATTGCTCTTCTGTTCCTCTGATCAAGCGAAGCGGTGCATCTTCAAGTTCATAAACTACAGATCTGCTGGTTCCCTTACTCAAAAGTAAATCCCATTGATTTCAACTGCTAAAGTCACATGCACCCTTACCTTTGAGTAAACCCCATTGAACAGATAGAGTTTGAGTAAACACATATTCTAGTTCTAGAGATCCACAGAAAGCGTGTGTGTGTGTGTGTGTGTGTGTGTGTGTGTGTGTGTGTGCACGCATTTGACAGATGTAGATATGTAAAATTTCCAGAAATTTTGAAGCCATGGGAAAAAAATGTTTTTCTTCCAGGGTGGGTGGGGTTTCGGGGGAAAATAGAAATTTTCAGAAAAACTGAAATAATGCAATATTAGCGCTTTTTACAGATTGAAAGTCACTTTGTTACTTTAAGAACATAAAATGTAATTATGTCCAAGTTGGTTTGGCATAAAATTATTACATTTGGTATATTAAAATACAGTGTATTCAAACAACTATTACAAACTGAATTTCCTTTCCTTTCCTTTTTTTTACCTTTTTGGTAACAAAAGCTCCTGAACTGTTAGGATTACTTGAACTATAAGGAATCTCTTTGGTTTTGCCAGTTTATGAGGAGCAGGCAAAAACAATTTAAAACAACAACAGAGGAAACCATCAACATTAGTAACAAAGAAAATTATTTACGTCTCCGCTAGTATTCCACAGTGTCAAGCGGACATAAAGCCCCCATTCCCATAAAAAGAACTGAGACAAAGGTGGGGGACCAAGATTCAATGAATATGCATGAAATTTAATCAGACTCATTTCCCGAGCTATAGCTATCACTATCCGTTTAGTTTCTGCTTCAGTGGCAGCGTTGCCCCCTAGAGGCAGAAATGCATCTTGCTCTTGCATTTGAGAGTTGTAGTCTTAGTTTGCAACCTAGGACTTGCTTGTCCTTGGTACACAGAAATTGTAATAATCTAATACTGTACATAGTTTTTAGAAATCATTTGGAGAAGTAAATATCTGATCACATTGTCTTAAACATTTTATTCGTCATGCTAAAATAAAACATCCCTATAATCCATTTTTCTTCATTTTATTTTTTTATTTTTCCAACCCTTCACACCTCTAGATGGATGGAGCATGTATAAGAGGGGCACCATGCGAGGCAGGTGCAGGAAGGGGGCGAGGGGAACCGGGTTTGCCTGGTGCCCTTTCCACAAGGCTTGGACACCAGCTGTCTCCGCAGTTGGCTGAGGGTACCAATGCCAGGAGGGCTGCAGCGGCAGCTTTTCTTATTCCAGGTGCCCCCCCTCTGTTTTGCATCAAGGGGAGGTGGAGAGGCAACCTCGAGTCAGTGGGGAAGCAAGAGCCCCGTGTCTCTTTCCATCCAGGTGGACACTTTACTGAAGTGGGATTCTCTCTCTCTCTCTCCTCACCCCTTTCTTTCTTTCTTTCTTTCTTTCTTTCTTTCTTTCTTTCTTTCTTTCGTTCTTTCTTTCTACCAGCTTGATCCCAGGCAGTGTTCAGTGCTCCTAACTGGGGGCGGATCTACACTACTGTTTTAAAGCGCTTTATAACAGTTTTGACGACGGTATCTGGAGTGTGTCCTGGGACCCAACAGTTGTCAAAACTGTTATAAAGTGCTTTAAAGCAGTAGTGCAGATCCTACCCAGGACTTACTTCCAAGTAAAGATGTGTAGGAGGGCGCTTAATGACTTACAGGGGATATCCACGAAACTACTTAGGGGAGAGAAGTTTTTGTTTTTCCCAAATCTGTTCAGCAACAAGGGAAGCTACTGCTGAGGAAAAAGCAGAGCAACACCCTAGTAGTCCCATGTCCATAACAGTCAGTGCAGGGTGCGGGGAGTTGTCCAAGCACCAACAACGAATAAAGTGTAGGGGAGGAATGAAGGAGATCCACAGGCGGATGCAATAGCCGATTTGCAGGTGTGCAGGGGAGGAGAGGTGTAAGGATGCATGAACCCTAAAAGCACACAGGTGTAAGAGATCAGGGCTTCACATGCTATAGAAATGAAGGGGGATAATACGGGGCAAAAGTGTAGGTGTGATGGAGCTTTCAAACTTTTGAACAAAACAGTCTTTACAGCCCACCTCAGGCTAGGCAAAAGTGGGACCAACCTGACCTCTCCTATAGGAAGTTCCAAAATTGGGTGCTGCTGCAGAAAAGGCCCCGTGCCGTGAGTCCACTAACCTAGGCTCACCCTAGGGGTGGACATATGGGAGGACCTCTAAAGAAGATTATAAATTCATAGAGGAGGAGATGTTTCAAATATCAGCCCCAAACCACTGAGGGCTTTGCAGGTGCGAAGCAGAACCACAGGCTGAGCTTGGAAACAAACTGGAAGCCAGAGTGGTTGATACAAAACCAACGTTATACAGTCTACAACACACACACGTACACCAACACGGAAGCACCAAACCAGGCCACAATACAAAAAGAGAGTGTATGCTCAAAGGTGGCTATGAAAAACATTGTTTATTGAATCGAATACATTTCAGAAGCAAGAGCTGCTTCATCAGGCGCAACCTTGTCAAACCCACATTCTGGAAAAGAGGGTAAAGTAGCTTTCAGACAGTCTGGCTCTCTTTCTTACACCATCACATCTTCTTACACCATGATACCCAGTTGAGATATCACATCCCTCCAGTCCTGGTGGGCTGAAGGCACCGTATGCCAATCTGGGCTTTCCCTCAACTACTACTGTACGTCTGATCCCAGGTCCCAGCAATGAGAGGTGCAATTCATGTTGTGGCATATTGCGGTGGGTGTAGGTGTGCACTGGAATGTATTTGATTACATTGCCAAAGTGACAGGTCCTATGTCCTTTGTATGTATGCTGGGACACCATGGTTATGGGGGGGGACACCAGACTCAAGGCTATTCATAAAAAGAACAAGTGCATATCTAGCCTGAAGCAAAAGAAACACACAGGTGTCAGATTGGCAGAAATCCTTTCACATGGTGGAGGAAGAAGAGCAGGGGGCCGCCGGCGACAGCGGCAAGGTCGTGGCCAGTTCCCCAGCCGCCTCCTCCTCCTCCTCTTCCTCTGTCTCTTCTTTCTCCGCCGCCTCCTCCCTGCCGGCCCCCTGCTGCTGGGGTAAGAGCCACCCGGGTCGGAGAGCTCGGCTTCCGCTTCCGCCGAGCTTTCCGACCTGAGTGGCTCTTACCCCGGCAGCAGGAGGCCAGCAGGGAGGCGGCGGCGGCAGCAAGGACGCGGCCGGTTCCCCAGCCGCCTCCTCCACCGCCTCTTCCTCCGTCTCTTCTTTCTCCGTCTACACCCTCGTTTTGAGGAGCACTGGAGGCTCACGCAAGCGCCTTCAGTACGACGTGTAAATTCCCTCCAGGTTGCAGAAAATGATTCATTGCAAAAGGAGAAACGGCGGGTGCATCCGGGGGAAGAGAGAAGAGCAATCTAGCCAGTGCCAGCTCCAGGGTTCTGGGGTTAATGGTCTCCTCCCTGGGGGAGTCTTGCTCATTATGTCTCCATGGTCTCTGTGTCGCCTTTCCCCTGACAGAGTCAAGTTCCTCCAATGAAGTCCAGGTTGTCCCCTCTTCATCCACCCTGGACCTCAGTTGCGGCGAGGTTTCATCATCTATATACAGCGCTGATGTCTCAAATGTCGATGAAGAGGGTAAGAAAGACTTCAACACAGAGGCCTCCCTCACATCTTTCTTCTGCATCAGGTGGGAGCTGCCTTACGTTTTGATATTAAGTCAGTGGTACTAAATGTACCACTGAATGCCACATAAAATCCAGCAATACCTGTCCCACAGCAAGAGCCTATTGCAGTGGTATGCAAGTGGAGGCCGCGGGCACCAATGCACCGCAATCCACTCCTGATTACCAAAGCCTTTTTCTTTTTGTTGCTGTAAGATATCCTTGGTGATCTACAGCAGATTACCCAGAAGTCCTACTAAATATAGAATATGCATTTGGCCTATCCCTCTTGTAATGTATGTGAGCCAGATCACCCAAGTGATCATTGGTCAAACTATCTTATGCAAGTTTATGCATCTGATCAGTCTTTTCCTGATCCCATGCTCATATGCGGCATATCCGGGAAAGTTGGGAATCATGGGAGATCAATGATACGTGGCAGGAAAGAGCTGAGAACCCATGAAGCCATAGAGAGCCTCGCAAATGAAATGGCCTAAACTCGGTCTGGAAACACAGATCAGGGGGAGCCGGCAAGCCCCATTTCTCACCTTCCCCTTAGGCCGTAGCTAGACCTAAGGTTTTTCCCAGGATCATCCCGGGTTTGTCCCTTCCTGAGCACTAGATGCCCTGTGTGGCACTTAGATGAACAGGTTTGACCCCAGGACAATCCTGGGATAAACCTGAGGTCTAGCTACGGCCTTACTCTCTTCTAGGCTGTCCAAGTTTTAGAGGATATTGCGTTTCAACCTCTCATCACAACTATTTCTTATGTCCAATGTTGTGATGTTGTTAAGTCTCCCTTTCCTTTTCTTCCACAGATGGGATGTTCTGTTGGAAGACCTTGACTGTGAAGAGATTGAAACATCTTGGCACGTGTTTCTTTCCTTCACTCTCTGTATGTGTGTGTTCCTCTCTTCTGCAGAGCTGCTGTTTTCACAACCTATAACAGAGTGAGGAGAAGAGGTTAAACGGAGCGTGCCATTTCATTATATTGATTCTGCTTTTGGAGTTGTTGTTGTTACATATTGTTGTTTCCCTTTTATACTTACAAATGTTTGGGGAGGGGACAATGAAATTATGTCAAATGTGGTGGTGTCATTAAGACTCCTTCTCCTTTCTTCCACAGATGGGATTTCCTGCTGCAAGATCTTGGCTATGTAGAGATCTTCAACTTCTTTGCATGTCTTTCTTTCCTTCTTTCTGTCTTCCTTCCTTTCTCTTTCTTTCTGCAGCTTTCACAACCTATAAGAGTGAGGAGAAGATGTGAAATGAGGCTTGTCAGGTCCTCATAGTCTGCGTGCCATTTCATTGGTGAGGTTTTATATTGATGCATTGATTGTTGTTGTGTTTTAATTAAATATGGAATGTTAAATATTGTTGGCTTTCTTCATACTTACAGATGCTTGGGAAGGAACAATGGACTTGAGTAAACCTAGGGCTCATCTACACCAAGCAGGATATTCCACTATGAAAGTAGTCTGAAAGCGGTATATAAAAGGCAGGAGCCACACTACTGCTTTATAGTGGTATTGAATAGGGATGTGCTCCGCTCCGATTAGGAGCGTAGAAGCAGTAGCGGATTGGCCTGCTCCGCCTTACCCAGAGGCGGAGTAGGAGCGGACCGCGGACCCCCTAGAAGCAAGGCGAAGAGAAGCGACCATTTTTCGGAGCTCCGAGTTCAGGCGGAGCGCTCCGGTCGCCATCTTGAAAACATTTCGCCATAGGATTGCATTGCGGCAAATAATCGCGCATAACTACGTTGTTTTTGAAGCTATCATTCTGGAAATTCTTGTGCACAGAGAGTCGTGGATGGGGGTCATTTTGAGACCACTCTCACCTCTCTGCGTGCTGTGGTTCACGTGCAATATTTTTTTAAAAATCGGGTCAACCGCGCGGCTCAAACTGCGTTTCGGCTTTTCGCCCATAGGATTGCATTGAGGGAAAGAATCGGGGATAACTGGGGGGGGGGTTTAAGCTATCGTTCTGAAAATTCTTGTGCACAGAGAGTCGTGGATGGGGGTCATTTTGAGACCACTCTCAACTTTCTGCGTGCTGTGGTTCACGTGCAATATTTTTTTAAAAATCGGGTCAACCGCGCGGCTCAAACTGCGTTTCGGCTTTTCGCCCATAGGATTGCATTGAGGGAAAGAATCGGGGATAAATGGGGGGGGGTTTAAGCTATCGTTCTGAAAATTCTTGTGCACAGAGAGTCGTGGATGGGGGTCATTTTGAGACCACTCTCAACTTTCTGCGTGCTGTGGTTCACGTGCAATATTTTTTAAAAAATCGGGGTTTGGTTTTTTTTTTTTATTTTTTTATTTTTTTGGAAGCGATGACAGGCACATTCAACTCCCAATCCTGATGAGAATTGATCTCCTCAGAAAGCATCCTCCTCCAATCCCAGCGTTGGAGGGGGGACTAAGGCAGACCCACCCTGAGAACTTTCTGTTTTGTGTCTCTTTGTGGGTTGGCGTTCGTGGAGGGAACACTTAGTTAGTTAGTGCTCCTGCTTTGGACTTTGGAGATAGATTAGGATAGGTTTAGTTTGGCGCGTGTGTGTGTTTGTTTGCTTCTTTCTGACTTGTAGCTTAGTTTGCCCTGTGTTTTCCCCTTACTTTGATTTAATATAAACTTTATTTTTGAATTTTGGAGTGTGTGGTTGGGTTGGTTGCCCCCCCTTCCCTGTATTAAAGCCTGACTGTTCTGCTTTTGTGAAAGCTTTCTTTTGAAAGCATACACACACTTTTTGTCCCATTTCCCTACATTTATATTCTTAAACATATTTTATTATATTCTTTCACATAGTCCATTAGTATATATTCTCATACATATTATATTAGTATTCATATTTTGTTCTTCTTATAGTAGTGGTTGGTTCTTTTTCCCCCTCCCCTCTCTTAAATCCTGATTGTGTTTCCTTCTATCTTCTATATACCAAATATACCAAAAAAATTGGATTCTCTTTTTCTTCTCTGTGTAACTTGGACAGAGTGGGCTGCTTTTGTCAAGTTCAACAGGCAGCCACAGATTGAGCATTTTGGGGAAAGCATACGCACACCATTTCCCTATTCTTAAACATATTATATTATATTCTTTTACATAGTCTTAGTAGTCTATTAGTATACATTCTCATACATATTAGTAGTAGTATTCATATTTTGTTCTTGTTATAGTAGTGGTTGTCCCATTTCTTGTCCCATTTCCCTACATTTATTAGTAATATTCTTAAACATATTATTATATTCTTGTAGATATTCTTAGTAGTATATATATATATATATATATATATTAGTATATTCTCATACATATTAGTAGTAGTATATTTTATTGTTCTTGTCCCATTTCCCTACATTTAAACATATTATATTCTTCTTATACATATTCTTAGTAGTACCTTATACATAGTATTAGTAGTATTAATATTTTGTTAGTCATCATGAAAAGAGGAAGCAGGCGTGCTGAAAGCAGCAAGGCTCAGTCTGCCAGCAGTAAGCAGGCTTCCTCTCCTCCTGTGAAACTCAAACGGGCAACTCCTTGGCTGACTGCTCCAAAACAGAAGCAGGACAAGCAGCAGGCAGAGCCACTCTCTTCTGCAACTTGTGCCCGGCGTTCTCTTTTTGAGGGTGGGAATGGGAAAAGTGCCCGTTTGCAAGAGGCACGTGGCAGCAGTGCCATTAGAGGAGGAGGAGTATCCCCAACTCCTTCATTCTCCTTTCAGCCCACGAGCCCGATGATGGACCTAGACGAGGTCCTCAGCACAGTGGAGGGGGGGAGGAGGAGGAGGCGGTGGGCCTCCAGGATGTGGGGGCTGAGGAGGAGCAGCAGCAGGCCGAGGCTCTCTCCCCAGTCTCATCCCACACCCCTGTTTCTGTGGCAACACCAGAGAGCTCAGGCGGGCAATTGGTGGTGTCACCACGGAAACGAAAGACAAGCATCGTGTGGGACCACTTTGAGTTGGGAGCGGATCCCCGCTTTGCTGTCTGTCGCCACTGCAAACTCAGCCTAAGCAGGGGTTCATCGACAGGGCATTATGGAACCAGCAGCATGAAGATGCATCTTCATAGGCAGCACCAGGCGATCTTGCTGGGGAAAGAGGCGGGCAAGGCGACTGGTTCCAGGGGAAAGCCGAAGGCTGCTGCTGGCACTGCCACTCTAAGCTCTCCATCTCCCATCCCCACAAGGGTTAGGCAGGCAACCCTGCAGGACATGGGGTGGGGGAAGTATTGACCCACAAGATGGCGTTTTCCAATGCCCACCCAGGGTGCTACTGTGTTGGGGCATCTGCCGGGACTGACTCCTCCCCAATACTAGATCTATGACATGTCACTCTGCCTGCCCCTCTGCTAGCCTGTCCTCCTCGGTGACCGACTCGCTGGGATGGTTTGCGTTTGCAATGCGTGACTAACTGCAATGCTGGCTTAGAAACCAGCCATCACTTCCTTGTGCCCCCAGAAATGCCCGCAGCCTGCCTGCCTGCCTGCCCGCCTGCCCGCCTCCCCCGGGGTGCTGCTGTGGTGGGGCATCTGCCAGGACTGACTCCTCGCCTACTCTGCCTGCCTCTCTGCCCGCCTGGTGCCTGGTTTGCTCCAATCGTCCTCCTCTGTGCCCCTCAAGGCGTAACTGCTGGCTTAGAAAGAAAGAACCAGCCATCTTTGCCTCACTTTGCGCCCACTTATGGGTTGGTTTGCTATGCGTTAGTGCTCAAGCCATCCTTGCGGCACTACAATGCATGCTGCCTGCCTGCTTTCCCTCCCTTCTCCCCTTCCCGCCTTGCAGTGATGGTGTATGTGTCTTGCTTTGACTAAGGGGAGAAGTCCTTCCTGCGCTCACTTAGACTTTATCAAATTCAATAATCCCTTTTTCAAATGTGCCAGAAGATTTAGGGTTATCTCGTGGCATGTTGGGATTGCCTTGGAACTGGCCCCATTGAGCTGTCTGCAATTGCAACTTTAAATCCCTGACATACTGGAGTGTTCAAATTTCAAAAGTTCCCCTAACATCAGGGGATGATGGGATTGCCTTGAAACTTGGTGTCCATGGGGACACATGGGTAAGCTGTCATGGGACCAAAGGATAGGTTTCTAACGTGCAAATTGACGTAGTTGTAGAATGGGACTTGATTTGGGGTGAGTTAAAAAGTTTAAGCCGCGCCAAAAATCAGGGGATGATGGGATTTGCTTGCAACTTGGCGTGCATGTGGACACATGGATAAGCTCTCATGGTGCCGAGTTTGAGGTTTCTAACATGCAAATTGACGGAGCTATCCCAAGGGGTGTGAATGGGGTGCCCGATTTTCATAAATTCCCCAAAAATCAGGGGATGATGGGATTGCCTTGAAACTTGGCGTCCATATGGACACGTGGATAAGCTATCATGGTGCCGACTTTGGGGTTTCAAACATGCAAATTGACGTAGTTGTAGAATGGGACAATTTGGGGTGAGTTAAGCCATGCCAAAAATCAGGGGATGATGGGATTTGCTTGCAACTTGGCGTGCATGTGGACACATGGATAAGCTCTCATGGTGCCGAGTTTGAGGTTTCTAACATGCAAATTGACGGAGCTATCCCAAGGGGTGTGAATGGGGTGCCCGATTTTCATAAATTTGCCAAAAATCAGGGGATGATGGGATTGCCTTGAAACTTGGCGTGCATGTGGACACGTGGATAAGCTATCATGGTGCTGAGTTTGAGGTTTCTAACGTGCAAATTGACGGAGCTATCTAAAGGGGTGTGAATTAGGGTTATGGGTGGTGCGTTAGAGGGTAGAGCCGCGCCAAAAATCAGGGGATGATGGGATTTGCTTGCAACTTGGCGTGCATGTGGACACATGGATAAGCTGCCCTGGTGCCGAGTTTGAGGTTTCTAACATGCAAATTGACGGAGCTATCCCAAGGGGTGTGAATGGGGTGCCCGATTTTCAAAAATTCGCCAAAAATCAGGGGATGATGGGATTGCCTTGAAACTTGGCGTGTGTGTATACGCCCATGAGGTGTCATGGTGCCAAACGTGAGGTTTCTAACTTCAACGGAAAAAAAGTTGTTTACTTTTTTAGCTTTCAATGCAACCCTATGGGGGGGCAAAAACGGAGCTCCGGATCCGGATCCGGAGCTCCGAGCGGAGCGGAGCGGAAGTGGGCGGAGCGGGGGCGGAGCGGAGCGACCCGCTCCGGAAAATGGCGGATCTGCAAGTGAAGCGGAGCGGGGGGTCCGTGCACACCCCTAGTATTGAAGTGCACTGACAACTGTTACGCCCATTGACACCTACCATATACCACTTTCATACTGCTTTCATAGTGTTATATCCTGCTTGGTGTAGATGCATCATGGGCCCCAATGCTTGACAGTGCACTTCAATGCTGCTACAACACAGTAGTTTGGCTCCTACCTTTTATATACTGCTTTCATACCACTTTCATAATGGAATATCCTGCTTGATGAGCCCCTAGATTAAAAAGTCTAGATATACACCAAGATTTTTTTTAAAAAAACAACAAAATAAACCAACCAATAAAACCTCGATACCCCATTTCTTCGATTCTAAGATGCACTTCCCCCCCATATAAACATCTCTAAAAATGGGGTGTGTCTTAGAATCGCGGGTGTGTCTTAGGGTGGTTTTTTTTCCCCTGCTGGTGGTACTGAAATTAGTGTGCGTCTTACAATCGATGGCGTCTTACAATGGAAGAAATACGGTAATAACCCCTTTAAAGGCAGAGCAAACTAACGGACAAAAAGACACTAAACTGTATGGGCAAATAAAAGAAAGGTGTAACGTTTCAGGTTGTTGTCTTTATAACTAGGATGTCACTGCAGAGACAAACAGATTCAGTATTTGGCATTATTTACTTAACTTAAGAATGTTGGGTGAATAATGCCATGAAGAAAATAATTAACAGAACAACCAACCAAAGATGTTCAACTCTGAGTTCACTGTGAAGAAGAGTTAACCGTGCCGCTTATCCCAGTTCTCTAGTCCCTGGTTGACTGACGCTGGGTGGAGGTGCCCTCTTCGTTGCACTGCAGGCCGTCTCCACCAGACGCTGCTGGTTGCTGGTTTCTGGTTTCCTCTGTCGGTTTCTCCCCTTTCTGCCTCCATTCCATGCCCCTCCCACTGCACACCAAACACATTCCAAGGCTGTTGGAGGCAGGAATAATAATAATAATAATAATAATAATAATAATAATAATAATAATTTGCATTTTTATACCGCCCAATAGCCGAAGCTCTCTGTTGAAGAACAGTTAAAGCTGCAGGAGCTATACTAGAGTGGCCAGATACAAAAGAGGGCAGGGCTCCTGCAGCTTTAACTGTTGTGATGAGGGGATTTTGCCAGGTGCTGCATGCATACAAATGGCACCTCCTGAAATCTCCTTTTCTATGCCACTGTTAAAGATACAAGAGCCCTGTCCTCCTTTCCATATGGTCACCCTATTTAAAACTCCACATGTCTATCAAATATAAGGAGTGTATGCCTTTAAAAAAGCTAGATGGAAGGATATTGGTAGATTCCTTTGACTTGGGTTTTTTTTTCCTGTCTCCAGCAGCATTTACTACTCCATTGAAATCACCTCCGAATCTCACTTCACCTTCAACAAACTCTTAAGATTACCTCAAAAACCTCATGAAAGAATAAACCTTGTTTCTAATTAGGTGCATATAAGTTCATCAGTGTTATCACACCAGCGATTTATCGCACACTCCCCATGCCTGGTATGCACTTTTGCAGCTCGATACCTTACCCACATGACGTCGTCCACGTCCTGCACAAACTTCAGCTCTTATCCTCCATGTTTCATTCCTTTTTGGAACACAGGAAGACTGGATGATGTTCCTTCCCTGTGAAATAAATGCTCTCCTCCCTCCCATGTATTTCTGTGGTTGCCTTCTATCCACCATCCCGTTCTTTGTTGGGGGCGCATATGTCTAAGGTCGGTCTCACTAATAAAAGAGGAGGGCAGAGCAGTTCCCCTCTCAGCTGTGAAGGGGAAGGGAGTGAGGTCCCATTGAACTCTATGTTCTTACTCCTGAGTAGGCCTATTCACCTTAAAAGAAATGTGGAAAATGCAGCCTTTTTGCCCGCAGTGCCCTTATTTTTAGAGACAAAGAGATCAAAATTGGCAGTGATAGGTCTTAAGGTGGGCTTTAGCCATGCCAAGTTTGAATCAGATTGGGTCATCCTTTGATTTTTTAATGATTTTGTTTAATTTCCCTCTCTTAAACCCTTTTCCTGGTAGTCCACAAGTCCGGAGGATTGAAGGATCGATCTTCTATTGCTTTGATCATACGAAGCGGTGCATCTTCAAGTTCATAAAATAGAGATCTGCTGGTTCCCTTACTCAAAAGTAAATCCCATTGATTTCGACTGCATTTACATCCCAGTCATACTAAAATCATATGCAAGCTTACCTTTTAAACCCCATTGAACAGAGAGAGACTTTCTTCTGAGTAAACACATAGAAGTGATTTTAAATCGTGTGGTCACTCAGCTTTTTTCTTTTTCTTTTTTAAAGTCCATAACAGCAAACTGGAAAGAAGTGCTCTGCAGCCCCATGCTTACTTCTGAGGTCTTACTTCTGTTTATTCAGAAGTCTCTCTCTGTGTTCAACGGAGTTTACTCAAAGGTCAGCATGCATCTGATTTTCGTATGTTCACATTCTAAAACCTCCAGGTAGGGTGAGGGGAACGGGCGTAGCCTAGGCAACAGGGAATAACCACGAAAGTACGTAGGAGAGAGACAGAGTCCCCCCCCCCCGAAGTGAATTCAGTAACAAGAGAAGCTACTTTCTAGAAAAAGCAGGGCAAGACCAGGAGGGCCCCATGTCGCTTACTAGGGAGGGCGAGGTGTCCAACTACCACCAACCAATGAACTGTAGGGGGAGGTACAAAGGAGATCTGGGGGAGGGGGAGGTGCATCTCATTGGAACAACACCGATACGCTGGTGCGCAGGAGAGGAGAAGTGTAAAGATGGATGAAACGTAAAGGCCCAAAGGCGTAAGTTGATCAGGCTTTCACACGCTATGGAAACGAGGGTGGATAATTCGAGGGCAAACGAGCAGGTGTGATGGAGCTCTAGATCTCCCTTCTACAGCTTTCTTTTGGTCAGTTGCTTCAAAAGGAATGTTACATGTCATACAAATTGCCACTCCTTTAGTTTTCGTGGATGCACAGGCAGCATTAATGTTCCCAGCACCTAATTGACTGAATATGTCCTAAATGTTCCCAACACCTCATTTTTAAGACAGGAGAAGAAACTTATATTAAGGCACAGCATGATAAATATCTAGGTCAATTAGGTGGCGTTACTATCTTTTCAGTCCCCCGCCAGCCCTTCCTTGTATTCGCCCATGTGGTTCAAGTGTGGTTCTGTTGGTAAGCCTGCTCTGTTGCTTCAGGTGCCTTTAAACGGATTATTATGGAGGCTTTTATTTACAGGTTCCAGGGGTGTGTGTGTGTGTGTGTGCATTCGTGCTCGTGTGTGTGTGTGTTTGGTGTAAATTGAGTTTTTTACAACGGAAGTAGACCCAAGTACATTGTTCCCTCCCCATGCATCTGTAAGGATGAAAGACAACCAAAAAAGAGTTAATATTGAACAAATATTTAATAATAATGATAATAATGATGATGATAACAAATGAAAGCCAGCAAATGAAAAGGCTGAAACTCAGTAGGCAAGGCCTAGGCTGTGAAAGCTGAAGAGGTTGTCCATAGCAAGAGGAAAGCCAAGGTGAACCTGGGAGGAGGAGGAGGAAGCAGCGAGCATGGCGGAGCTGGTGTGGCTGGTCCAAGGTCTGGTCGCAGGCGCTGGCGTTTCGGGCTGTGCTGGAGAGGAAGCAGCGTACGGCCCAGGCTGGAGGAGGAGGTTCAGGATGCACCAGCACAGCTTCCCAAAAAGAAGTGGTTCTTCCTCTGCAGAGGGGAAAAGTCTGTCGCGGTGGAAAATGAGCCCAAGGAGACAAAAAGAGAGAGGAAAAAGATAGAATGGAAAAGAAAGGATGAAAGAGAGAAAGGCAAAGAGAGAGAGAGAGAGAGAGAGAGAGAGAGAAGGAAGGAAGGAAAGAAAGAAGGAGGGATGTGCCAAGATGTTTCAGATCCTGTAAGAGTCAAGATCCTCCACCAGGAGATCATCACCTGTAAGGCAGAAAGGAGAAGGGGGGTCTTAATGATAGCAGAACATTAGACTTCAGAAATGGTTGGGAGGAGGGGGGTCACTGGCTTGGGGCTAGCAATCGAGCTCCCAAAGGAGGTGGGAACTGCTGCTTCCAAGCCTGTGGGTTGTGGTCGGGCCTTTCTCACCAAGACCCATGTTTGCCATATGGCGTGGTTGGCGTTTCATCTACTCTAGTGCGCAGACAGGAGACTGCTGCACAATACAAGAAATACATCTAGGCAACCAAGCATAGCTACACCTAGTAGTAACATAATATCTAAACTTAGTCTTAATATCTCAACTTAAGTTGACGCCTCTTTGCTGAAAAGCAATGGCTCAGCAGCAAGAAAGGTCCTTGATGCAAAAGACACCTACGAGGGAAGCCTCTGCGCTGTTTCTTACCCTCTTCGTCCACATTCGAGACGTCAGCACTATAAATTGATGATGACACCTGACCACAGCTGAGGTCAATGGTGGACGAAGAGGGGACCACCTGGATAATATTGGAGGATCTTGACTCTGTTGGGGGGGAAAGGAGACACAGAGACCATGTTAACATAATTAGCAAGACTCACCAAAGGAGGGGCCCATTCCCCCCCTGGACCCTGGAGCTGGCACTGGCTAGAGTGCCTCAAGCAGCAGCCAGCCCCCCCCGGTCACGATCCCCCCTGGCCTATCCATCCCCCCAAGGACCTAGGCATCTCCTCACCTCGGACGGCACATCCCAGAGAGGGTTTCTCCTTGGGCTCTTCCACCAGAACAGTTTTTCTCCCTCTGCAGAAGAGGGAAAACCACTTCCTCTTGGGAGGAGGCGCTGGTGCCTCCTGTCCCTCCTCCTCCGCCATGGGCCGTATTTGGGTCCCTCGGCAGCACGGCCCAAAGCGCCAGCACCTGCGACCAGCCTTGGCCGCCTCCGCAACTGCTCCAGCTGCTTCGCTGCTTCCTGCATCTCCTGGGTGCACCTTGGCTCTCCTCTTGCTATGGAATAACTTCTTCAACTTGGACAGCCTAGAAGAGAGTGAGCAGAAGGTGAGAAAGGGGGCTTGACGGCTCCTCCTGGTCTGTGTGGGTTTAGGCCCGTTTCTTAATCTTCGTGGCTTCATTCCACCTGCCACCGGCTAAAGTTGTGAAGATGTCCCCCTCCTGCCGCCCTGCCCTGCGTGTGGTCTCTGAAGGGTAGCTCGGCCTTTGCTGGGGAGGAAGGAAGCCCTCAGAAGGCACTGGATAATGGGCCAACCAGAAACCAGGGCAGCTAAGGAATTCTACTTACATTCTTGTTCTCTCTCTCTCCCTCTCTCACTCTAACGCAACAACGAAAACCACTCACTCATCAGGTGACAGGATTTCTGCCCAGCTGGCCCCAGAACCAGCTGTGTCATGTGTCACAGGGGAGGGCGTGTCACAATGACCTCAGCAACTGAGCAGCCAGGGGTATTGTTACTGTGACGTGGCCTTATTCTGGGCTTGGCCTTTCATCCATGTCCATCCCCTGGCTATTCCATGCGTGTTTCTTTGGATTCAGGCTAGAGCAGCACCTGGGCGTTCTAGGAATAGCCTCGTGTCTGTCTGTCTTACCATATCCATGGTGCCCCCAACACACTGCTCATAAGGGACATGGGTCCCGTCTCTTCTGGCAATGCACAGAGATGGCCAATGCATGGCAGTGCGCCCACCCACCACCACCACCACACCATGTGCCATGACGTGAACTGCACCTCTTATTGCTGGGACCTGGGATCAGACGTATAGTAGTGGATGAGGGAGAGCCCAGATTGGCTTGCAGTGCCTTCAGCCTGCCAGGACTGGGCTGGTGCAATGTCCCAGCATTTGAATATATACTGTCAGGGCATCATGGGGTAAGAAAGTTGATCTGAGGGTGTGAGAAGAAGAGCCAGACTGTCTGAAAGCTGATTTAGCCTCTTTCCAGAATGTGGCTTTGGCAAGGTTGCCCCTGATGAAGCAGCTCTTGCTTCTGAAATGGATTCGATTCAATAAACAATGTTTGTCATAGCCGCCTTTGAGCATACACTCTCTTTTTGTATTGTAGCCTGGTTTGGAACTTCCGTGTTGGGGTGTGTGTGCGTGTGTGTGTTTTGTATTGTATGCTGTATAATGCTGGTTTTGTATCAACTACACTGGCTTCCAGTTTGTTTCCAAGCTCAGCCTGTGGTTCTGCTTCATATCTATAAAGCCCTCAGTGGTTTGCAGCTGATATTTGCAATATCTCCTCCTGTATGAATTTATAATCTCCATAGAATCATAGAATAGTAGAGTTGGAAGGGGCCTATAAGGCCATTGAGACCAACCCCCATCTCAATGCAGGAATCCACCCTAAAGCATACTTGACAGATGGTTATCCAGCTGCCTCTTGAAGGCCTCTTGTCTTGTGTGGGAGAGCCCACAACCTCCCTAATGCCTACACTACACTACTGCTTTAAAGCGCTATAAAACTGTTATAAAGCGCTTTAAAGCAATAGTGTAGATCCGGCCTAGGTCACTGGTTCCATTGTCGTACTGCTCTAACAGTCAGGAAGTTTTTTCTGATGTCCAGCTGAAATCTGGATTCCTGTAACTTGAGCTCGTTATTCCGTGTCCTGCAGTCTGGGATGATCGAGAAGAGATCCCGGCCCTTCTCTGTTCGACAACCTTTTAAGTATTTGAAAAGTGCTATCATGTCTTCCCTCAATGTTGTCTCTCTTCATAAGGGCTTTGTTTCCAGACCCCTGATCATCCTGGTTGCCCTCCTCTGAACACGCTCCAGCTTGTCTGCATCCTTCTTGAAGTGTGGTGACAGAACTGGACGCAATACTCAAGATGAGGCCTAACCAGGGCCGAATAGAGAGGATCCAGTACCTCATGCGATTTGGAAGCTATACTTCTATTAATGCAGCCCAAAGTAGCATTTGCTTTTTTTGCAGCCACATCACACTGTTGGCTCATATTCAGCTTGTGATTTACAACAATCCCAAGACCCTTTTCGTTTGTAGCATTGCTGAGCCCAGTACCCCCATCTTGTAACTGTGCATTTGGTTTCTATTTCCTAGATGTAGAACTTGGCATTTATCCCTTTTTTTTTTATAATTTTTATTTATTTTCTACACTATATAAACATACATAAAACATTACAATAATAATAATAATAAAAAGAAACATCAAACAACTGCTACATACATATTGAATAAATGTTGAGTACATATATGTTGAATAACTATTACCTATACATTATCATACTACAACATAATCATTCTTAACATAAAAGTGCACCCCCCACCTCGGGATCATTCCTGAGTCCAAAATCTGATCGTTTCTTCTGCTGGCGGTTTCCCACTTCCCTTAGTAAACACATATATTAGGAACTGTTTCCAGATTCCTTCAAATTCATTTATTTTAGTTACGCCTTTTCTCCACTTAATATTACATGTCAATTTATCATTAATGGCTATATCCCATACTTCTTTGTACCATTCTTCAATAGAATATTCCCCTTGAATCTTCCAGTTCCTAGCTACCATCAATCGTGCTGCAACCAGCAAACTCGATATCAGCTCTATAGTTCCTTTTCCACACTTTATATTTTCAAATAGTGACAGCAATGCAATCTTTGGTGTTTGTTCTATTTTCATTCCCACTATTTCTTCAATTTCTGAAAACACCATCTTCCATAATCTTTGTACATATTTGCATTGCCACCACATATGTAAATACGTTCCTTTTTCCCCACAACCTCTCCAACAATTTGCTGAATGCTGATCATTTATATTATTCAATCTAATCGGGGTTAGGTACCACCTCCATAAAATTTTAAAATAGTTCTCCTTTATTCTCACTGATAAACTTCTCAACACTCTTTGTTTCCATAGTCCCTCCCAACTCTGTCGCCCTATTTGTACCTTCAAATCTGACTCCCATACCATTTTCTCTGGGTTCTCTCTAAACTCCTTCTCTAACAATAATTTATATATTTCACTCATTAACCCTTTTAAAACTATACTACCTCCTTTCCCTTTTTCCTTATTTACTATTAACTCTTCAAACTTCGTCATCTTTCTACAAACTCTATTATCTTTAATCCACTTTTTATTCCATTGTTCTAATTGCCCATATTCTAACCAAGATAATTTTTTCTCCTTTAACAATTTTTCCATATCCTCTCTTGTTTTTATATCTCTTAACCAGTCCTTTAATTTCATTTTACTTTTCTCTTTTAATATTTTACATAATCTACCCTTCAGATCCTCTGGGAAATTCTTTAACATTATTATCGGTGCTAAGGGAGAGTTGCTCGGAAGCAGCTTCCCTTTAAATTTACTCCAAATTTCCCATTGAGTCCTCAGGAGTGGATTATCTATACTTCCAACCCACTTTCTCCCTCCATCTTTAAAAAAAACATTGTCCAAGTTCATCTCTACGTTACTTATAATTTTTTCTTCCATCCAATATAAATCTCCTACTCCTATAATTGCTTCTACAATATGTCTTAATCTATTTGCTACGTAGTATAATTTTATATTTGGGAGACCCAATCCACCCTTTTTTTGGCTTAGATACCAATTATTTTTATTCACTCTTGCTCTCTTTTCTCCGTTACAATATTTATTAATAATATTTTGCCAACTTTTTATCTCCGTTTCTGATATTTTTATTGGTAACATCCTAAACACAAAATTAATTTTAGCTAATATCTTCATTTTTATTAAGGCTATTCTTCCAAACCAAGATAAATTTAATCTTTTATTATTCTCCAATTTCTCTAATACCTCCTTCTTTAACCTCGTTAAATTTTCCCTTTCAAGATTCTCTAGATTTTTTGTAATTTTAATTCCCAAATATTTAATCTCCTCCTTAACTTTCATTTCTATTCCCTTATGTTCCCAATCCTTTTCTTCCTTCTTAGTATAATTAAACAACATCATCTCTGATTTAGACCAATTTATTTTTAACCCTGTAATTTCTTCAAATTCCCTCAACTGATATTTAATTCTTTCTAATTTTCTTATTGGGTTCTTAATGGTCAATAAAGTATCATCCGCAAACATGTTTAACTTTATTTCCCTTACCTCTCCAATTCCTTCTAACTCTTCATCCTCCCTTAGTGCCTTCGCCAAAACTTCCATAACCATTACAAACAGGACCGGCGAGAGCGGACATCCTTGTCTTGTTCCTCTGGCTAGTCGTATCTTTTCAGTGAGTCCGTCATTTACCACCACTACAGCTGTATTTTGGGAATATAACTGTTCTATTACACTTTTAAATTTATTTCCAAATCCCAATTTATCTATAATAATCTTTTTTTTTTATAGTTTTTATTTGTTTTCTACACTATATAAACATACATAAAACATTACAATAGTAATAATAATAACAAAAGAAAAACATTAAACAATGGTTTGGAACTTCCGTGTTGGGGTGTGTGTGCGTGTGTGTGTGTGTGTGTGTTGTATTGTATGCTGTATAATGCTGGTTTTGTATCAACTACACTGGCTTCCAGTTTGTTTCCAAGCTCAGCCTGTGGTTCTGCTTCATATCTATAAAGCCCTCAGTGGTTTGCAGCTGATAGTTGCAATATCTCCTCCTGTATGAATTTATAATCTCCATAGAATCATAGAATAGTAGAGTTGGAAGGGGCCTATAAGGCCATTGAGACCAACCCCCATCTCAATGCAGGAATCCACCCTAAAGCATACTTGACAGATGGTTATCCAGCTGCCTCTTGAAGGCCTCTTGTCTTGTGTGGGAGAGCCCACAACCTCCCTAATGCCTACACTACACTACTGCTTTAAAGCGCTATAAAACTGTTATAAAGCGCTTTAAAGCAATAGTGTAGATCCGGCCTAGGTCACTGGTTCCATTGTCGTACTGCTCTAACAGTCAGGAAGTTTTTTCTGATGTCCAGCTGAAATCTGGATTCATGTAACTTGAGCTCGTTATTCCGTGTCCTGCAGTCTGGGATGATCGAGAAGAGATCCCGGCCCTTCTCTGTTCGACAACCTTTTAAGTATTTGAAAAGTGCTATCATGTCTTCCCTCAATGTTGTCTCTCTTCATAAGGGCTTTGTTTCCAGACCCCTGATCCTCCTGGTTGCCCTCCTCTGAACACGCTCCAGCTTGTCTGCATCCTTCTTGAAGTGTGGTGACAGAACTGGACGCAATACTCAAGATGAGGCCTAACCAGGGCCGAATAGAGAGGATCCAGTACCTCATGCGATTTGGAAGCTATACTTC
The DNA here is from genome assembly GCF_023053635.1 of Elgaria multicarinata webbii. Taxonomy (NCBI): domain Eukaryota; kingdom Metazoa; phylum Chordata; class Lepidosauria; order Squamata; family Anguidae; genus Elgaria; species Elgaria multicarinata. The sequence goes on along the minus strand of NC_086172.1, from coordinate 16,089,420 downwards.
TATTAATGCAGCCCAAAGTAGCATTTGCTTTTTTTGCAGCCACATCACACTGTTGGCTCATATTCAGCTTGTGATTTACAACAATCCCAAGACCCTTTTCGTTTGTAGCATTGCTGAGCCCAGTACCCCCATCTTGTAACTGTGCATTTGGTTTCTATTTCCTAGATGTAGAACTTGGCCTTTATCCCTATTGAATTTCATTCTGTTGTTTTCAGCCCAGCACTCCAGCCTATCAAGATCACTTTGAGGTTTGTTTCTGTCTTCCAGGGTATTAGCTATCCATCCCACCCAATTTTGTGTCATCTGCAAATTTGATCAACGTTCCCTGCACCTCCTTGTCCAAACAATTAATAAAAAGTTGAAGAGCACTGGACCCAGGACTGAGCCCTGCGGTTCCCCACTCGTTCCCTCCCCCCAGTTTGAGAAGGAACCGTTGATCAGCACTCTTTGAGTCCGATTCTGTAGCCAACTGTGAATCCACCTAATGGTTGTTCCACCTAGCCCACTTTTAGCTAGTTTGTTAATCAGAATATCATGGGGCACTTTGTCAAAAGCTTTGCTGAAGTCAAGATACATGACGTCCACAGCATTCCCACAGTCCACAAGGGTGGTTACCCGATCAAAAAATGAGATCAAATTAGTCTGGCCGGATTTGTTCCTGACAAATCCATGTTGGCTTCTAGTAATCGTCAAAAGGAAGGAGGGAAAAAACCACTCTGTGAATCCAATGAAAAAGAAGAGATCGTCGCTAGTGTTTTCTCTCTTTTTCTCTTGTCCTCCTATATTCCCTTCCCTCTTCTCCTTTTTTGTTTTCTTTTTGCATATTTTAATGTTGTTAATGTGCATACAATTTATGACAAAAATTCAATGTAAGTATTGTATGTGTTGATAAAAAAGTTTTTCGTTAATTTGTAGCTCCTGAAGAAGGATCGGGAGATCCGAAACGTCGAGCATTTTATACATTGTCCTTTTACAACAATACAATTTTTAAAGATTAAAGATATATGTAGCCAAAAGTAAAAACCTTTTTCTATTTTCCAACACTAGGGACTATCTCTTCTTTTTCATTGGCTTCTAGTAAACACTGCATTGTTTTCAAGGTGCTTACAGACTGACTTCTTTATAATTTGCTCCAAAATTTTCCCAGGGATGGCTGTCAGACTGACTGGTCTGTAGTTCCCAGTCATCCAGCACCTCACCCGTCTTCCATGATTTTGCGAAGGTAATAGACAGAAGGCCTGGATCGACGCCCAGGTTGGGAGATTGAGATTTCTGCATGCAGCAGCTGGTGGCAGGTGTTGTGATGCAGCGGGCAGCAGCTAGGTGGGCACAGAAGTTGGCGGTCGTGCAGCGGCCAGGCAGCAGGTGGGCTGCCTGGTCTGGTCTGGCCCGTCCGAGGATTTTGGTTCCCTTCAGAGCAGGCAGAACTTCATATGCAGCAATCCGAGGGAACGCTTTCCCAACACACTTAGTTGTTTTCAGCCGTTCTCTTTGGTATTTGGTTTGGCTCGTTTGCTTGAGTGATTTGCACCTACTTGCTCTGTAGTACTAAGGAATATTTATTTATTTATTTATTTATTACACTTATATACTGCTCCCATAGCCAGGGCTCTCTGGGTAGTTTACAGAAATTCTAAAATTGAGGTAAAAACAAGTATACAAAATTTAAAACTCTAAAACACAGAACATACACATATAAAGCATTAAAAACCGATTAAAAACTAAACATGTGGGTAATTAGACTGTTCATGCTCATTTATTCTAATTTATACAAATACAATATACATTTTTGCTGCAGTCAAACAACTCATTAGTTCACGATAAACTACAATTGTATTTTTAAACCTTAAGTGGGAAGAAGTGGGTCTCTAGTGATTCCTTTTTAATAGTACGGTAATTCATTTTTTCAATGAAGCATTTTGATCCATAGACCTTCCTCTCCAATTGGCTTTGATATAATTGGCATGACGTAAGTTTGTAACACTTGCTGATCATTGTTCATCCTTCTTTGTTTGGGGCTCTTGGGAAGGCATTGCAGGAGTGGGGAAGGGATACAGGGAGACCCCATACTCGCACTCCTTGTAATGTTTGTTCTTTTTAAAATGTTCTGGGTAAGGTCTGGTTTCCACTAAGGCTGTGCAATCCCTCTCCAAACCGCTTTGGATCCCGGGTCAATCCGGACCTCCCCTGAATTGATATTCGGCCCCCATTTTGTTCCCCGTCACTTCTCTGCCCGTGTTTTTGTTCCTCAGTTACTTCCTCTAAAGAACGAGCACGAGGCCCATGGAGTCCACTGCTCTAATGGCGCTGCTTCTCGTGCACACAGCAGGAGAGAGCAGCGATTCCGTGTTCAAAAATACATCATTCTTTGTGGAGAGCTTTTTGTCAAGCAAGGAAAGCCAGAAGGAGCGGGAGGCGCACGGGAGGCAGACGACGTCATGTGAGGGACCTGAGCACACTCCGTGAGTGCCCAGGAACGAGCGTGCAATAAAACGCTCATCGGATGGAGCTTTGAGCGTGCCTGACATAAGTATGCCAGTAGTTGCTGCCATAGGATTTCATGTGGCAGAAAATCCTTAAAGAATCTGTACTGCTCAGAACTTCACCAAACCAATGGAAGGTGCATCTCAACAAATCTGAATAAAGTACATCAGCAGTTTTTACCAATTTTATTTTATTTATTGATTATTGCATTTATATCCACCTTTTTTCCTCCAAGGAACCCAAGGCGGTGTACATAATCCTCTCCATTTTATCCTCACAACAACCCTGTAAGGTGGGTTGGGCTGAGAGTCTGTGACTGGCCCAAAGTCACCCAGTGGGTTTCCATGGCTGAGTGGGGACTAGAACCCGGATCTCTTGACTCCCAGTCCAACACTTTAGCCTCTACACCACACTGGCTCTCTTGAAAAAAGACATATGTAATGCCATGTGGCAAACTGGAGAAAAATGGGTCAATGATGCTCAACTTGTCCCTTACTCAGTACAAATGGCTCTGGGGAAAAACATTTGCATTATCAATGATGTGAAGAAACTACTTCAGCGCCAGAACAGCATGTGTGTCTCTGTGTGTGTGCTTGTGTTTGTCCGGGCAAGAGAGCCTCGTTTCTACGACTTCCAACTCTCTGGAGACTTTTTGTCTGCCTCTATTCAAACCACTATCTCTTAGCCTAACCTACCTCATAGGTTTGTTGTAAGCCTAAAGCTAGGGTGACCATATTTTGGAAACCAAAAAGGAGGACATGTCCGGCCGCAGGGTGTGTGTCCAGCTCCAAGGGGGGGTGTCCACCCAAACATAGCTTTGGTCACACGTCTGATTTTACAGCAGACAATTAAGACAAACCTGTTCTACATAACATCTTAATGTTAAAATCCCTTGGAGGTCCCATTGAACTCTATGTTCTTACTTCTGAGTAGGCATTTTCACCTTAAAAGAAAGATGGATTTTTTTAATTTTTTTTATCTATTTATTTATTACATTTTTATACCGCCCAATAGCCAAAGCTCTCTGGGCGGTTCACAAAAATTAAAACTATGAAGAGCATAAAAACAACCAACAAATTTAAAACACAAATACAAAATACAATATAAAAAGCACAACCAGAATGAAACCACACAGCAAAAATTAATATAGGTTAAAACATGAGATTCAAACAGCTATGGTGACCCTATGAAAAGGAGGACAGGGCTCTTGTATCTTTAACAGTTGTATTGAAAAGGAAATTTCAGCAGGTGTCATTTGTATATATGGGGAACCTGGTGAAATTTCTTCTTCATCACAACAGTTAAAGCTGCAGGTGCCTTGCCCTCTTTTAAATCTGGTCACTCTAGTATAGCTCCTGCACCTTTAAATGTTGTGATGAAGAGGGAATTTCACCAGGTTCTCCATGCATACAAAGGACACCTGCTGAAGTTCCCATTTCTATGCAACTGTTAAAGATACAGGAGCCCTGTCCTCATTTTTATATGGTCACCCTAAAAACAGCAAAGTTTAAATTTAAGTTAAATTAGGTGTTAAAATGCTGAGAAAATAAAAAGGTCTTCAGCTGGCGACGGAAAGAAAACAATGCAGGTGCCAAGCGAACCTCTCTGGGGAGCTCATTCCGCAACCGGGGTGCCACAGCAGAGAAAGCCCTCCTCCTAGTAGCCATCTGCCTCACTTCCTTCGGCAGGGGCTCACGGAGAAGGACCCCTGTGGATGATCTCAAGGTCCGGGCAGGCACATATGGGGGAAGCGTTCCTTTAAATAGCCTGCCCCCAAATCGTTTAGGGCTTTAAATGTTAATCCCAGCACTTTGAATCAGGCCTGGACCTGGACTGGCAGCCAATGAAGTTGTAGAAGGACTGCAACCTCCTTGCTAGCAGCACCCTCATTTTTAAAGATAAAGAGATTCCAATTGGCACAGTGATAGCTCTTAAGGAGGGCTTTGAGCATGCCCAATTTAAATCAGATTGGGCCATCCTTTGAGTTTTTAAATCCCCCCTTAAATTCTGTTCCTGTTTTCCACCAGTGCGAAGGATTGCTCTTCTGTTCCTCTGATCATGCGAAGCGGTGCATCTTCAAGTTCATAAACTACAGATCTGCTGGTTCCTTTATTCAAAAGTAAATCCCATTGATTTCAACTGCTAAAGTCACACGCAGGCTGACCTTCGAGTAAACCCCATTGAACAGAGAGAGTCTTACGTCTGAGTAAACACATATTCCAGTTCTAGAGATCCACAGAAAGCTTGTGCGTGTGTGTGTGTGTGTGTGCGCGCGAGCTTGACAGATGTAGATATGTGAAATTTCCAGAAATTTTGAAGCCATGGGGAAAAAATGTTTTTCTTCTGGGGTGGGTGGGGTTTCGGGGGGGAAATGGAAATTTTCAGAAAAACTGAAATAATGCAGTATTAGCGCTTTTTACAGAACTATAAGGAATCTCTTTGGTTTTGCCAGTTTATGAGGAGCAGGCAAAAACAATTTAAAACAACAGAGGAAACCATCAACATTAGTAACAAAGGAAATTATTTATGTCTCCGCTAGTCCTCCACAGTGTCAAGCCCCCATTCCCATAAAAAGAACTGAGAAAAAGGTGGGGGACCAAGATTCAATGAATATGCATGAAATTTAATCAGACTCATTTCCCGAGCTATAGCTATCACTATCCGTTCTAGTTTCTGCTTCAGTGGCAGCGTTGCCCCCTAGAGGCAGAAATGCATCTTGCTCTTGCATTTGAGAGTTGTAGTCTCATTTTGCAACCTAGGACTTGCTTGTCCTTGGTACACAGAAATTGTAATAATCTAACACTGTACATAGTTTTTAGAAATCATTTGGAGAAGTAAATATCTGATCACATTGTCTTAAACATTTTATTTGTCATGCTAAAATAAAACATCCCTATAATCCATTTTTCTTCATTTTATTTTTCCAACCCTTCACATCTCTAGACAGATGGAGCATGTATAAGAGGGGCAACATGCGAGGCAGGTGCAGGAAGGGGGCGAGGGGAACCGGGTTTGCCTGGTGCCCTTTCCACAAGGCTTGGACACCAGCTGTCTCCGCAGTTGGCTGAGGGTACCAATGCCAGGAGGGCTGCAGCGACAGCTTTTCTTATTCCAGGTGCCCCCCCTCTGTTTTGCATCAAGGGGAGGTGGAGAGGCAACCTCGAGTCAGTGGGGAAGCAAGAGCCCCGTGTCTCTTTCCATCCAGGTGGACACTTTACTGAAGTGGGATTCTCTCTCACTCTCTCCTCACCCCTTTCTTTCTTTCTTTCTTTCTTTCTTTCTTTCTTTCTTTCTTTCTTTCTTTCTTTCTACCAGCTTGATCCCAGGCAGTGTTCAGTGCTCCTAACTGGGGGCGGATCTACACTACTGTTTTAAAGCGCTTTATAACAGTTTTGACGACGGTATATGGAGTGTGTCCTGGGACCCAACAGTGGTCAAAACTGTTATAAAGTGCTTTAAAGTAGTAGTGTAGATATTACCCAGGACTTACTTCCAAGTAAAGATGTGTAGGAGGGCGCTTAATGACTTACAGGGGATATCCACGAAACTACTTAGTGGAGAGAAGTTTTTGTTTTTCACAAATCTGTTCAGCAACAAGGGAAGCTACTGCTGAGGAAAAAGCAGAGCAACACCCTAGTAGTCCCATGTCCATAACAGTCAGTGCAGGGTGGGGGGAGTTGTCCAAACACCAACAACGAATAAAGTGTAGGGGAGGAATGAAGGAGATCCACAGGCGGATGCAATAGCCGATTTGCAGGTGTGCAGGGGAGGAGAGGTGTAAGGATGCATGAACCCTAAAAGCACACAGGTGTAAGAGATCAGGGCTTCACATGCTATAGAAATGAAGGGGGATAATACGGGGCAAAAGTGTAGGTGTGATGGAGCTTTCAAACATTTGAACAAAACAGTCTTTACAGCCCACCTCAGGCTAGGCAAAAGTGGGACCAACCTGACCTCTCCTATAGGAAGTTCCAAAATTGGGTGCTGCTGCAGAAAAGGCCCCGTGCCGTGAGTCCACTAACCTAGGCTCACCCTAGGGGTGGACATATGGGAGGACCTCTAAAGAAGATTATAAATTCATAGAGGAGGAGATGTTTCAAATATCAGCCCCAAACCACTGAGGGCTTTGCAGGTGCGAAGCAGAACCACAGGCTGAGCTTGGAAACAAACTGGAAGCCAGAGTGGTTGATACAAAACCAACGTTATACAGTCTACAACACACACACGTACACCAACACGGAAGCACCAAACCAGGCCACAATACAAAAAGAGAGTGTATGCTCAAAGGTGGCTATGAAAAACATTGTTTATTGAATCGAATACATTTCAGAAGCAAGAGCTGCTTCATCAGGAGCAACCTTGTCAAACCCACATTCTGGAAAAGAGGGTAAAGTAGCTTTCACACAGTCTGGCTCTCTTTCTTACACCATCACATCTTCTTACACCATGATACCCAGTTGAGATATTACATCCCTCCAGTCCTGGTGGGCTGAAGGCATCGTATGCCAATCTGGGCTTTCCCTCAACTACTACTGTACGTCTGATCCCAGGTCCCAGCAATGAGAGGTGCAATTCATGTTGTGGCATATTGCGGTTGGTGTAGGTGTGCACTGGAATGTATTTGATTACATTGCCAAAGTGACAGGTCCTATGTCCTTTGTATGTATGCTGGGACACCATGGTTATGTGGGGGGGGGACACCAGACTCAAGGCTATTCATAAAAAGAACAAGTGCATATCTAGCCTGAAGCAAAAGAAACACACAGGTGCCAGATTGGCAGAAATCCTTTCACACGTCTAGTGGATGGTATCTTTCCTTGACTGGCACACAGGAAAGGGGAGAAAAAATGAGAATGTAAGTACAATTTCTTAGCAGATCTGATTTCTGTTTGACTATTATCCAGTGCCTTCCAAGGGATTCCTTCTTCCCCAGCAAAGGCAGGGCGATCCTTTAGAGATCACACGCAGGGCAGGTTAAAACACTTCAGTTTAACTTGGAGAGCGGTGAGAGGGGAACATTTCAGAACTCCAGCCATTTGCATGTGGCAGGAAACAAATGAGAATAAGGGAATCCACAGCCTCACAGAAGAAATGGGCCTAAACCCAGTTCTTCTGTGCCAACTCCTGATACAGATCAAGAGCCGGCAAGCCCCATTTCTCATCTTCTGCTCACTCTCTTCCAGGCTATCCAAGAGGGAATCTACACGTCGTACTGAAGGCGCTTGCATGCGCCTCCAGTATGCCCCCCAAACGAGGGTGTAGACGGAGAAAGAAGAGACGGAGGAAGAGGCGGTGGAGGCGGCGGCTGGGGAATCGGCCGCGTCCTTGACGCCGCCGCCGCCTCCCCACTGGCCTCCTGCTACCGGGGTAAGAGCCACCCAGGTCGGAGAGCTCGGCGGAAGCGGAAGCCGAGCTCTCCGACCCGTTTGGCTCTTACCCCGGCAGCAGGAGGCCGCCGGCGACAGCGGCAAGGTCGTGGCCGGTTTCCCAGCCTCCTCCTCCTCCTCCTCTTCCTCTGTCTCTTCTTTCTCCGCCGCCGCCTCCCCGCCGGCCCCCTGCTGCCGGGGTAAGAGCCACCCGGGTCGGAGAGCTCGGCTTCCGCTTCCGCCGAGCTTTCCGACCTGGGTGGTTCTTACTCCGGCAGCAGGAGGCCAACAGGGAGGCAGTGGCGGCGGCAAGGATGTGGCCGGTTCCCCAGCCGCCTCCTCCACCGCCTCTTCCTTCGTCTCTTCTTTCTCCGTTTACACCCTCGTTTTGAGGCGCACTGGAGGCTCACGCAAGCGCCTTCAGTACAACGTGTAGATTCCCTCCAGGTTGCAGAAAATGATTCATTGCAAAAGGAGAAACGGCGGGTGCATCCGGGGGAAGAGAGAAGAGCAATCTAGCCAGTGCCAGCTCCAAGGTTCTGGGGGTAATGGGCTCTTCCCTCAGGGAGTCTTGCTCATTATGTCTCCATGGTCTGTGTCTCCTTTCTCCCAACAGAGTTAAGATCCTCCAATGAAGTCCAAGTTCACCCCTCTTCATCCACCCTGGACCTCAGCTGTGGCGAGGTCTCATTTTCCATATACAGCGCAGATGTCTCAAATGTTGATGTAGAGGGTAAGAAAGAGCTGAGAACACATGAAGCCATAAAGAGCCTCGCAAATGCAATGGCCTAAACTCAGTCTGGCAAACCCCATTTTTCACCTTCTGCTCACTCTCTTCTAGGCTGTCCAAGTTGAAGAGGTTTTTCCGTTGCAAGAGGAGAGGCAAGGTGCACCCAGGAGAGGACAGAGGCAGCGAAGCAGCTGGAGCGGTTGCGGAGGCGTCCAAGGCTGGTCGCAGGTGCTGGCACTTCGGGCCGTGCTGCAAGAGGAGCAGAGTACGGCCCATGGCGGAGGAGGAGGGACAGGAGGCACCAGCACCGCTTCCCAAGAGGAGGTGGTTTTGCCTCTGCAGAGGGAGAAAAGCTGTCGTGGTGGAAGAAGAGCCCAAGGGAAAAAAACCTCTGAGATGTGCCAGATCTTTGGGGTGGGGGTATTGATAGGGGAGGCGGGGATCATTATCATGGGGGCTGGCAGCTGTCTGGAGCAATCTAGCCAGTGCCAGCTCCAGGGTTCTGGGGGTAATGGTCTCCTCCCTGGGGGAGTCTTGCTCATTATGTCTCCATGGTCTCTGTGTTGCCTTTCCCCAGACAGAGTCAAGTTCCTCCAATGAAGTCCAGGTTGTCCCCTCTTCATCCACCCTGGACCTCAGTTGCGGCGAGGTTTCATCATCTATATACAGCGCTGATGTCTCAAATGTCGATGAAGAGGGTAAGAAAGACTTCAACACAGAGGCCTCCCTCACATCTTTCTTCTGCATCAGGTGGGAGCTGCCTTACGTTTTGATATTAAGTCCGCGGTACTAAATGTACCACGGAATGCCACATAAAATCCAGCAATACCTGTCCCCACGGCAAGAGCCTATTGCAGTGGTATGCAAGTGGAGGCCGCGGGCACCAATGCCCCGCAATCCACTCCTGATTACCAAAGCCTTTTTCTTTTTGTTGCTGTAAGATATCCTTGGTGATCTACAGCAGATTACCCAGAAGTCCTACTAAATATAGAATATGCATTTGGCCTATCCCTCTTGTAATGTATGTGAGCCAGATCACCCAAGTGATCATTGGTCAAACTATCTTATGCAAGTTTATGCATCTGATCAGTCTTTTCCTGATCCCATGCTCATATGCGGCATATCCGGGAAAGTTGGGAATCATGGGAGATCAATGACACGTGGCAGGAAAGAGCTGAGAACCCATGAAGCCATAGAGAGCCTTGCAAATGAAATGGCCTAAACTCGGTCTGGAAACACAGATCAGGGGGAGCCGGCAAGCCCCATTTCTCACCTTCCCCTTAGGCCGTAGCTAGACCTAAGGTTTATCCCAGGATCATCCCGGGTTTGTCCCTTCCTGAGCTCTAGATGCCCTGTGTGGCACTTAGATGAACAGGTTTGACCCCAGGACAATCCTGGGATAAACCTGAGGTCTAGCTACGGCCTTACTCTCTTCTAGGCTGTCCAAGTTTTAGAGGATATTGCGTTTCAACCTCTCATCACAACTATTTCTTATGTCCAATGTTGTGATGTTGTTAAGTCTCCCTTTCCTTTTCTTCCACAGATGGGATGTTCTGTTGGAAGACCTTGACTGTGAAGAGATTGAAACATCCTGTCACGTGTTTCTTTCCTTCACTCTCTGTATGTGTGTGTTCCTCTCTTCTGCAGAGCTGCTGTTTTCACAACCTATAACAGAGTGAGGAGAAGAGGTTAAACGGAGCGTGCCGTTTCATTATATTGATTCTGCTTTTGGAGTTGTTGTTGTTACATATTGTTGTTTCCCTTTTATACTTACAAATGTTTGGGGAGGGGACAATGAAATTATGTCAAATGTGGTGGTGTCATTAAGACTCCTTCTCCTTTCTTCCACAGATGGGATTTCCTGCTGCAAGATCTTGGCTATGTAGAGATCTTCAACTTCTTTGCGTGTCTTTCTTTCCTTCTTTCTGTCTTCCTTCCTTTCTCTTTCTTTCTGCAGCTTTCACAACCTATAACAGAGTGAGGAGAAGATGTGAAATGGGGCTTGTCAGGTCCTCATAGTCTGCGTGCCATTTCATTGGTGAGGTTTTATATTGATGCATTGATTGTTGTTGTGTTTTAATTAAATATGGAATGTTAAATATTGTTGGCTTTCTTCATACTTACAGATGCTTGGGAAGGAACAATGGACTAGAGTAAACCTAGGGCTCATCTACACCAAGCAGGATATTCCACTATGAAAGTAGTCTGAAAGCGGTCTATAAAAGGCAGGAGCCACACTACTGCTTTATAGTGGTATTGAAGTGCACTGACAACTGTTACGCCCATTGACACCTACCATATACCACTTTCATACTGCTTTCATAGTGTTATATCCTGCTTGGTGTAGATGCATCATGGGCCCCAACGCTTGACAGTGCACTTCAATGCTGCTACAACACAGTAGTGTGGCTCCTACCTTTTATATACTGCTTTCATACCACTTTCATAATGGAATATCCTGCTTGATGAGCCCCTAGATTAAAAAGTCTAGATATACACCAAGATTTTTTTAAAAACAACAACAAAATAAACCAACCAATAAAACCTTGATACCCCATTTCTTCGATTCTAAGACACACTTTCCCCCCCATATAAACATCTCTAAAAATGGGGTGTGTCTTAGAATCGCGGGTGTGTCTTAGGGTGGTTTTTTTCCCCTGCTGGTGGTACTGAAATTAGTGTGCGTCTTACAATCGATGGCGTCTTACAATCGAAGAAATACGGTAATAACCCCTTTAAAGGCAGAGCAAACTAACGGACAGAAAGACACTAAACTGTATGGGCAAATAAAAGAAAGGTGTAACGTTTCAGGTTGTTGTCTTTATAACTAGGATGTCACTGCAGAGACAAACAGATTCAGTATTTGGCATTATTTACTTAACTTAAGAATGTTGGGTGAATAATGCCATGAAGAAAATAATTAACAGAACAACCAACCAAAGATGTTCAACTCTGAGTTCACTGTGAAGAAGAGTTAACCGTGCCGCTTATCCCAGTTCTCTAGTCCCTGGTTGACTGACGCTGGGTGGAGGTGCACTCTTCGTTGCACTGCAGGCCGTCTCCACCAGACGCTGCTGGTTGCTGGTTTCTGGTTTCCTCTGTCGGTTTCTCCCCTTTCTGCCTCCATTCCATGCCCCTCCCACTGCACACCAAACACATTCCAAGGCCGTTGGAGGCAGGAATAATAATAATAATAATAATAATAATAATAATAATAATAATTTGCATTTTTATACCGCCCAATAGCCGAAGCTCTCTGTTGAAGAACAGTTAAAGCTGCAGGAGCTATACTAGAGTGGCCAGATACAAAAGAGGGCAGGGCTCCTGCAGCTTTAACTGTTGTGATGAGGGGATTTTGCCAGGTGCTGCATGCATACAAATGGCACCTCCTGAAATCTCCTTTTCTATGCCACTGTTAAAGATACAAGAGCCCTGTCCTCCTTTCCATATGGTCACCCTATTTAAAACTCCACATGTCTATCAAATATAAGGAGTGTATGCCTTTAAAAAAGCTCGATGGAAGGATATATTGGTAGATTCCTTTGACTTGGTTTTTTTTTTTCCTGTCTCAAGCAGCATTTACTACTCCATTGAAATCACCTCCGAATCTCACTTCACCTTCAACAAACTCTTAAGATTACCTCAAAAACCTCATGAAAGAATAAACCTTGTTTCTAATTAGGTGCATATAAGTTCATCAGTGTTATCACACCAGCGATTTATCGCACACTCCCCATGCCTGGTATGCACTTTTGCAGCTCGATACCTTACCCACATGACGTCGTCCACGTCCTGCACAAACTTCAGCTCTTATCCTCCATGTTTCATTCCTTTTTGGAACACAGGAAGACTGGATGATGTTCCTTCCCTGTGAAATCAATGCTCTCCTCCCTCCCATGTATTTCGGTGGTTGCCTTCTATCCACCATCCCGTTCTTTGTTGGGGGCGCATATGTCTAAGGTCGGTCTCACTAATAAAAGAGGAGGGCAGAGCAGTTCCCCTCTCAGCTGTGAAGGGGAAGGGAGTGAGGTCCCATTGAACTCTATGTTCTTACTCCTGAGTAGGCCTATTCACCTTAAAAGAAATGTGGAAAATGCAGCCTTTTTGCCCGCAGCGTCCTCATTTTTAGAGACAAAGAGATCAAAATTGGCAGTGATAGGTCTTAAGGTGGGCTTTAGCCATGCCAAGTTTGAATCAGATTGGGTCATCCTTTGATTTTAAGGGATTTTTAAAATGGAAATTAAACAAATGCTCACATCTGCATAAGTTTTAAATATAAAGAGATCAAAATTGGCACAGTGATAGCTCTTAAGGAGGGCTTTCAGCATGCCAAGTTTGAATCAGATTGGGTCATCCTTTGATTTTTTTAATGATTTTGTTTAATTTCCCTCTCTTAAACCCTTTTCCTGGTAGTCCACAAGTCCGGAGGATTGAAGGATCGATCTTCTATTGCTTTGATCATACGAAGCGGTGCATCTTCAAGTTCATAAAATAGAGATCTGCTGGTTCCCTTACTCAAAAGTAAATCCCATTGATTTCGACTGCATTTACATCCCAGTCATACTAAAATCATATGCAAGCTTACCTTTTAAACCCCATTGAACAGAGAGAGACTTTCTTCTGAGTAAACACATAGAAGTGATTTTAAATCGTGTGGTCACTCAGCTTTTTTCTTTTTTCTTTTTAAAGTCCATAACAGCAAACTGGAAAGAAGTGCTCTGCAGCCCCATGCTTACTTCTGAGGTCTGACTTCTGTTTATTCAGAAGTCTCTCTCTGTGTTCAACGGAGTTTACTCAAAGGTCAGCATGCATCTGATTTTAGTATGTTCACATTCTAAAACCTCCAGGTAGGGTGAGGGGAACGGACGTAGCCTAGGCAACAGGGAATAACCACGAAAGTACGTAGGAGAGAGACAGAGTTCCCCCCCCCCCCGAAGTGAATTCAGTAACAAGAGAAGCTACTTTCTAGAAAAAGCAGGGCAAGACCAGGAGGGCCCCATGTCGCTTACTAGGGAGGGCGAGGTGTCCAACTACCACCAACCAATGAACTGTAGGGGGAGGTACAAAGGAGATCTGGGGGAGGGGGAGGTGCATCTCATTGGAACAACACCGATACGCTGGTGCGCAGGAGAGGAGAAGTGTAAAGATGGATGAAACGTAAAGGCCCAAAGGCGTAAGTTGATCAGGCTTTCACACGCTATGGAAACGAGGGTGGATAATTCGAGGGCAAACGAGCAGGTGTGATGGAGCTCTAGATCTCCCTTCTACAGCTTTCTTTTGGTCGGTTGCTTCAAAAGGAATGTTCCATGTCATACAAATTGCCACTCCTTTAGTTTTCGTGGATGCACAGGCAGCATTAATGTTCCCAGCACCTTATTGACTCAATATGTCCTAAATGTTCCCAACACCTCATTTTTAAGACAGGAGAAGAAACTTATATTAAGGCACAGCATGAAAAATATCTAGGTCAATTAGGTGGCGTTACTATCTTTTCAGTCCCCCGCCAGCCCTTCCTTGTATTCGCCCATGTGGTTCAAGTGTGGTTCTGTTGGTAAGCCTGCTCTGTTGCTTCAGGTGCCTTTAAACGGATTATTATGGAGGCTTTTATTTACAGGTTCCAGGTGTGTGTGTGTGTGTGTGCATTCGTGCTTGTGTGTGTGTGTGTTTGGTGTAAATTGAGTTTTTTACAACGGAAGTAGACCCAAGTACATTGTTCCCTCCCCATGCATCTGTAAGGATGAAAGACAACCAAAAAAGAGTTAATATTGAACAAATATTTAATAATAATGATAATAATGATGATGATAACAAATGAAAGCCAGCAAATGAAAAGGCTGAAACTCAGTAGGCAAGGCCTAGGCTGTGAAAGCTGAAGAGGTTGTCCATAGCAAGAGGAAAGCCAAGGTGAACCCGGGAGGAGGAGGAGGAAGCAGCGAGCATGGCGGAGCTGGTGTGGCTGGTCCAAGGTCTGGTCGCAGGCGCTGGCGTTTCGGGCTGTGCTGGAGAGGAAGCAGCGTACGGCCCAGGCTGGAGGAGGAGGTTCAGGATGCACCAGCACAGCTTCCCAAAAAGAAGTGGTTCTTCCTCTGCAGAGGGGAAAAGTCTGTCGCGGTGGAAAATGAGCCCAAGGAGACAAAAAGAGAGAGGAAAAAGATAGAATGGAAAAGAAAGGCTGAAAGAGAGAAAGGCAGAGAGAGAGAGAGAGAGAGAGAAGGAAGGAAGGAAAGAAAGAAGGAGGGATGTGCCAAGATGTTTCAGATCCTGTAAGAGTCAAGATCCTCCACCAGGAGATCATCACCTGTAAGGCAGAAAGGAGAAGGGGGGTCTTAATGATAGCAGAACATTAGACTTCAGAAATGGTTGGGAGGAGGGGGGTCACTGGCTTGGGGCTAGCATTCGAGCTCCCAAAGGAGGTGGGAACTGCTGCTTCCAAGCCTGTGGGTTGTGGTCGGGCCTTTCTCACCAAGACCCATGTTTGCCATATGGCGTGGTTGGCGTTTCATCTACTCTAGTGCGCAGACAGGAGACTGCTGCACAATACAAGAAATACATCTAGGCAACCAAGCATAGCTACACCTAGTAGTAACATAATATCTAAACTTAGTCTTAATATCTCAACTTAAGTTGACGCCTCTGTGCTGAAAAGCAATGGCTCAGCAGCAAGAAAGGTCCTTGATGCAAAAGACACCTACGAGGGAAGCCTCTGCGCTGTTTCTTACCCTCTTCGTCCACATTCGAGACGTCAGCACTATAAATTGATGATGACACCTGACCACAGCTGAGGTCAATGGTGGACGAAGAGGGGACCACCTGGATAATATTGGAGGATCTTGACTCTGTTGGGGGGGAAAGGAGACACAGAGACCATGTTAACATAATTAGCAAGACTCACCAAAGGAGGGGCCCATTCCCCCCCCTGGACCCTGGAGCTGGCACTGGCTAGAGTGCCTCAAGCAGCAGCCAGCCCCCCCCGGTCACGATCCCCCCTGGCCTATCCATCCCCCCAAGGACCTAGGCATCTCCTCACCTCGGACGGCACATCCCAGAGAGGGTTTCTCCTTGGGCTCTTCCACCAGAACAGTTTTTCTCCCTCTGCAGAAGAGGGAAAACCACTTCCTCTTGGGAGGAGGCGCTGGTGCCTCCTGTCCCTCCTCCGCCGCCATGGGCCGTATTTGGGTCCCTCGGCAGCACGGCCCAAAGCGCCAGCACCTGCGACCAGCCTTGGCCACCTCCGCAACTGCTCCAGCTGCTTCGCTGCTTCCTGCATCTCCTGGGTGCACCTTGGCTCTCCTCTTGCTATGGAATAACTTCTTCAACTTGGACAGCCTAGAAGAGAGTGAGCAGAAGGTGAGAAAGGGGGCTTGACGGCTCCTCCTGGTCTGTGTGGGTTTAGGCCCGTTTCTTAATCTTCGTGGCTTCATTCCACCGGCTAAAGTTGTGAAGATGTCCCCCTCCTGCCACCCTGCCCTGCGTGTGGTCTCTGAAGGGTAGCCCGGCCTTTGCTGGGGAGGAAGGAAGCCCACAGAAGGCGCTGGATAATGGGCCAACCAGAAACCAGGGCTGCTAAGGAATTCTACTTACATTCTTGTTCTCTCTCTTTCCCTCTCTCCCTCTAGCGCAACAACGAAAACCACTCACTCATCAGGTGACAGGATTTCTGCCCAGCTGGCCCCAGAACCAGCTGTGTCATGTGTCACAGGGGAGGGCGTGTCACAATGACCTCAGCAACTGAGCAGCCAGGGGTATTGTTACTGTGACGTGGCCTTATTCTGGGCTTGGCCTTTCATCCATGTCCATCCCCTGGCTATTCCATGCGTGTTTCTTTGGATTCAGGCTAGAGCAGCACCTGGGCTTTCTAGGAATAGCCTCGTGTCTGTCTGTCTTACCATATCCATGGTGCCCCCAACACACTGCTCATAAGGGACACGGGTCCCGTCTCTTCTGGCAATGCACACAGAGGTCCAATGCATGCCAGTGCGCCCACCCACCACCACCACCACACCATGTGCCATGACGTGAACTGCACCTCTTATTGCTGGGACCTGGGATCAGACGTATAGTAGTGGATGAGGGAGAGCCCAGATTGGCTTGCAGTGCCTTCAGCCTGCCAGGACTGGGCTGGTGCAATGTCCCAGCATTTGAATATATACTGTCAGGGCATCATGGGGTAAGAAAGTTGATCTGAGGGTGTGAGAAGAAGAGCCAGACTGTCTGAAAGCTGATTTAGCCTCTTTCCAGAATGTGGCTTTGGCAAGGTTGCCCCTGATGAAGCAGCTCTTGCTTCTGAAATGGATTCGATTCAAGAAACAATGTTTGTCATAGCCGCCTTTGAGCATACACTCTCTTTTTGTATTGTAGCCTGGTTTGGAACTTCCGTGTTGGGGTGTGTGTGCGTGTGTGTGTGTGTGTGTGTGTGCGCGCGTTGTATTGTATGCTGTATAATGCTGGTTTTGTATCAACTACACTGGCTTCCAGTATGTTTCCAAGCTCAGCCTGTGGTTCTGCTTCATATCTATAAAGCCCTCAGTGGTTTGCAGCTGATATTTGCAATATCTCCTCCTGTATGAATTTATAATCTCCATAGAATCATAGAATAGTAGAGTTGGAAGGGGCCTATAAGGCCATTGAGACCAACCCCCATCTCAATGCAGGAATCCACCCTAAAGCATACTTGACAGATGGTTATCCAGCTGCCTCTTGAAGGCCTCTTGTCTTGTGTGGGAGAGCCCACAACCTCCCTAGTGCCTACACTACACTACTGCTTTAAAGCGCTATAAAACTGTTATAAAGCGCTTTAAAGCAATAGTGTAGATCCGGCCTAGGTCACTGGTTCCATTGTCGTACTGCTCTAACAGTCAGGAAGTTTTTTCTGATGTCCAGCTGAAATCTGGATTCCTGTAACTTGAGCCCGTTATTCCGTGTCCTGCAGTCTGGGATGATCGAGAAGAGATCCCGGCCCTTCTCTGTTCGACAACCTTTTAAGTATTTGAAAAGTGCTATCATGTCTTCCCTCAATGTTGTCTCTCTTCATAGGGCTTTGTTTCCAGACCCCTGATCCTCCTGGTTGCCCTCCTCTGAACACGCTCCAGCTTGTCTGCATCCTTCTTGAAGTGTGGTGACAGAACTGGACGCAATACTCAAGATGAGGCCTAACCAGGGCCGAATAGAGAGGATCCAGTACCTCATGCGATTTGGAAGCTATACTTCTATTAATGCAGCCCAAAGTAGCATTTGCTTTTTTTGCAGCCACATCACACTGTTGGCTCATATTCAGCTTGTGATTTACAACAATCCCAAGACCCTTTTCGTTTGTAGCATTGCTGAGCCCAGTACCCCCATCTTGTAACTGTGCATTTGGTTTCTATTTCCTAGATGTAGAACTTGGCATTTATCCCTATTGAATTTCATTCTGTTGTTTTCAGCCCAGCACTCCAGCCTATCAAGATCACTTTGAGGTTTGTTTCTGTCTTCCAGGGTATTAGCTATCCATCCCACCCAATTTTGTGTCATCTGCAAATTTGATCAGCGTTCCCTGCACCTCCTTGTCCAAACAATTAATACAAAGTTGAAGAGCACTGGACCCAGGACTGAGCCCTGCGGTTCCCCACTCGTTCCCTCCCCCCAGTTTGAGAAGGAACCGTTGATCAGCACTCTTTGAGTCCGATTCTGTAGCCAACTGTGAATCCACCTAATGGTTGTTCCACCTAGCCCACTTTTAGCTAGTTTGTTAATCAGAATATCATGGGGCACTTTGTCAAAAGCTTTGCTGAAGTCAAGATACATGACGTCCACAGCATTCCCACAGTCCACAAGGGAGGTTACCCGATCAAAAAATGAGATCAAATTAGTCTGGCCGGATTTGTTCCTGACAAATCCATGTTGGCTTCTAGTAATCGTCAAAATGAAGGAGGGAAAAAACCACTCTGTGAATCCAATGAAAAAGAAGAGATAGTCGCTAGTGTTTTCTCTCTTTTTCTCTTGTCCTCCTATATTCCCTTCCCTCTTCTCCTTTTTTGTTTTCTTTTTGCATATTTTAATGTTGTTAATGTGCATACAATTAATGACAAAAATTCAATGTAAGTATTGTATGTGTTGATAAAAATGTTTTCCGTTAATTTGTAGCTCCTGAAGAAGGATCGGGAGATCCGAAACGTCGAGCATTTTATACATTGTCCTTTTACAACAATACAATTTTTAAAGATTGAAGATATATGTAGCCAAAAGTAAAACCCTTTTTCTATTTTCTAACACTAGGGACTATCTCTTCTTTTTCATTGGCTTCTAGTAAACACTGCATTGTTTTCAAGGTGCTTACAGACTGACTTCTTTATAATTTGCTCCAAAAATTTCCCAGGGATGGCTGTCAGACTGACTGGTCTGTAGTTCCCAGTCATCCAGCCCCTCACCCGTCTTCCATGATTTTGCGAAGGTAATAGACAGAAGGCCTGGATCGACGCCCAGGTTGGGAGATTGAGATTTCTGCATGCAGCAGCTGGTGGCAGGTGTTGTGATGCAGCGGGCAGCAGCTAGGTGGGCACAGAAGCTGGCGGTCGTGCAGCGGCCAGGCAGCAGGTGGGCTGCCTGGTCTGGTCTGGCCCGTCCGAGGATTTTGGTTCCCTTCAGAGCAGGCAGAACTTCATATGCAGCAATCCGAGGGAACGCTTTCCCAACACACTTAGTTGTTTTCAGCCGTCCTCTTTGGTATTTGGTTTGGCTCGTTTGCTTGAGTTATTTGCACCTACTTGCTGTGTAGTCCTAAGGAAGAAGTGGGTCTCTAGTCATTCATTTTTAATAGTACGGTAATTCGTTTTTTTAATGAAGCATTTTGATCCATAGACCGTCCTCTCCAATTGGCTTTGATATAATTGGCATGACGTAAGTTTGTAACACTTGCTGATCATTGTTCATCCTTCTCTGTTTGGGGCTCCTGGGAAGGCATTGCAGGAGTGGGGAAGGGATACAGGGAGACCCCATACTCCCACTCCTTGTAATGTTTGTTCTTTTTAAAATGTTCTGGGTAAGGCCTGGTTTCCACTAGGGCTGTGCAATCCCTCTCCAAACCGCTTTGGATCCCGGGTCAATCCGGACCTCCCCCGAATCGATATTCGGCCCCCATTTTGTTCCCCATCACTTCTCTGCCCGTGTTTTTGTTCCTCAGTTACTTCCTCTAAGGAACGAGCACGAGGCCCATGGAGTCCACTGCTCTAATGGTGCTGCTTCTCGTGCACACAGCAAGAGAGAGCAGCGATTCCGTGTTCAAAAATACATCATTCTTTGTGGAGAGCTTTTTGTCAAGCAAGGAAAGCCAGAAGGAGCGGGAGGCGCACGGGAGGCAGACGACGTCATGTGAGGGACCTGAGCACACTCCGTGAGTGCCCAGGAACGAGCGTGCAATAAAACGCTCATCGGATGGAGCTTTGAGCGTGCCTGACATAAGTATGCCAGTAGTTGCTGCCATAGGATTTCATGTGGCAGAAAATCCTTAAAGAATCTGTACTGCTCAGAACTTCACCAAACCAATGGAAGGTGCATCTCAACAAATCTGAATAAAGTACATCAGCAGTTTTTACCAATTTTATTTTATTTATTGATTATTGCATTTATATCCACCTTTTTTCCTCCAAGGAACCCAAGACGGTGTACATAATCCTCTCCATTTTATCTTCACAACAACCCTGTAAGGTGGGTTGGGCTGAGAGCCTGTGACTGGCCCAAAGTCACCCAGTGGGTTTCCATGGCTGAGTGGGGACTAGAAACCGGATCGCTTGACTCCCAGTCCAACACTTTAGCCACTACACCACACTGGCTCTCTTGAAAAAAGACATACGATATGCCATGTGGCAAACTGGAGAAAAATGGGTCAATGATGCTCAACCTGTCCCTTACTCAGTACAAATGGCTCTGGGGAAAAACATTTGCATTATCAATGATGTGAAGAAACTACTTCAGCGCCAGAACAGCATGTGTGTCTCTGTGTGTGTGTTTGTGTTTGTCCGGGCAAGAGAGCCTCGTTTCTACAACTTCCAACTCTCTGGAGACTTTTTGTCTGCCTCTATTCAAACCACTATCTCTTAGCCTAACCTACCTCATAGGTTTGTTGTAAGCCTAAAGCTAGGGTGAATACAGTTGCATTGAAAAGGAAATTTCAGCAGGTGTCATTTGTATATATGGGGAACCTGGTGAAATTTCTTCGTCATCAAAACAGTTAAAGCTGCAGGTGCCCTGCCCTCTTTTAAATCTGGTCATTCTAGTATAGCTCCTGCTCCTTTAAATATTGTGATGAAGAGGGAATTTCACCAGGTTCTCCATACATACAAAGGACACCTGCTGAAGTTCCCATTTCTATGCAACTGTTAAAGATACAGGAGCCCTGTCCTCATTTTTATATGGTCACCCTAAAAACAGCAAAGTTTAAATTTAAGTTAAATGAGGTGTTAAAATGCTGAGAAAATAAAAAGGTCTTCAGCTGGCGACGAAAAGAAAACAATGCAGGTGCCAAGCGAACCTCTCTTGGGAGCTCATTCCGCAACTGGGGTGCCACAGCAGAGAAAGCCCTCCTCCTAGTAGCCACCTGCCTCACTTCCTTCGGCAGGGGCTCTCGGAGAAGGACCCCTGTGGATGATCTCAAGGTCCGGGCAGGCACATATGGGAGGAGGCGTTCCTTCAAATAGCCTGCCCCCAATCCGTGTTGAAGTTGTAGAAGGACTGCACCCTCCTTGCTAGCAGCACCCTCATTTTTAAAGATAAAGAGATTCCAATTGGCACAGTGATAGCTCTTAAGGAGGGCTTTGAGCATGCCCAATTTAAATCAGATTGGGCCATCCTTTGATTTTTTAAATCCCCCCTTAAATTCTGTTCTTGTTTTCCACCAGTGCGAAGGATTGCTCTTCTGTTCCTCTGATCATGCGAAGCGGTGCAACTTCAAGTTCATAAACTACAGATCTGCTGGTTCCTTTACTCAAAAGTAAATCCCATTGATTTCAACTGCTAAAGTCACATGCAGGCTGACCTTTGAGTAAACCCCATTGAACAGAGAGAGTCTTACGTCTGAGTAAACACATATTCCAGTTCTAGAGATCCACGGAAAGCTTTTGTGTGTGTGTGTGTGTGTGTGCGCGCGCGCTTGACAGATGTAGATATGTAAAATTTCCAGAAATTTTGAAGCCATGGGGAAAAAATGTTTTTCTTCCGGGATGGGTGGGGTTTCGGGGGGGAAATGGAAATTTTCAGAAAAACTGAAATAATGCAGTATTAGCGCTTTTTACAGATTGAAAGTCACGTTGTTACTTTAGGAACATAAAATGCAATTATGTCCAAGTTGGTTTGGCATAAAATTATTACATTTGGTATATTAAAATACAGTGTATTCAAACAATTCTTACAAACTGAATTTCCTTTCCTTTTTTTTTTTTTTAACCTTTTTGGTAACAAAAGCTCCTGAACTGTTAGGATCACCTGAACTATAAGGAATCTCTTTGGTTTTGCCAGTTTATGAGGAGCAGGCAAAAACAATTTAAAACAACAGGGGAAACCATTAGTAACAAAGGAAATTATTTATGTCTCCGCTAGTCCTCCACAGTGTCAAGCCCCCATTCCCATAAAAAGAACTGAGAAAAAGGTGGGGGACCAAGATTCAATGAATATGCATGAAATTTAATCAGACTCATTTCCCGAGCTATAGCTATCACTATCCGTTCTAGTTTCTGCTTCAGTGGCAGCGTTGCCCCCTAGAGGCAGAAATGCATCTTGCTCTTGCATTTGAGAGTTGTAGTCTCATTTTGCAACCTAGGACTTGCTTGTCCTTGATACACAGAACTTGTAATAATCTAACACTGTACATAGTTTTTAGAAATCATTTGGAGAAGTAAATATCTGATCACATTGTCTTAAACATTTTATTCGTCATGCTAAAATAAAACATCCCTATAATCCATTTTTCTTCATTTCATTTTTTTATTTTTCCAACCCTTCACACCTCTAGACAGATGGAGCATGTATAAGAGGGGCACCATGCAAGGCAGGTGCAGGAAGGGGGCGAGGGGAACCGGGTTTGCCTGGTGCCCTTTCCACAAGGCTTGGACACCAGCTGTCTCCGCAGTTGGCTGAGGGTACCAATGCCAGGAGGGCTGCAGCGGCAGCTTTTCTTATTCCAGGTGCCCCCCCCTCTGTTTTGCATCAAGGGGAGGTGGAGAGGCAACCTCGAGTCAGTGGGGAAGCAAGAGCCCCGTGTCTCTTTCCATCCAGGTGGACACTTTACTGAAGTGGGATTCTCTCTCTCTCTCTCCTCACCCCTTTCTTTCTTTCTTTCTTTCTTTCTTTCTTTCTTTCTTTCTTTCTTTCTACCAGCTTGATCCCAGGCAGTGTTCAGTGCTCCTAATTGGGGGCGGATCTACACTACTGTTTTAAAGCGCTTTATAACAGTTTTGACGACGGTATATGGAGTGTGTCCTGGGACCCAACAGTTGTCAAAACTGTTATAAAGTGCTTTAAAGCAGTAGTGCAGATCCTACCCAGGACTTACTTCCAAGTAAAGATGTGTAGGAGGGCGCTTAATGACTTACAGGGGATATCCACGAAACTACTTAGGGGAGAGAAGTTTTTGTTTTTCCCAAATCTGTTCAGCAACAAGGGAAGCTACTGCTGAGGAAAAAGCAGAGCAACACCCTAGTAGTCCCATGTCCATAACAGTCAGTGCAGGGTGGGGGGAGTTGTCCAAACACCAACAACAAATAAAGTGTAGGGGAGGAATGAAGGAGATCCACAGGCGGATGCAATAGCCGATTTGCAGGTGTGCAGGGGAGGAGAGGTGTAAGGATGCATGAACCCTAAAAGCACACAGGTGTAAGAGATCAGGGCTTCACATGCTATAGTAATGAAGGGGGATAATACGGGGCAAAAGTGTAGGTGTGATGGAGCTTTCAAACATTTGAACAAAACAGTCTTTACAGCCCACCTCAGGCTAGGCAAAAGTGGGACCAACCTGACCTCTCCTATAGGAAGTTCCAAAATTGGGTGCTGCTGCAGAAAAGGCCCCGTGCCGTGAGTCCACTAACCTAGGCTCACCCTAGGGGTGGACATATGGGAGGACCTCTAAAGAAGATTATAAATTCATAGAGGAGGAGATGTTTCAAATATCAGCCCCAAACCACTGAGGGCTTTGCAGGTGCGAAGCAGAACCACAGGCTGAGCTTGGAAACAAACTGGAAGCCAGAGTGGTTGATACAAAACCAACGTTATACAGTCTACAACACACACACGTACACCAACACGGAAGCACCAAACCAGGCCACAATACAAAAAGAGAGTGTATGCTCAAAGATGGCTATGAAAACATTGTTTATTGAATCGAATACATTTCAGAAGCAAGAGCTGCTTCATCAGGAGCAACCTTGTCAAACCCACATTCTGGAAAAGAGGGTAAAGTAGCTTTCAGACAGTCTGTGCTCTCTTTCTTACACCATCACATCTTCTTACACCATGATACCCAGTTGAGATATCACATCCCTCCAGTCCTGGTGGGCTGAAGGCACCGTATGCCAATCTGGGCTTTCCCTCAACTACTACTGTATGTCTGATCCCAGGTCCCAGCAATGAGAGGTGCAATTCATGTTGTGGCATATTGCGGTGGGTGTAGGTGTGCACTGGAATGTATTTGATTACATTGCCAAAGTGACAGGTCCTATGTCCTTTGTATGTATGCTGGGACACCATGGTTATGGGGGGGGACACCAGACTCAAGGCTATTCATAAAAAGAACAAGTGCATATCTAGCCTGAAGCAAAAGAAACACACAGGTGTCAGATTGGCAGAAATCCTTTCACATGGTGGAGAAAGAAGAGCAGGGGGCCGCTGCGACAGCGGCAAGGTCGTGGCCAGTTCCCCAGCCTCCTCCTCCTCCTCCTCTTCCTCTGTCTCTTCTTTCTCCGCCGCCGCCTCCCTGCCGGCCCCCTGCTGCCAGGGTAAGAGCCACCCGGGTCGGAGAGCTCGGCTTCCGCTTCCGCCGAGCTTTCCGACCTGGGTGGTTCTTACTCCGGCAGCAGGAGGCCAACAGGGAGGCAGCGGCGGCGGCAAGGATGCGGACGGTTCCACAGCCGCCTCCTCCACCGCCTCTTCCTCCGTCTCTTCTTTCTCCGTCTACACCCTCGTTTTGAGGCGCACTGGAGGCTCACGCAAGCGCCTTCAGTACGACGTGTAGATTCCCTCCAGGTTGCAGAAAATGATTCATTGCAAAAGGAGAAATGGCGGGTGCATCCGGGGAAGAGAGAAGAGCAATCTAGCCAGTGCCAGCTCCAAGGTTCTGGGGGTAATGGGCTCTTCCCTCAGGGAGTCTTGCTCATTATGTCTCCATGGTCTGTGTCTCCTTTCTCCCAACAGAGTTAAGATCCTCCAATGAAGTCCAAGTTCACCCCTCTTTATCCACCCTGGACCTCAGCTGTGGCGAGGTCTCATTTTCCATATACAGCGCAGATGTCTCAAATGTTGATGTAGAGGGTAAGAAAGAGCTGAGAACACATGAAGCCATAAAGAGCCTCGCAAATGCAATGGCCTAAACTCAGTCTGGCAAACCCCATTTTTCACCTTCTGCTCATTCTCTTCTAGGCTGTCCAAGTTGAAGAGGTTTTTCCGTTGCAAGAGGAGAGGCAAGGTGCACCCAGGAGAGGACAGAGGCAGCGAAACAGCTGGAGCGGTTGCGGAGGCGTCCAAGGCTGGTCCAAGCAGAGTACGGCCCATGGCGGAGGAGGAGGGACAGGAGGCACCAGCACCGCTTCCCAAGAGGAGGTGGTTTTGCCTCTGCAGAGGGAGAAAAGCTGTCGTGGTGGAAGAAGAGCCCAAGGTAAAAAAACCTCTGAGATGTGCCAGGTCTTTGGGGTGGGGGTATTGATAGGGGAGGGGGGATCCTTATCATGGGGGCTGGCAGCTGTCTGGAGCAATCTAGCCAGTGCCAGTTCCAGGGTTCTGGGGGTAATGGTCTCCTCCCTGGGGGAGTCTTGCTCATTATGTCTCCATGGTCTCTGTGTCGCCTTTCCCCTGACAGAGTCAAGTTCCTCCAATGAAGTCCAGGTTGTCCCCTCTTCATCCACCCTGGACCTCAGTTGCGGCGAGGTTTCATCATCTATATACAGCGCTGATGTCTCAAATGTCGATGAAGAGGGTAAGAAAGACTTCAACACAGAGGCCTCCCTCACATCTTTCTTCTGCATCAGGTGGGAGCTGCCTTACTTTTTGATATTAAGTCAGCGGTACTAAATGTACCACTGAATGCCACATAAAATCCAGCAATACCTGTCCCCACGGCAAGAACCTATTGCAGTGGTATGCAAGTGGAGGCCGCGGGCACCAATGAACCGCAATCCACTCCTGATTACCAAAGCCTTTTTCTTTTTGTTGCTGTAAGATATCCTTGGTGACCTACAGCAGATTACCCAGAAGTCCTACTAAATATAGAATATGTATTTGGCCTATCCCTCTTGTAATGTATGTGAGCCAGATCACCCAAGTGATCATTGGTCAAACTATCTTATGCAAGTTTATGCATCTGATCAGTCTTTTCCTGATCCCATGCTCATATGCGGCATATCCGGGAAAGTTGGGAATCATGGGAGATCAATGATACGTGGCAGGAAAGAGCTGAGAACCCATGAAGCCATAGAGAGCCTTGCAAATGAAATGGCCTAAACTCGGTCTGGAAACACAGATCAGGGGGAGCCGGCAAGCCCCATTTCTCACCCTCCCCTTAGGCCGTAGCTAGACCTAAGGTTTTTCCCAGAATCATCCCGGGTTTGTCCCTTCCTGAGCACTAGATGCCCTGTGTGGCACTTAGATGAACAGGTTTGACCCCAGGACAATCCTGGGATAAACCTGAGGTCTAGCTACGGCCTTACTCTCTTCTAGGCTGTCCAAGTTTTAGAGGATATTGCGTTTCAACCTCTCATCACAACTGTTTCTTATGTCCAATGTTGTGATGTTGTTAAGTCTCCCTTTTCTTTTCTTCCACAGATGGGATGTTCTGTTGGAAGACCTTGACTGTGAAGAGATTGAAACATCTTGGCACGTGTTTCTTTCCTTCACTCTCTGTATGTGTGTGTTCCTCTCTTCTGCAGAGCTGCTGTTTTCACAACCTATAACAGAGTGAGGAGAAGAGGTTAAACGGAGCGTGCCATTTCATTATATTGATTCTGCTTTTGGAGTTGTTGTTGTTACATATTGTTGTTTCCCTTTTATACTTACAAATGTTTGGGGAGGGGACAATGAAATTATGTCAAATGTGGTGGTGTCATTAAGACTCCTTCTCCTTTCTTCCACAGATGGGATTTCCTGCTGCAAGATCTTGGCTATGTAGAGATCTTCAACTTCTTTGCATGTCTTCCTTTCTCTTTCTTTCTGCAGCTTTCACAACCTATAACAGAGTGAGGAGAAGATGTGAAATGGGCCTTGTCAGGTCCTCATAGTCTGCGTGCCATTTCATTGGTGAGGTTTTATATTGATGCATTGATTGTTGTTGTGTTTTAATTAAATATGGAATGTTAAATATTGTTGGCTTTCTTCATACTTACAGATGCTTGGGAAGGAACAATGGACTTGAGTAAACCTAGGGCTCATCTACACCAAGCAGGATATTCCACTATGAAAGTAGTCTGAAAGCGGTCTATAAAAGGCAGGAGCCACACTACTGCTTTATAGTGGTATTGAAGTGCACTGACAACTGTTACGCCCATTGACACCTACCATATACCACTTTCATACTGCTTTCATAGTGTTATATCCTGCTTGGTGTAGATGCATCATGGGCCCCAACGCTTGACAGTGCACTTCAATGCTGCTACAACACAGTAGTGTGGCTCCTACCTTTTATATACTGCTTTCATACCACTTTCATAATGGAATATCCTGCTTGATGAGCCCCTAGATTAAAAAGTCTAGATATACAACAAGATTTTTTAAAACAACAACAACAAAATAAACCAACCAATAAAACCTTGATACCCCATTTCTTCGATTCTAAGACGCACTTTCCCCCCCATATAAACATCTCTAAAAATGGGGTGTGTCTTAGAATCGCGGGTGTGTCTTAGGGTGGTTTTTTCCCCCTGCTGGTGGTACTGAAATTAGTGTGCGTCTTACAATCGATGGCGTCTTACAATCGAAGAAATACGGTAATAACCCCTTTAAAGGCAGAGCAAACTAACGGACAGAAAGACACTAAACTGTATGGGCAAATAAAAGAAAGGTGTAACGTTTCAGGTTGTTGTCTTTATAACTAGGACGTCACTGCAGAGACAAACAGATTCAGTATTTGGCATTATTTACTTAACTTAAGAATGTTGGGTGAATAATGCCATGAAGAAAATAATTAACAGAACAACCAACCAAAGATGTTCAACTCTGAGTTCACTGTGAAGAAGAGTTAACCGTGCCGCTTATCCCAGTTCTCTAGTCCCTGGTTGACTGACG
This sequence comes from Elgaria multicarinata webbii, assembly GCF_023053635.1. NCBI lineage: Eukaryota > Metazoa > Chordata > Lepidosauria > Squamata > Anguidae > Elgaria > Elgaria multicarinata. The sequence goes on along the minus strand of NC_086172.1, from coordinate 16,061,388 downwards.
CTGGGTGGAGGTGCCCTCTTCGTTGCACTGCAGGCCGTCTCCACCAGACGCTGCTGGTTGCTGGTTTCTGGTTTCCTCTGTCGGTTTCTCCCCTTTCTGCCTCCATTCCATGCCCCTCCCACTGCACACCAAACACATTCCAAGGCCGTTGGAGGCAGGAATAATAATAATAATAATAATAATAATAATAATAATAATAATTTGCATTTTTATACCGCCCAATAGCCGAAGCTCTCTGTTGAAGAACAGTTAAAGCTGCAGGAGCTATACTAGAGTGGCCAGATACAAAAGAGGGCAGGGCTCCTGCAGCTTTAACTGTTGTGATGAGGGGATTTTGCCAGGTGCTGCATGCATACAAATGGCACCTCCTGAAATCTCCTTTTCTATGCCACTGTTAAAGATACAAGAGCCCTGTCCTCCTTTCCATATGGTCACCCTATTTAAAACTCCACATGTCTATCAAATATAAGGAGTGTATGCCTTTAAAAAAGCTAGATGGAAGGATATTGGTAGATTCCTTTGACTTGGGGTTTTTTTTTCCTGTCTCGAGCAGCATTTACTACTCCATTGAAATCACCTCCCAATCTCACTTCACCTTCAACAAACTCTTAAGATTACCTCAAAAACCTCATGAAAGAATAAACCTTGTTTCTAATTAGGTGCATATAAGTTCATCAGTGTTATCACACCAGCGATTTATCGCACACTCCCCATGCCTGGTATGCACTTTTGCAGCTCGATACCTTACCCACATGACGTCGTCCACGTCCTGCACAAACTTCAGCTCTTATCCTCCATGTTTCATTCCTTTTTGGAACACAGGAAGACTGGATGATGTTCCTTCCCTGTGAAATCAATGCTCTCCTCCCTCCCATGTATTTCTGTGGTTGCCGAGCAGGTGTGATGGAGCTCTAGATCTCCCTTCTACAGCTTTCTTTTGGTCAGTTGCTTCAAAAGGAATGTTACATGTCATACAAATTGCCACTCCTTTAGTTTTTGTGGATGCACAGGCAGCATTAATGTTCCCAGCACCTAATTGACTCAATATGTCCTAAATGTTCCCAACACCTCATTTTTAAGACAGGAGAAGAAACTTATATTAAGGCACAGCATGAAAAATATCTAGGTCAATTAGGTGGCGTTACTATCTTTTCAGTCCCCCGCCAGCCCTTCCTTGTATTCGCCCATGTGGTTCAAGTGTGGTTCTGTTGGTAAGCCTGCTCTGTTGCTTCAGGTGCCTTTAAACGGATTATTATGGAGGCTTTTATTTACAGGTTCCAGGTGTGTGTGTGTGTGTGTGTGTGTGTGTGTGTGTGTGTGTGTGCATTCGTGCTTGTGTGTGTGTGTGTTTGGTGTAAATTGAGTTTTTTACAACGGAAGTAGACCCAAGTACATTGTTCCCTCCCCATGCATCTGTAAGGATAAAAGACAACCAAAAAAGAGTTAATATTGAACAAATATTTAATAATAATGATAATAATGATGATGATAACAAATGAAAGCCAGCAAATGAAAAGGCTGAAACTCAGTAGGCAAGGCCTAGGCTGTGAAAGCTGAAGAGGTTGTCCATAGCAAGAGGAAAGCCAAGGTGAACCCGGGAGGAGGAGGAGGAAGCAGCGAGCATGGCGGAGCTGGTGTGGCTGGTCCAAGGTCTGGTCGCAGGCGCTGGCGTTTCGGGCTGTGCTGGAGAGGAAGCAGCGTACGGCCCAGGCTGGAGGAGGAGGTTCAGGATGCACCAGCACAGCTTCCCAAAAAGAAGTGGTTCTTCCTCTGCAGAGGGGAAAAGTCTGTCGCGGTGGAAAATGAGCCCAAGGAGACAAAAAGAGAGAGGAAAAAGATAGAATGGAAAAGAAAGGATGAAAGAGAGAAAGGCAAAGAGAGAGAGAGAGAGAGAAGGAAGGAAGGAAAGAAAGAAGGAGGGATGTGCCAAGATGTTTCAGATCCTGTAAGAGTCAAGATCCTCCACCAGGAGATCATCACCTGTAAGGCAGAAAGGAGAAGGGGGGTCTTAATGATAGCAGAACATTAGACTTCAGAAATGGTTGGGAGGAGGGGGGTCACTGGCTTGGGGCTAGCAATCGAGCTCCCAAAGGAGGTGGGAACTGCTGCTTCCAAGCCTGTGGGTTGTGGTCGGGCCTTTCTCACCAAGACCCATGTTTGCCATATGGCGTGGTTGGCGTTTCATCTACTCTAGTGCGCAGACAGGAGACTGCTGCACAATACAAGAAATACATCTAGGCAACCAAGCATAGCTACACCTAGTAGTAACATAATATCTAAACTTAGTCTTAATATCTCAACTTAAGTTGACGCCTCTTTGCTGAAAAGCAATGGCTCAGCAGCAAGAAAGGTCCTTGATGCAAAAGACACCTACGAGGGAAGCCTCTGCGCTGTTTCTTACCCTCTTCGTCCACATTCGAGACGTCAGCACTATAAATTGATGATGACACCTGACCACAGCTGAGGTCAATGGTGGACGAAGAGGGGGCCACCTGGATAACATTGGAGGATCTTGACTCTGTTGGGGGGGAAAGGAGACACAGAGACCATGTTAACATAATTAGCAAGACTCACCAAAGGAGGGGCCCATTCCCTTCCCCCCCGGACCCTGGAGCTGGCACTGGCTAGAGTGCCCCAAGCAGCGGCCAGCCCCCCTGGTCACGATCCCCCCTGGCCTATCCATCCCCCCAAGGACCTAGGCATCTCCTCACCTCGGACGGCACATCCCAGAGAGGGTTTCTCCTTGGGCTCTTCCACCAGAACAGTTTTTCTCCCTCTGCAGAAGAGGGAAAACCACTTCCTCTTGGGAGGAGGCGCTGGTGCCTCCTGTCCCTCCTCCTCCGCCATGGGCCGTATTTGGGTCCCTCGGCAGCACGGCCCAAAGCGCCAGCACCTGCGACCAGCCTTGGCCGCCTCCGCAACTGCTCCAGCTGCTTCGCTGCTTCCTGCATCTCCTGGGTGCACCTTGGCTCTCCTCTTGCTATGGAATAACTTCTTCAACTTGGACAGCCTAGAAGAGAGTGAGCAGAAGGTGAGAAAGGGGGCTTGACGGCTCCTCCTGGTCTGTGTGGGTTTAGGCCCGTTTCTTAATCTTCGTGGCTTCATTCCACCTGCCACCGGCTAAAGTTGTGAAGATGTCCCCCTCCTGCCGCCCTGTCCTGCGTGTGGTCTCTGAAGGGTAGCCCGGCCTTTGCTGGGGAGGAAGGAAGCCCTCAGAAGGCACTGGATAATGGGCCAACCAGAAACCAGGGCAGCTAAGGAATTCTACTTACATTCTTGTTCTCTCTCTCTCCCTCTCTCACTCTAACGCAACAACGAAAACCACTCACTCATCAGGTGACAGGATTTCTGCCCAGCTGGCCCCAGAACCAGCTGTGTCATGTGTCACAGGGGAGGGCGTGTCACAATGACCTCAGCAACTGAGCAGCCAGGGGTATTGTTACTGTGACGTGGCCTTATTCTGGGCTTGGCCTTTCATCCATGTCCATCCCCTGGCTATTCCATGCGTGTTTCTTTGGATTCAGGCTAGAGCAGCACCTGGGCGTTCTAGGAATAGCCTCGTGTCTGTCTGTCTTACCATATCCATGGTGCCCCCAACACACTGCTCATAAGGGACACGGGTCCCGTCTCTTCTGGCAATGCACACAGAGGTCCAATGCATGCCAGTGCGCCCACCCACCACCACCACCACACCATGTGCCATGACGTGAACTGCACCTCTTATTGCTGGGACCTGGGATTAGACGTATAGTAGTGGATGAGGGAGAGCCCAGATTAGCTTGCAGTGCCTTCAGCCTGCCAGGACTGGGCTGGTGCAATGTCCCAGCATTTGAATATATACTGTCAGGGCATCATGGGGTAAGAAAGTTGATCTGAGGGTGTGAGAAGAAGAGCCAGACTGTCTGAAAGCTGATTTAGCCTCTTTCCAGAATGTGGCTTTGGCAAGGTTGCCCCTGATGAAGCAGCTCTTGCTTCTGAAATGGATTCGATTCAAGAAACAATGTTTGTCATAGCCGCCTTTGAGCATACACTCTCTTTTTGTATTGTAGCCTGGTTTGGAACTTCCGTGTTGGGGTGTGTGTGCGTGTGTGTGTTTTGTATTGTATGCTGTATAATGCTGGTTTTGTATCAACTACACTGGCTTCCAGTTTGTTTCCAAGCTCAGCCTGTGGTTCTGCTTCATATCTATAAAGCCCTCAATGGTTTGCAGCTGATATTTGCAATATCTCCTCCTGTATGAATTTATAATCTCCATAGAATCATAGAATAGTAGAGTTGGAAGGGGCCTATAAGGCCATTGAGACCAACCCCCATCTCAATGCAGGAATCCACCCTAAAGCATACTTGACAGATGGTTATCCAGCTGCCTCTTGAAGGCCTCTTGTCTTGTGTGGGAGAGCCCACAACCTCCCTAATGCCTACACTACACTACTGCTTTAAAGCGCTATAAAACTGTTATAAAGCGCTTTAAAGCAATAGTGTAGATCCGGCCTAGGTCACTGGTTCCATTGTCGTACTGCTCTAACAGTCAGGAAGTTTTTTCTGATGTCCAGCTGAAATCTGGATTCCTGTAACTTGAGCCCGTTATTCCGTGTCCTGCAGTCTGGGATGATCGAGAAGAGATCCCGGCCCTTCTCTGTTCGACAACCTTTTAAGTATTTGAAAAGTGCTATCATGTCTTCCCTCAATGTTGTCTCTCTTCATAGGGCTTTGTTTCCAGACCCCTGATCCTCCTGGTTGCCCTCCTCTGAACACGCTCCAGCTTGTCTGCATCCTTCTTGAAGTGTGGTGACAGAACTGGACGCAATACTCAAGATGAGGCCTAACCAGGGCCGAATAGAGAGGATCCAGTACCTCATGCGATTTGGAAGCTATACTTCTATTAATGCAGCCCAAAGTAGCATTTGCTTTTTTTGCAGCCACATCACACTGTTGGCTCATATTCAGCTTGTGATTTACAACAATCCCAAGACCCTTTTCGTTTGTAGCATTGCTGAGCCCAGTACCCCCATCTTGTAACTGTGCATTTGGTTTCTATTTCCTAGATGTAGAACTTGGCATTTATCCCTTTTTTTTTTATAATTTTTATTTATTTTCTACACTATATAAACATACATAAAACATTACAATAATAATAATAATAAAAAGAAACAACAAACAACTGCTACATACATATTGAATAAATGTTGAGTACATATATGTTGAATAACTATTACCTATACATTATCATACTACAACATAATCATTCTTAACATAAAAGTGCACCCCCCACCTCGGGATCATTCCTGAGTCCAAAATCTGATCGTTTCTTCTGCTGGCGGTTTCCCACTTCCCTTAGTAAACACATATATTAGGAACTGTTTCCAGATTCCTTCAAATTCATTTATTTTAGTTACGCCTTTTCTCCACTTAATATTACATGTCAATTTTTCATTAATGGCTATATCCCATACTTCTTTGTACCATTCTTCAATAGAATATTCCCCTTGAATCTTCCAGTTCCTAGCTACCATCAATCGTGCTGCAACCAGCAAACTCGATATCAGCTCTATAGTTCCTTTTCCACACTTTATATTTTCAAATAGTGACAGCAATGCAATCTTTGGTGTTTGTTCTATTTTCATTCCCACTATTTCTTCAATTTCTGAAAACACCATCTTCCATAATCTTTGTACATATTTGCATTGCCACCACATATGTAAATACGTTCCTTTTTCCCCACAACCTCTCCAACAATTTGCTGAATGCTGATCATTTATCTTATTCAATCTAATCGGGGTTAGGTACCACCTCCATAAAATTTTAAAATAGTTCTCCTTTATTCTCACTGATAAACTTCTCAACACTCTTTGTTTCCATAGTCCCTCCCATTGCTTCTACAATATGTCTTAATCTATATGCTACGTAGTATAATTTTATATTTGGGAGACCCAATCCACCCTTTTTTTGGCTTAGATACCAATTATTTTTATTCACTCTTGCTCTCTTTTCTCCGTTACAATATTTATTAATAATATTTTGCCAACTTTTTATCTCCGTTTCTGATATTTTTATTGGTAACATCCTAAACACAAAATTAATTTTAGCTAATATCTTCATTTTTATTAAGGCTATTCTTCCAAACCAAGATAAATTTAATCTTTTATTATTCTCCAATTTCTCTAATACCTCTTTCTTTAACCTCGTTAAATTTTCCTTTTCAAGATTCTCTAGATTTTTTGTAATTTTAATTCCCAAATATTTAATCTCCTCCTTAACTTTCATTTCTATTCCCTTATGTTCCCAATCCTTTTCTTCCTTCTTAGTATAATTAAACAACATCATCTCTGATTTAGACCAATTTATTTTTAACCCTGTAATTTCTTCAAATTCCCTCAACTGATATTTAATTCTTTCTAATTTTCTTATTGGGTTCTTAATGGTCAATAAAGTATCATCCGCAAACATGTTTAACTTTATTTCCCTTACCTCTCCAATTCCTTCTAACTCTTCATCCTCCCTTAGTGCCTTCGCCAAAACTTCCATAACCATTACAAACAGGACCGGCGAGAGCGGACATCCTTGTCTTGTTCCTCTGGCTAGTCGTATCTTTTCAGTGAGTCCGTCATTTACCACCACTACAGCTGTATTTTGGGAATATAACTGTTCTATTACGCTTTTAAATTTATTTCCAAATCCCAATTTATCTACAATAATCTTTAATGCCTGCCAGCTCACACAATCAAAAGCTTTAAAACTATCCAGTGCCAAAATTCCTGCCTTAATATTTGATTTTTTTATTACATTTATTATATTTAAAACTCTTCCCACTAGATTATGCATCTGCCTTCCTGCCACAAACCCACATTGATCTTCTCCTATATATTCTGATATAAATTTATTTAATCGTTTAGCCATAATAGATGTGAAAATTTTAGCATCCTGATTTATTAACGAGATAGGTCTATAAGAATCGGGACTAGTCAAATCTTTATCTGGTTTTGGGATCAGAATTATCAATGAATGTTCCCATGATTCAGGTATCTTCTCTCCTAATAATATCCTATTATAAAGTTCCAATAGTTTTGGAACTAAAAATTCTTTGAAGACCTTATAATATTCTGGTCCTAAACCATCTGCTCCCGGTGATTTACCAACTTTTAAATTATCAATAACCTCTTCAACTTCTCTTTGAGTTATTACTTTCTCCATTAACTCTTTATATTCTGGTTTTATTCCATTCTTTACAAACCTTCCAATATACTCCTCCACCTTTTCTTGTTGAGTTTCTTTACCCTTATATAGTTCCTGATAAAATTCCTGAAATTTTTTTATTTTATCTTTCATTATATGACAATAATTCCCTCGATTATCCTTCAATGCTTCTATCCCATTCCTCCCTTTTTCTTTTTGTGTGAGTCTGGCAAGCAACCTAGAATTCTTATTACTGTTTTCAAAATATTCCCTTTTCATGTAAATTAAATTCTTTTGAACCTCCTCTATATTTAAATTTTCTAATTGTTTCTTCTTAGCTTGTATTTCTACTAATTTATATTTATCTTTACCTCGCCAATAATCTTCCTCCAAATTTTTAATTTCTATCTCTAACTTTTCCTGCTCTGCACGTTGTTGTCTTTTTAAGCTGCACGTTTCTCTAATACAAATTCCTCTTACTACAGCCTTCATGGTGTCCCAAACGACTGACCCAACTGTTCCTCCCTTTTCGTTAATTTCCCATGACTCCGACAATTCCTTCTGAATTTTCTCTACCACTTTATTATATTTCAATATTTTTGTATTCAACTTCCATCTATATGCCTCTTTATAATTCTTCTTAACTGTAAATTCTAAGCTTAACAAGGCATGATCAGTTACTTTTATTACCCCCCTTTCCATTTTACAAATCTTTGTTGCAAAATCTTTTGAGACAAATATATAGTCTATCCTGGAGTATGTATGATGAACTGGGGAAAAGTATGAGAATCCAGGCTTAATCCCATTGAGTAAATGCCACGAATCTGAATAATCATTTTCTTTTACTAGTTTATTCAATATAGTTATATTATTCCTCTTTTCAACATTAGTGGGATTTGACCTGTCCCATCTATTATCCATAACCATATTAAAGTCCCCAGCTAATATGACATACCCCTCCTTGAATTCTTCTATTTCTTTAAATAACTTTATAAAAAACTCTCTATGTCTCTCATTTGGGGCATACACATTAATTAGCGTATATACCTTTCCTTCAATTTTACCTTTTAACATATCTGCCATTATCATCCTTTTTTGTTTCTTCTAATATAAACCCACTTTTTTTTGAAATCAAAGTGGCCACTCCATTTTTTTTGATGTCCCTAATGACTTTTCATAATAAGCTAACCACTTTAATTTTATCATATTCGAATTCTTGGAGCCTTGGTGTGTTTCTTGGACCATTATAATATCCGATCCTTCTTTATTAAACATTTATTCTATTCTCCTCCTTTTCACGACTGCCCCCAAACCTTTAACATTGAGTGTTGATACTTTTATCTTTTTATCCATATTCACCCTTTTGAAATCTCTTCCGATCCCTTGTGCTCTGCAACTCAAATTTACTTACATAAAAACACAAACTCCATACAACAAACCCCCACCCTCCTACCCCAGCCCCTCCCCTCCTACCTTCCCCCCTCCCCACCCCCCCACTCTGATCCCCCCCATATCCCCGTGAGTCTAATACTCCAGCCATCTACTTTAAAGGGGGGGGGGAGGCAGTGCTGCGCCTGGCCGGCAAGTTTCTATGTTGGCATTTCTATTTGCAATTATCTCAAGACATAATTAACAATTCTATTACTCCCCAGATGTCCCAGCCTCGTTCCCCCACCCACCCACTCCAGTCCCACTTGCTTCCCCATACAGACCCAGCCTCTTCAGCAACTCTTTACCTTGATCCAGTGAGGTTACTCTGTGTTCCCCCCTCCCATATGTAAATCTTAGAAAAACAGGGTAACCCCATGCATAAGGAATTTTATTCTTCATTAATGTTTCAGTTATTGGTTTAATACTGCGTCTCCAATTTAGTGTGTGTTGAGAGAGATCATTATAAATTTGCACTGCTTTGCCTTTGTACTGCAACTGAGCCATAGATCTCAATTCTTTCATAACTTGCTCTTTTTTGTAATAGTTACCAAATTTCACCAAAATGTCTCTAGTCCCTTTGTAGTTTTGGCCCCCCCCCCACATGGTGGACTCGATCCAAATCCGATCCGTCTATTGGTATGTCAGGCATCAGCTCCTTGAACCAATTCAGAATGATTTCTCTTAGATCTTCTCCTTGTGTCTGCTTCAGCTGTTTTATTCGAATTGAAGATCTACGAGATTGATCCTCCAAGGCTATCAGTCTTAATTCATAATCTTTAAATTGAATATTAGTTGATTTTTCAAAAGCCTCTTGCTTCTTCTGGTCCAAATCAGCTTTTGCCTCCAAATCTTTGATCTTGTCTGAATTTTCAGATGTCTTATCAGCCAGAACACGCATTTGTTGTCTAAAAACATCGATTTGCTGTTCCATTTTTAAAAAAATAACGGTATAATTCTCCGCTATTGCTGCTTTAATTTCCACTAAAGAGGGTGGCTGACTGCCAATTGCTTCTCCCCCTTCAGCCATGTTTTTTTCTTTATTTGGTACTGTGTCTAAGAAAACTGGGCCTTTGAATTTCATTCTGTTGTTTTCAGCCCAGCACTCCAGCCTATCAAGATCACTTTGAGGTTTGTTTCTGTCTTCCAGGGTATTAGCTATCCATCCCACCCAATTTTGTGTCATCTGCAAATTTGATCAGCGTTCCCTGCACCTCCTTGTCCAAACAATTAATAAAAAGTTGAAGAGCACTGGACCCAGGACTGAGCCCTGCGGTTCCCCACTCGTTCCCTCCCCCCAGTTTGAGAAGGAACCATTGATAAGCACTCTTTGAGTCCGATTCTGTAGCCAACTGTGAATCCACCTAATGGTTGTTCCACCTAGCCCACTTTTAGCTAGTTTGTTAATCAGAATATCATGGGGCACTTTGTCAAAAGCTTTGCTGAAGTCAAGATACATTACGTCCACAGCATTCCCACAGTCCACAAGGGAGGTTACCCGATCAAAAAATGAGATCAAATTAGTCTGGCCGGATTTGTTCCTGACAAATCCATGTTGGCTTCTAGTAATCGTCAAAATGAAGGAGGGAAAAAACCACTCTGTGAATCCAATGAAAAAGAAGAGATAGTCGCTAGTGTTTTCTCTCTTTTTCTCTTGTCCTCCTATATTCCCTTCCCTCTTCTCCTTTTTTGTTTTCTTTTTGCATATTTTAATGTTGTTAATGTGCATACAATTTATGACAAAAATTCAATGTAAGTATTGTATGTGTTGATAAAAAAGTTTTTCGTTAATTTGTAGCTCCTGAAGAAGGATCGGGAGATCCGAAACGTCGAGCATTTGATACATTGTCCTTTTACAACAATACAATTTTTCAAGATTGAAGATATATGTAGCCAAAAGTAAAAACCTTTTTCTATTTTCCAACACTAGGGACTATCTCTTCTTTTTCATTGGCTTCTAGGAAACACTGCATTGTTTTCAAGGTGCTTACAGACTGACTTTATAATTTGCTCCAAAATTTTCCCAGGGATGGCTGTCAGACTGACTGGTCTGTAGTTCCCAGTCATCCAGCACCTCACCCGTCTTCCATGATTTTGCGAAGGTAATAGACAGAAGGCCTGGATCGACGCCCAGGTTGGGAGATTGAGATTTCTGCATGCAGCAGCTGGTGGCAGGTGTTGCGATGCAGCGGGCAGCAGCTAGGTGGGCACAGAAGCTGGCGGTCGTGCAGCGGCCAGGCAGCAGGTGGGCTGCCTGGTGTGGTCTGGCCCGTCCGAGGATTTTGGTTCCATTCAGAGCAGGCAGAACTTCATATGCAGCAATCCGAGGGAACGCTTTCCCAACACAGTTAGTTGTTTTTAGCTGTCCTCTTTGGTATTTGGTTTGGCTCGTTTGCTTGAGTGATTTGCACCTACTTGCTCTGTAGTACTAAGGAAGAAGTGGGTCTCTAGTCATTCATTTTTAATAGTACGGTAATTCGTTTTTTTAATGAAGCATTTTGATCCATAGACCTTCCTCTCCAATTGGCTTTGATATAATTGGCATGACGTAAGTTTGTAACACTTGCTGATCATTGTTCATCCTTCTCTGTTTGGGGCCCTTGGGAAGGCATTGCAGGAGTGGGGAAGGCACACAGGGAGACCCAATACTCCCACTCCTTGTAATGTTTGTTCTTTTTAAAATGTTCTGGGTAAGGCCTGGTTTCCACTAGGGCTGTGCAATCCCTCTCCAAACCGCTTTGGATCCCGGGTCAATCCGGACCTCCCCCGAATCGATATTCGGCCCCCATTTTGTTCCCCGTCACTTCTCTGCCCGTGTTTTTGTTCCTCAGTTACTTCCTCTAAGGAACGAGCACGAGGCCCATGGAGTCCACTGCTCTAATGGCGCTGCTTCTCGTGCACACAGCAAGAGAGAGCAGTGATTCCGAGTTTAAAAAAACATCCTACTTAAGAGGTGCCGTTGTTTTTTGTTGCGCCAGGAAGGCCAGAAGGGGCAGGAGGCCTATATGTACATTTGGAGTTAACAGTCAAAGCTCCATCACACCGGGGGTTAACACGCTCCCTACCGTCGCTTCTCTGATGGTGTTTTTGTTCCTCAGTTACTTCCTCTTTTCAAAAGAGGAAGTGCCTAACGAGCACGAGGCCCATGGAGTCCGCTGCTCTAATGGCGCTGCTTCTCCTGCACACAGCAGGAGAGAGCAGCGATTCCGTGTTCAAAAATACATCATTCTTTGTGGAGAGCTTTTTGTCAAGCAAGGAAAGCCAGAAGGAGCGGGAGGCGCACGGGAGGCAGACGACGTCATGTGAGGGACCTGAGCACACTCCGTGAGTGCCCAGGAACGAGCGTGCAATAAAACGCTCATCGGATGGAGCTTTGAGCGTGCCTGACATAAGTATGCCAGTAGTTGCTGCCATAGGATTTCATGTGGCAGAAAATCCTTAAAGAATCTGTACTGCTCAGAACTTCACCAAACCAATGGAAGGTGCATCTCAACAAATCTGAATAAAGTACATCAGCAGTTTTTACCAATTTTATTTTATTTATTTATTATTGCATTTATATCCACCTTTTTTCCTCCAAGGAACCCAAGGCGGTGTACATAATCCTCTCCATTTTATCCTCACAACAACCCTGTAAGGTGGGTTGGGCTGAGAGTCTGTGACTGGCCCAAAGTCACCCAGTGGGTATCCATGGCTGAGTGGGGACTAGAAACCGGATCGCTTGACTCCCAGTCCAACACTTTAGCCACTACACCACACTGGCTCTCTTGAAAAAAGACATACGATATGCCATGTGGCAAACTGGAGAAAAATGGGTCAATGATGCTCAACTTGTCCCTTACTCAGTACAAATGGCTCTGGGGAAAAACATTTGCATTATCAATGATGTGAAGAAACTACTTCAGCGCCAGAACAGCATGTGTGTCTTTGTGTGTGCGTTTGTGTTTGTCCGGGCAAGAGAGCCTCGTTTCTACGACTTCCAACTCTCTGGAGACTTTTTGTCTGCCTCTATTCAAACCACTATCTCTTAGCCTAACCTACCTCATAGGTTTGTTGTAAGCCTAAAGCTAGGGTGACCATATTTTGGAAACCAAAAAGGAGGACATGTCCGGCCGCAGGGTGTGTGTCCAGCTCCAAGGGGGGGTGTCCACCCAAACATAGCTTTGGTCACACGTCTGATTTTACAGCAGACAATTAAGACAAACCTGTTCTCCATAACATCTTAATGTTAAAATCCCTTGGAGGTCCCATTGAACTCTATGTTCTTACTTCTGAGTAGGCATTTTCACCTTAAAAGAAAGATGGATTTTTAAATTTTTTTATCTATTTATTTATTACATTTTTATACCGCCCAATAGCCGAAGCTCTCTGGGCGGTTCACAAAAATTAAAACTATGAAGAGCATAAAAACAACCAACAAATTTAAAACACAAATACAAAATACAATATAAAAAGCACAACCAGAATGAAACCACACAGCAAAAATTAATATAGGTTAAAACATGAGATTCAAACAGCTATGGTGACCCTATGAAAAGGAGGACAGGGCTCTTGTATCTTTAACAGTTGCATTGAAAAGGAAATTTCAGCAGGTGTCATTTGTATATATGGGGAACCTGGTGAAATTTCTTCTTCATCACAACAGTTAAAGCTGCAGGTGCCCTGCCCTCTTTTAAATCTGGTCACTCTAGTATAGCTCCTGCACCTTTAAATATTGTGATGAAGAGGGAATTTCACCAGGTTCTCCATACATACAAAGGACACCTGCTGAAGTTCCCATTTCTATGCAACTGTTAAAGATACAGGAGCCCTGTCCTCATTTTTATATGGTCACCCTAAAAACAGCAAAGTTTAAATTTAAGTTAAATTAGGTGTTAAAATGCTGAGAAAATAAAAAGGTCTTCAGCTGGCGACGGAAAGAAAACAATGCAGGTGCCAAGCGAACCTCTCTGGGGAGCTCATTCCGCAACCGGGGTGCCACAGCAGAGAAAGCCCTCCTCCTAGTAGCCACCTGCCTCACTTCCTTCGGCAGGGGCTCACGGAGAAGGACCCCTGTGGATGATCTCAAGGTCCGGGCAGGCACCTATGGGAGGAGGCGTTCCTTCAAATAGCCTGCCCCCAAACCGTTTAGGGCTTTAAATGTTAATCCCAGCACTTTGAATCAGGCCTGGACCTGGACTGGTAGCCAATGAAGTTGTAGAAGGACTGCACCCTCCTTGCTAGCAGCACCCTCATTTTTAAAGATAAAGAGATTCCAATTGGCACAGTGATAGCTCTTAAGGAGGGCTTTGAGCATGCCCAATTGAAATCAGATTGGGCCATCCTTTGATTTTTTAAATCCCCCCTTAAATTCTGTTCCTGTTTTCCACCAGTGCGAAGGATTGCTCTTCTGTTCCTCTGATCATGCGAAGCGGTGCAACTTCAAGTTCATAAACTACAGATCTGCTGGTTCCTTTACTCAAAAGTAAATCCCATTGATTTCAACTGCTAAAGTCACATGCAGGCTGACACTTTACTGAAGTGGGATTCTCTCTCTCTCTCTCTCTCCTCACCCCTTTCTTTCTTTCTTTTTCTTTCTTTCTTTCTACCAGCTTGATCCCAGGCAGTGTTCAGTGTTCCTAACTGGGGGCGGATCTACACTACTGTTTTAAAGCGCTTTATAACAGTTTTGACGACGGTATCTGGAGTGTGTCCTGGGACCCAACAGTTGTCAAAACTGTTATAAAGTGCTTTAAAGCAGTAGTGCAGATCCTACCCAGGACTTACTTCCAAGTAAAGATGTGTAGGAGGGCGCTTAATGACTTACAGGGGATATCCACGAAACTACTTAGGGGAGAGAAGTTTTTGTTTTTCCCAAATCTGTTCAGCAACAAGGGAAGCTACTGCTGAGGAAAAAGCAGAGCAACACCCTAGTAGTCCCATGTCCATAACAGTCAGTGCAGGGTGCGGGGAGTTGTCCAAACACCAACAACGAATAAAGTGTAGGGGAGGAATGAAGGAGATCCACAGGTGGATGCAATAGCCGATTTGCAGGTGTGCAGGGGAGGAGAGGTGTAAGGATGCATGAACCCTAAAAGCACACAGGTGTAAGAGATCAGGGCTTCACATGCTATAAAAATGAAGGGGGATAATACGGGGCAAAAGTGTAGGTGTGATGGAGCTTTCAAACATTTGAACAAAACAGTCTTTACAGCCCACCTCAGGCTAGGCAAAAGTGGGACCAACCTGACCTCTCCTATAGGAAGTTCCAAAATTGGGTGCTGCTGCAGAAAAGGCCCCGTGCCGTGAGTCCACTAACCTAGGCTCACCCTAGGGGTGGACATATGGGAGGACCTCTAAAGAAGATTATAAATTCATAGAGGAGGAGATGTTTCAAATATCAGCCCCAAACCACTGAGGGCTTTGCAGGTGCGAAGCAGAACCACAGGCTGAGCTTGGAAACAAACTGGAAGCCAGAGTGGTTGATACAAAACCAACGTTATACAGTCTACAACACACACACGTACACCAACACGGAAGCACCAAACCAGGCCACAATACAAAAAGAGAGTGTATGCTCAAAGGTGGCTATGACAAACATTGTTTATTGAATCGAATACATTTCAGAAGCAAGAGCTGCTTCATCAGGAGCAACCTTGTCAAACCCACATTCTGGAAAAGAGGGTAAAGTAGCTTTCAGACAGTCTGGCTCTCTTTCTTACACCATCACATCTTCTTACACCATGATACCCAGCTGAGATATTACATCCCTCCAGTCCTGGTGGGCTGAAGGCACCGTATGCCAATCTGGGCTTTCCCTCCACTACTACTGTACGTCTGATCCCAGGTCCCAGCAATGAGAGGTGCAATTCATGTTGTGGCATATTGCGGTGGGTGTAGGTGTGCACTGGAATGTATTTGATTACATTGCCAAAGTGACAGGTCCTATGTCCTTTGTATGTATGCTGGGACACCATGGTTATGGGGGGGGGGGACACCAGACACAAGGCTATTCATAAAAAGAACAAGTGCATATCTAGCCTGAAGCAAAAGAAACACACAGGTGCCAGATTGGCAGAAATCTTTTCACATGTCTAGTGGATGGTATCTTTCCTTGACTGGCACACAGGAAAGGGGAGAAAAAATGAGAATGTAAGTACAATTTCTTAGCAGATCTGATTTCTGTTTGACTATTATCCAGTACCTTCCAAGGGATTCCTTCCTCCCCAGCAAAGGCAGGGCGATCCTTTAGAGATCACCCGCAGGGCAGGTTAAAACACTTCAGTTTAACTTGGAGAGCGGTGAGAGGGGAACATTTCAGAACTCCAGCCATTTGCATGTGGCAGGAAACAAATGAGAATAAGGGAATCCACAGCCTCACAGAAGAAATGGGCCTAAACCCAGTTCTTCTGTGCCAACTCCTGATACAGATCAAGAGCCGGCAAGCCCCATTTCTCATCTTCTGCTCACTCTCTTCCAGGCTATCCAAGAGGGAATCTACATATCGTACTGAAGGCGCTTGCATGCGCCTCCAGTACGCCCCCCAAACGAGGGTGTAGACGGAGAAAGAAGAGACGGAGGAAGAGGCAGTGGAGGCGGTGGCTGGGGAATCGGCCGCGTCCTTGACATCGACGCCGCCTCCCCACTGGCCTCCTGCTACCGGGGTAAGAGCCACCCAGGTCGGAGAGCTCGGCGGAAGCGGAAGCCGAGCTCTCCGACCCGTTTGGCTCTTAGCCCGGCAGCAGGAGGCCGCCGGCGACAGCGGCAAGGTCGTGGCCGGTTCCCCAGCCTCCTCCTCCTCCTCCTCCTCCTCTGTCTCTTCTTTCTCCGCCGCTGCCTCCCCGCCGGCCCCCTGCTGCCGGGGTAAGAGCCACCCGGGTCGGAGAGCTCGGCTTCCGCTTCCGCCGAGCTTTCCGACCTGGGTGGTTCTTACTCCGGCAGCAGGAGGCCAACAGGGAGGCAGCGGCGGTGGCAAGGATGCGGCCGGTTCCACAGCCGCATCCTCCACCGCCTCTTCCTCCGTCTCTTCTTTCTCCGTCTACACCCTCGTTTGAGCCGGCAAGCCCCATTTCTCACCTTCCCCTTAGGCCGTAGCTAGACCTAAGGTTTTCCCCAGGATCATCCCGGGTTTGTCCCTTCCTGAGCACTAGATGCCCTGTGTGGCACTTAGATGAACAGGTTTGACCCCAGGACAATCCTGGGATAAACCTGACGTCTAGCTATGGCCTTACTCTCTTCTAGGCTGTCCAAGTTTTAGAGGATTATTGCGTTTCAACCTCTCATCACAACTATTTCTTATGTCCAATGTTGTGATATTGTTAAGTCTCCCTTTTCTTTTCTTCCACAGATGGGATTTCCTGCTGCAAGATCTTGGCTATGTAGAGATCTTCAACTTCTTTGCATGTCTTTCTTTCCTTCTTTCTGTCTTCCTTCCTTTCTCTTTCTTTCTGCAGCTTTCACAACCTATAACAGAGTGAGGAGAAGATGTTAAATGGGGCTTGTCAGGTCCTCATAGTCTGCGTGCCATTTCATTGGTGAGGTTTTATATTGATGCATTGATTGTTGTTGTGTTTTAATTAAATATGGAATGTTAAATATTGTTGGCTTTCTTCATACTTACAGATGCTTGGGAAGGAACAATGGACTTGGGTAAACCTAGGGCTCATCTACACCAAGCAGGATATTCCACTATGAAAGTAGTATGAAAGCGGTCTATAAAAGGCAGGAGCCACACTACTGCTTTATAGTGGTATTGAAGTGCACTGACAACTGTTACGCCCATTGACACCTACCATATACCACTTTCATACTGCTTTCATAGTGTTATATCCTGCTTGGTGTAGATGCATCATGGGCCCCAACGCTTGACAGTGCACTTCAATGCTGCTACAACACAGTAGTGTGGCTCCTACCTTTTATATACTGCTTTCATACCACTTTCATAATGGAATATCCTGCTTGATGAGCCCCTAGATTAAAAAGTCTAGATACACACCAAGATTGTTTTAAAAACAACAACAAAATAAACCAACCAATAAAACCTCGATACCCCATTTCTTCGATTCTAAGACGCACTTTCCCCCCCATATAAACATCTCTAAAAATGGGGTGTGTCTTAGAATCGCGGGTGTGTCTTAGGGTGGTTTTTTTCTCCTGCTGGTGGTACTGAAATTAGTGTGCGTCTTACAATCGATGGCGTCTTACAATCGAAGAAATACGGTAATAACCCCTTTAAAGGCAGAGCAAACTAACGGACAGAAAGACACTAAACTGTATGGGCAAATAAAAGAAAGGTGTAACGTTTCAGGTTGTTGTCTTTATAACTAGGACGTCACTGCAGAGACAAACAGATTCAGTATTTGGCATTATTTACTTAACTTAAGAATGTTGGGTGAATAATGCCATGAAGAAAATAATTAACAGAACAACCAGCCAAAGATGTTCAACTCTGAGTTCACTGTGAAGAAGAGTTAACCGTGCCGCTTATCCCAGTTCTCTAGTCCCTGGTTGACTGACGCTGGGTGGAGGTGCACTCTTCGTTGCACTGCAGGCCGTCTCCACCAGACGCTGCTGGTTGCTGGTTTCTGGTTTCCTCTGTCGGTTTCTCCCCTTTCTGCCTCCATTCCATGCCCCTCCCACTGCACACCAAACACATTCCAAGGCCGTTGGAGGCAGGAATAATAATAATAATAATAATAATAATAATAATAATAATAATAATTTGCATTTTTATACCGCCCAATAGCTGAAGCTCTCTGTTGAAGAACAGTTAAAGCTGCAGGAGCTATACTAGAGTGGCCAGATACAAAAGAGGGCAGGGCTCCTGCAGCTTTAACTGTTGTGATGAGGGGATTTTGCCAGGTGCTGCATGCATACAAATGGCACCTCCTGAAATCTCCTTTTCTATGCCACTGTTAAAGATACAAGAGCCCTGTCCTCCTTTCCATATGGTCACCCTATTTAAAACTCCACATGTCTATCAAATATAAGGAGTGTATGCCTTTAAAAAAGCTAGATGGAAGGATATTGGTAGATTCCTTTGACTTGGGTTTTTTTTTTCCTGTCTCGAGCAGCATTTACTACTCCATTGAAATCACCTCCGAATCTCACTTCACCTTCAACAAACTCTTAAGATTACCTCAAAAACCTCATGAAAGAATAAACCTTGTTTCTAATTAGGTGCACATAAGTTCATCAGTGTTATCACACCAGCGATTTATCGCACACTCCCCATGCCTGGTATGCACTTTTGCAGCTCGATACCTTACCCACATGACGTCGTCCACGTCCTGCACAAACTTCAGCTCTTATCCTCCATGTTTCATTCCTTTTTGGAACACAGGAAGACTGGATGATGTTCCTTCCCTGTGAAATCAATGCTCTCCTTCCTCCCATGTATTTCTGTGGTTGCCTTCTATCCACCATCCCGTTCTTTGTTGGGGGCGCATATGTCTAAGGTCGGTCTCACTAATAAAAGAGGAGGGCAGAGCAGTTCCCCTCTCAGCTGTGAAGGGGAAGGGAGTGAGGTCCCATTGAACTCTATGTTCTTACTCCTGAGTAGGCCTAGTCACCTTAAAAGAAATGTGGAAAATGCAGCCTTTTTGCCCGCAGTGCCCTCATTTTTAGAGACAAAGAGATCAAAATTGGCAGTGATAGGTCTTAAGGTGGGCTTTAGCCATGCCAAGTTTGAATCAGATTGGGTCATCCTTTGATTTTAAGGGATTTTTAAAATGGAAATTAAACAAATGCTCACATCTGCATAAGTTTTAAAGATAAAGAGATCAAAATTGGCACAGTGATAGCTCTTAAGGAGGGCTTTCAGCATGCCAAGTTTGAATCAGATTGGGTCATCCTTTGATTTTTTAATGATTTTGTTTAATTCCCCTCTCTTAAACCCTTTTCCTGGTAGTCCACAAGTCCGGAGGATTGAAGGATCGATCTTCTATTGCTTTGATCATACGAAGCGGTGCATCTTCACGTTCATAAAATAGAGATCTGCTGGTTCCCTTACTCAAAAGTAAATCCCATTGATTTCGACTGCATTTACATCCCAGTCATACTAAAATCATATGCAAGCTTACCTTTTAAACCCCATTGAACAGAGAGAGACTTTCTTCTGAGTAAACACATAGAAGTGATTTTAAATCGTGTGGTCACTCAGCTTTTTTCTTTTTAAAGTCCATAACAGCAAACTGGAAAGAAGTGCTCTGCAGCCCCATGCTTACTTCTGAGGTCTTACTTCTGTTTATTCAGAAGTCTCTCTCTGTGTTCAACGGAGTTTACTCAAAGGTCAGCACGCATCTGATTTTCGTATGTTCACATTCTAAAACCTCCAGGTAGGGTGAGGGGAACGGGCGTAGCCTAGGCAACAGGGAATAACCACGAAAGTACGTAGGAGAGAGACAGAGTTCCCCCCCCCCCCGAAGTGAATTCAGTAACAAGAGAAGCTACTTTCTAGAAAAAGCAGGGCAAGACCAGGAGGGCCCCATGTCGCTTACTAGGGAGGGCGAGGTGTCCAACTACCACCAACCAATGAACTGTAGGGGGAGGTACAAAGGAGATCTGGGGGAGGGGGAGGTGCATCTCATTGGAACAACACCGATACGCTGGTGCGCAGGAGAGGAGAAGTGTAAAGATGGATGAAACGTAAAGGCCCAAAGGCGTAAGTTGATCGGGCTTTCACACGCTATGGAAACGAGGGTGGATAATTTGAGGGCAAACGAGCAGGTGTGATGGAGCTCTAGATCTCCCTTCTACAGCTTTCTTTTGGTCGGTTGCTTCAAAAGGAATGTTACATGTCATACAAATTGCCACTCCTTTAGTTTTCGTGGATGCACAGGCAGCATTAATGTTCCCAGCACCTAATTGACTCAATATGTCCTAAATGTTCCCAACACCTCATTTTTAAGACAGGAGAAGAAACTTATATTAAGGCACAGCATGAAAAATATCTAGGTCAATTAGGTGGCGTTACTATCTTTTCAGTCCCCCGCCAGCCCTTCCTTGTATTCGCCCATGTGGTTCAAGTGTGGTTCTGTTGGTAAGCCTGCTCTGTTGCTTCAGGTGCCTTTAAATGGATTATTATGGAGGCTTTTATTTACAGGTTCCAGGTGTGTGTGTGTGTGTGTGTGTGTGTGTGCATGCATTCGTGCTTGTGTGTGTGTGTGTTTGGTGTAAATTGAGTTTTTTACAACGGAAGTAGACCCAAGTACATTGTTCCCTCCCCATGCATCTGTAAGGATGAAAGACAACCAAAAAAGAGTTAATATTGAACAAATATTTAATAATAATGATAATAATGATGATGATAACAAATGAAAGCCAGCAAATGAAAAGGCTGAAACTCAGTAGGCAAGGCCTAGGCTGTGAAAGCTGAAGAGGTTGTCCATAGCAAGAGGAAAGCCAAGGTGAACCCGGGAGGAGGAGCAGGAAGCAGCGAGCATGGCGGAGCTGGTGTGGCTGGTCCAAGGTCTGGTCGCAGGCGCTGGCGTTTCGGGCTGTGCTGGAGAGGAAGCAGCGTACGGCCCAGGCTGGAGGAGGAGGTTCAGGATGCACCAGCACAGCTTCCCAAAAAGAAGTGGTTCTTCCTCTGCAGAGGGGAAAAGTCTGTCGCGGTGGAAAATGAGCCCAAGGAGACAAAAAGAGAGAGGAAAAAGATAGAATGGAAAAGAAAGGATGAAAGAGAGAAAGGCAAAGAGAGAGAGAGAGAGAGAAGGAAGGAAGGAAAGAAAGAAGGAGGGATGTGCCAAGATGTTTCAGATCCTGTAAGAGTCAAGATCCTCCACCAGGAGATCATCACCTGTAAGGCAGAAAGGAGAAGGGGGGTCTTAATGATAGCAGAACATTAGACTTCAGAAATGGTTGGGAGGAGGGGGGTCACTGGCTTGGGGCTAGCAATCGAGCTCCCAAAGGAGGTGGGAACTGCTGCTTCCAAGCCTGTGGGTTGTGGTCGGGCCTTTCTCACCAAGACCCATGTTTGCCATATGGCGTGGTTGGCGTTTCATCTACTCTAGTGCGCAGACAGGAGACTGCTGCACAATACAAGAAATACATCTAGGCAACCAAGCATAGCTACACCTAGTAGTAACATAATATCTAAACTTAGTCTTAATACCTCAACTTAAGTTGACGCCTCTTTGCTGAAAAGCAATGGCTCAGCAGCAAGAAAGGTCCTTGATGCAAAAGACACCTACGAGGGAAGCCTCTGCGCTGTTTCTTACCCTCTTCGTCCACATTCGAGACGTCAGCACTATAAATTGATGATGACACCTGACCACAGCTGAGGTCAATGGTGGACGAAGAGGGGACCACCTGGATAACATTGGAGGATCTTGACTCTGTTGGGGGGGAAAGGAGACACAGAGACCATGTTAACATAATTAGCAAGACTCACCAAAGGAGGGGCCCATTCCCTTCCCCCCCGGACCCTCAAGCAGCAGCCAGCCCCCCCGGTCACGATCCCCCCTGGCCTATCCATCCCACCAAGGACCTAGGCATCTCCTCACCTCGGACGGCACATCCCAGAGAGGGTTTCTCCTTGGGCTCTTCCACCAGAACAGTTTTTCTCCCTCTGCAGAAGAGGGAAAACCACTTCCTCTTGGGAGGAGGCGCTGGTGCCTCCTGTCCCTCCTCCTCCGCCATGGGCCGTATTTGGGTCCCTCGGCAGCACGGCCCAAAGCGCCAGCACCTGCGACCAGCCTTGGCCGCCTCCGCAACTGCTCCAGCTGCTTCGCTGCTTCCTGCATCTCCTGGGTGCACCTTGGCTCTCCTCTTGCTATGGAATAACTTCTTCAACTTGGACAGCCTAGAAGAGAGTGAGCAGAAGGTGAGAAAGGGGGCTTGACGGCTCCTCCTGGTCTGTGTGGGTTTAGGCCCGTTTCTTATTCTTTGTGGCTTCATTCCACCTGCCACCGGCTGGAGTTGTGAAGATGTCCCCCTCCTGCCTCCCTGCCCTGCGTGTGGTCTCTGAAGGGTAGCCCGGCCTTTGCTGGGGAGGAAGGAAGCCCTCAGAAGGCGCTGGATAATGGGCCAACCAGAAACCAGGGCTGCTAAGGAATTCTACTTACATTCTTGTTCTCTCTCTTTCCCTCTCTCCCTCTAGCGCAACAACGAAAACCACTCACTCATCAGGTGACAGGATTTCTGCCCAGCTGGCCCCAGAACCAGCTGTGTCATGTGTCACAGCGGAGGGCGTGTCACAATGACCTCAGCAACTGAGCAGCCAGGGGTATTGTTACTGTGACGTGGCCTTATTCTGGGCTTGGCCTTTCATCCATGTCCATCCCCTGGCTATTCCATGCGTGTTTCTTTGGATTCAGGCTAGAGCAGCACCTGGGCTTTCTAGTAATAGCCTCGTGTCTGTCTGTCTTACCATATCCATGGTGCCCCCAACACACTGCTCATAAAGGACACGGGTCCCGTCTCTTCTGGCAATGCACACAGAGGTCCAATGCATGCCAGTGCGCCCACCCACCACCCCCACCACACCATGTGCCATGACGTGAACTGCACCTCTTATTGCTGGGACCTGGGATCAGACGTATAGTAGTGGATGAGGGAGAGCCCAGATTGGCTTGCAGTGCCTTCAGCCTGCCAGGACTGGGCTGGTGCAATGTCCCAGCATTTGAATATATACTGTCAGGGCATCATGGGGTAAGAAAGTTGATCTGAGGGTGTGAGAAGAAGAGCCAGACTGTCTGAAAGCTGATTTAGCCTCTTTCCAGAATGTGGCTTTGGCAAGGTTGCCCCTGATGAAGCAGCTCTTGCTTCTGAAATGGATTCGATTCAATAAACAATGTTTGTCATAGCGCCTTTGAGCATACACTCTCTTTTTGTATTGTGGCCTGGTTTGGAACTTCCGTGTTGGTGTGTGTGTGTGTGTTGTATTGTATGCTGTATAATGCTGGTTTTGTATCAACTACACTGGCTTCCAGTTTGTTTCCAAGCTCAGCCTGTGGTTCTGCTTCATATCTATAAAGCCCTCAGTGGTTTGCAGCTGATATTTGCAATATCTCCTCCTGTATGAATTTATAATCTTCATAGAATCATAGAATAGTAGAGTTGGAAGGGGCCTATGAGGCCATTGAGACCAACCCCCATCTCAATGCAGGAATCCACCCTAAAGCATACTTGACAGATGGTTATCCAGCTGCCTCTTGAAGGCCTCTTGTCTTGTGTGGGAGAGCCCACAACCTCCCTAGTGCCTACACTACACTACTGCTTTAAAGCGCTATAAAACTGTTATAAAGCGCTTTAAAGCAATAGTGTAGATCCGGCCTAGGTCACTGGTTCCATTGTCGTACTGCTCTAACAGTCAGGAAGTTTTTTCTGATGTCCAGCTGAAATCTGGATTCCTGTAACTTGAGCCCGTTATTCCGTGTCCTGCACTCCGGGATGATCGAGAAGAGATCCCGGCCCTTCTCTGTTCGACAACCTTTTAAGTATTTGAAAAGTGCTATCATGTCTTCCCTCAATGTTGTCTCTCTTCATAGGGCTTTGTTTCCAGACCCCTGATCATCCTGGTTGCCCTCCTCTGAACACGCTCCAGCTTGTCTGCATCCTTCTTGAAGTGTGGTGACAGAACTGGACGCAATACTCAAGATGAGGCCTAACCAGGGCCGAACAGAGAGGATCCAGTACCTCATGCGATTTGGAAGCTATACTTCTATTAATGCAGCCCAAAGTAGCATTTGCTTTTTTTGCAGCCACATCACACTGTTGGCTCATATTCAGCTTGTGATTTACAACAATCCCAAGACCCTTTTCGTCTGTAGCATTGCTGAGCCCAGTACCCCCATCTTGTAACTGTGCATTTGGTTTCTATTTCCTAGATGTAGAACTTGGCATTTATCCCTATTGAATTTCATTCTGTTGTTTTCAGCCCAGCACTCCAGCCTATCAAGATCACTTTGAGGTTTGTTTCTGTCTTCCAGGGTATTAGCTATCCATCCCACCCAATTTTGTGTCATCTGCAAATTTGATCAGCGTTCCCTGCACCTCCTTGTCCAAACAATTAATACAAAGTTGAAGAGCACTGGACCCAGGACTGAGCCCTGCGGTTCCCCACTCGTTCCCTCCCCCCAGTTTGAGAAGGAACCGTTGATCAGCACTCTTTGAGTCCGATTCTGTAGCCAACTGTGAATCCACCTAATGGTTGTTCCACCTAGCCCACTTTTAGCTAGTTTGTTAATCAGAATATCATGGGGCACTTTGTCAAAAGCTTTGCTGAAGTCAAGATACATGACGTCCACAGCATTCCCACAGTCCACAAGGGAGGTTACCCGATCAAAAAATGAGATCAAATTAGTCTAGGGTGACCATATGAAAAGGAGGACAGGGCTCTTGTATCTTTAACAGTTGTATTGAAAAGGGAATTTCAGCAGCTGTCATTTGTATATATGGAGAACCTGGTGAAATTTCCTCTTCATCACAACACTTAAAGCTGCAGGAGCTATACTGCAGCTATACTGTGACCAGATTTAAAAGAGGGCAAGGCACCTGCAGCTTTAACTATTGTGATGAAGAAGAAATTTCACCAGGTTCTTCATATATACAAATGACACCTGCTGAAATTCCCTTTTCAGTACAACTGTTAAAGATACAGGAGCCCTGTCCTCCTTTTCATATGGTGACTCTAAAGTAGTCTGGCCGGATTTGTTCCTGACAAATCCATGTTGGCTTCTAGTAATCGTCAAAAGGAAGGAGGGAAAAAACCACTCTGTGAATCCAATGAAAAAGAAGAGATCGTCGCTAGTGTTTTCTCTCTTTTTCTCTTGTCCTCCTATATTCCCTTCCCTCTTCTCCTTTTTTGTTTTCTTTTTGCATATTTTAATGTTGTTAATGTGCATACAATTTATGACAAAAATTCAATGTAAGTATTGTATGTGTTGATAAAAAAGTTTTTCGTTAATTTGTAGCTCCTGAAGAAGGATCGGGAGATCCGAAACGTCGAGCATTTGATACATTGTCCTTTTACAACAATACAATTTTTCAAGATTGAAGATATATGTAGCCAAAAGTAAAAACCTTTTTCTATTTTCCAACACTAGGGACTATCTCTTCTTTTTCATTGGCTTCTAGCAAACACTGCATTGTTTTCAAGGTGCTTACAGACTGACTTCTTTATAATTTGCTCCAAAATTTTCCCAGGGATGGCTGTCAGACTGACTGGTCTGTAGTTCCCAGTCATCCAGCCCCTCACCCGTCTTCCATGATTTTGCGAAGGTAATAGACAGAAGGCCTGGATCGACGCCCAGGTTGGGAGATTGAGATTTCTGCATGCAGCAGCTGGTGGCAGGTGTTGTGATGCAGCGGGCAGCAGCTAGGTGGGCCCAGAAGCTGGCGGTCGTGCAGCGGCCAGGCAGCAGGTGGGCTGCCTGGTCTGGTCTGGCCCGTCCGAGGATTTTGGTTCCATTCAGAGCAGGCAGAACTTCATATGCAGCAATCCGAGGGAACGCTTTCCCAACACACTTAGTTGTTTTCAGCCGTCCTCTTTGGTATTTGGTTTGGCTCATTTACTTGAGTGATTTGCACCTACTTGCTCTGTAGTACTAAGGAAGAAGTGGGTCTCTAGTCATTCATTTTTAATAGTACCGTAATTCATTTTTTTTAATGAAGCATTTTGATCCATAGACCTTCCTCTCCAATTGGCTTTGATATAATTGGCATGACGTCATTTTGTAACTCTTGCTGATCATTGTTCATCCTTCTCTGTTTGGGGCCCTTGGGAAGGCATTGCAGGAGTGGGGAAGGGACACAGGGAGACCCCATACTCCCACTCCTTGTAATGTTTGTTCTTTTTAAAATGTTCTGGGTAAGGCCTGGTTTCCACTAGGGCTGTGCAATCCCTCTCCAAACCGCTTTGGATCCCGGGTCAATCCGGACCTCCCCCGAATCGATATTCGGCCCCCATTTTGTTCCCCGTCACTTCTCTGCCCGTGTTTTTGTTCCTCAGTTACTTCCTCTAAAGAACGAGCACGAGGCCCATGGAGTCCGCTGCTCTAATGGCGCTGCTTCTCCTGCACACAGCAAGAGAGAGCAGCGATTCCGTGTTCAAAAATACATCATTCTTTGTGGAGAGCTTTTTGTCAAGCAAGGAAAGCCAGAAGGAGTGGGAGGCGCACGGGAGGCAGACGACGTCATGTGAGGGACCTGAGCACACTCCGTGAGTGCCCAGGAACGAGCGTGCAATAAAACGCTCATCGGATGGAGCTTTGAGCGTGCCTGACATAAGTATGCCAGTAGTTGCTGCCATAGGATTTCATGTGGCAGAAAATCCTTAAAGAATCTGTACTGCTCAGAACTTCACCAAACCCATGGAAGGTGCATCTCAACAAATCTGAATAAAGTACATCAGCAGTTTTTACCAATTTTATTTTATTTATTTATTATTGCATTTATATCCACCTTTTTTCCTCCAAGGAACCCAAGGCGGTGTACATAATCCTCTCCATTTTATCCTCACAACAACCCTGTAAGGTGGGTTGGGCTGAGAGTCTGTGACTGGCCCAAAGTCACCCAGTGGGTATCCATGGCTGAGTGGGGACTAGAAACCGGATCGCTTGACTCCCAGTCCAACACTTTAGCCACTACACCACACTGGCTCTCTTGAAAAAAGACATACGATATGCCATGTGGCAAACTGGAGAAAAATGGGTCAATGATGCTCAACTTGTCCCTTACTCAGTACAAATGGCTCTGGGGAAAAACATTTGCATTATCAATGATGTGAAGAAACTACTTCAGCGCCAGAACAGCATGTGTGTCATTGTGTGTGTGTTTGTGTTTGTCCGGGCAAGAGAGCCTCGTTTCTACGACTTCCAACTCTCTGGAGACTTTTTGTCTGCCTCTATTCAAACCACTATCTCTTAGCCTAACCTACCTCATAGGTTTGTTGTAAGCCTAAAGCTAGGGTGACCATATTTTGGAAACCAAAAAGGAGGACATGTCCGGCCGCAGGGTGTGTGTCCAGCTCCAAGGGGGGGTGTCCACCCAAACATAGCTTTGGTCACACGTCTGATTTTACAGCAGACAATTAAGACAAACCTGTTCTACATAACATCTTAATGTTAAAATCCCTTGGAGGTCCCATTGAACTCTATGTTCTTACTTCTGAGTAGGCATTTTCACCTTAAAAGAAAGATGGATTTTTAAATTTTTTTTATCTATTTATTTATTACATTTTTATACCGCCCAATAGCCGAAGCTCTCTGGGCGGTTCACAAAAATTAAAACTATGAAGAGCATAAAAACAACCAACAAATTTAAAACACAAATACAAAATACAATATAAAAAGCACAACCAGAATGAAACCACACAGCAAAAATTAATATAGGTTAAAACATGAGATTCAAACAGCTATGGTGACCCTATGAAAAGGAGGACAGGGCTCTTGTATCTTTAACAGTTGCATTGAAAAGGAAATTTCAGCAGGTGTCATTTGTATATATGGGGAACCTGGTGAAATTTCTTCTTCATCACAACAGTTAAAGCTGCAGGTGCCCTGCCCTCTTTTAAATCTGGTCACTCTAGTATAGCTCCTGCACCTTTAAATATTGTGATGAAGAGGGAATTTCACCAGGTTCTCCATACATACAAAGGACACCTGCTGAAGTTCCCATTTCTATGCAACTGTTAAAGATACAGGAGCCCTGTCCTCATTTTTATATGGTCACCCTAAAAACAGCAAAGTTTAAATTTAAGTTAAATTAGGTGTTAAAATGCTGAGAAAATAAAAAGGTCTTCAGCTGGCGACGGAAAGAAAACAATGCAGGTGCCAAGCGAACCTCTCTGGGGAGCTCATTCCGCAACCGGGGTGCCACAGCAGAGAAAGCCCTCCTCCTAGTAGCCACCTGCCTCACTTCCTTCGGCAGGGGCTCACGGAGAAGGACCCCTGTGGATGATCTCAAGGTCCGGGCAGGCACATATGGGAGGAGGCGTTCCTTCAAATAGCCTGCCCCCAAACCGTTTAGGGCTTTAAATGTTAATCCCAGCACTTTGAATCAGGCCCGGACCTGGACTGGCAGCCAATGAAGTTGTAGAAGGACTGCACCCTCCTTGCTAGCAGCACCCTCATTTTTAAAGATAAAGAGATTCCAATTGGCACAGTGATAGCTCTTAAGGAGGGCTTTGAGCATGCCCAATTTAAATCAGATTGGGCCATCCTTTGATTTTTTAAATCCCCCCTTAAATTCTGTTCCTGTTTTCCACCAGTGCGAAGGATTGCTCTTCTGTTCCTCTGATCATGCGAAGCGGTGCAACTTCAAGTTCATAAACTACAGATCTGCTGGTTCCTTTACTCAAAAGTAAATCCCATTGATTTCAACTGCTATAGTCACATGCAGGCTGACACTTTACTGAAGTGGGATTCTCTCTCTCTCTCTCCTCACCCCTTTCTTTCTTTCTTTTTCTTTCTTTCTTTCTACCAGCTTGATCCCAGGCAGTGTTCAGTGCTCCTAACTGGGGGCGGATCTATACTACTGTTTTAAAGCGCTTTATAACAGTTTTGACGACGGTATATGGAGTGTGTCCTGGGACCCAACAGTTGTCAAAACTGTTATAAAGTGCTTTAAAGCAGTAGTGCAGATCCTACCCAGGACTTACTTCCAAGTAAAGATGTGTAGGAGGGCGCTTAATGACTTACAGGGGATATCCACGAAACTACTTAGGGGAGAGAAGTTTTTGTTTTTCCCAAATCTGTTCAGCAACAAGGGAAGCTACTGCTGAGGAAAAAGCAGAGCAACACCCTAGTAGTCCCATGTCCATAACAGTCAGTGCAGGGTGCGGGGAGTTGTCCAAACACCAACAACGAATAAAGTGTAGGGGAGGAATGAAGGAGATCCACAGGCGGATGCAATAGCCGATTTGCAGGTGTGCAGGGGAGGAGAGGTGTAAGGATGCATGAACCCTAAAAGCACACAGGTGTAAGAGATCAGGGCTTCACATGCTATAGAAATGAAGGGGGATAATACGGGGCAAAAGTGTAGGTGTGATGGAGCTTTCAAACGTTTGAACAAAACAGTCTTTACAGCCCACCTCAGGCTAGGCAAAAGTGGGACCAACCTGACCTCTCCTATAGGAAGTTCCAAAATTGGGTGCTGCTGCAGAAAAGGCCCCGTGCCGTGAGTCCACTAACCTAGGCTCACCCTAGGGGTGGACATATGGGAGGACCTCTAAAGAAGATTATAAATTCATAGAGGAGGAGATGTTTCAAATATCAGCCCCAAACCACTGAGGGCTTTGCAGGTGCGAAGCAGAACCACAGGCTGAGCTTGGAAACAAACTGGAAGCCAGAGTGGTTGATACAAAACCAACGTTATACAGTCTACAACACACACACGTACACCAACACGGAAGCACCAAACCAGGCCACAATACAAAAAGGGAGTGTATGCTCAAAGGTGGCTATGAAAAACATTGTTTATTGAATCGAATACATTTCAGAAGCAAGAGCTGCTTCATCAGGAGCAACCTTGTCAAACCCACATTCTGGAAAAGAGGGTAAAGTAGCTTTCAGACAGTCTGGCTCTCTTTCTTACACCATCACATCTTCTTACACCATGATACCCAGCTGAGATATTACATCCCTCCAGTCCTGGTGGGCTGAAGGCACCGTATGCCAATCTGGGCTTTCCCTCAACTACTACTGTACGTCTGATCCCAGGTCCCAGCAATGAGAGGTGCAATTCATGTTGTGGCATATTGCGGTGGGTGTAGGTGTGCACTGGAATGTATTTGATTACATTGCCAAAGTGACAGGTCCTATGTCCTTTGTATGTATGCTGGGACACCATGGTTATGGGGGGGGGGGACACCAGACACAAGGCTATTCATAAAAAGAACAAGTGCATATCTAGCCTGAAGCAAAAGAAACACACAGGTGCCAGATTGGCAGAAATCCTTTCACATGTCTAGTGGATGGTATCTTTCCTTGACTGGCACACAGGAAAGGGGAGAAAAAATGAGAATGTAAGTACAATTTCTTAGCAGATCTGATTTCTGTTTGACTATTATCCAGTGCCTTCCAAGGGATTCCTTCCTCCCCAGCAAAGGCAGGGCGATCCTTTAGAGATCACCCGCAGGGCAGGTTAAAACACTTCAGTTTAACTTGGAGAGCGGTGAGAGGAGAACATTTCAGAACTCCAGCCATTTGCATGTGGCAGGAAACAAATGAGAATAAGGGAATCCACAGCCTCACAGAAGAAATGGGCCTAAACCCAGTTCTTCTGTGCCAACTCCTGATACAGATCAAGAGCCGGCAAGCCCCATTTCTCATCTTCTGCTCACTCTCTTCCAGGCTATCCAAGAGGGAATCTACACGTCGTACTGAAGGCGCTTGCATGCGCCTCCAGTACGCCCCCCAAACGAGGGTGTAGACGGAGAAAGAAGAGACGGAGGAAGAGGCGGTGGAGGCGGTGGCTGGGGAATCGGCCGCGTCCTTGACATCGACGCCGCCTCCCCACTGGCCTCCTGCTACCGGGGTAAGAGCCACCCAGGTCGGAGAGCTCGGCGGAAGCGGAAGCCGAGCTCTCCGACCCGTTTGGCTCTTACCCCGGCAGCAGGAGGCCGCCGGCGACAGCGGCAAGGTCGTGGCCGGTTCCCCAGCCTCCTCCTCCTCTTCCTCTGTCTCTTCTTTCTCCGCCGCCGCCTCCCCGCCGGCCCCCTGCTGCCGGGGTAAGAGCCACCCGGGTCGGAGAGCTCGGCTTCCGCTTCCGCCGAGCTTTCCGACCTGGGTGGTTCTTACTCCGGCAGCAGGAGGCCAACAGGGAGGCAGCGGCGGTGGCAAGGATGCGGCCGGTTCCACAGCCGCATCCTCCACCGCCTCTTCCTCCGTCTCTTCTTTCTCCGTCTACACCCTCGTTTGAGCCGGCAAGCCCCATTTCTCACCTTCCCCTTAGGCCGTAGCTAGACCTAAGGTTTTTCCCAGGATCATCCCGGGTTTGTCCCTTCCTGAGCACTAGATGCCCTGTGCGGCACTTAGATGAACAGGTTTGACCCCAGGACAATCCTGGGATAAACCTGAGGTCTAGCTATGGCCTTACTCTCTTCTAGGCTGTCCAAGTTTTAGAGGATTATTGCGTTTCAACCTCTCATCACAACTATTTCTTATGTCCAATGTTGTGATATTGTTAAGTCTCCCTTTTCTTTTCTTCCACAGATGGGATTTCCTGCTGCAAGATCTTGGCTATGTAGAGATCTTCAACTTCTTTGCATGTCTTTCTTTCCTTCTTTCTGTCTTCCTTCCTTTCTCTTTCTTTCTGCAGCTTTCACAACCTATAACAGAGTGAGGAGAAGATGTTAAATGGGGCTTGTCAGGTCCTCATAGTCTGCGTGCCATTTCATTGGTGAGGTTTTATATTGATGCATTGATTGTTGTTGTGTTTTAATTAAATATGGAATGTTAAATATTGTTGGCTTTCTTCATACTTACAGATGCTTGGGAAGGAACAATGGACTTGAGTAAACCTAGGGCTCATCTACACCAAGCAGGATATTCCACTATGAAAGTAGTCTGAAAGCGGTCTATAAAAGGCAGGAGCCACACTACTGCTTTATAGTGGTATTGAAGTGCACTGACAACTGTTACGCCCATTGACACCTACCATATACCACTTTCATACTGCTTTCATAGTGTTATATCCTGCTTGGTGTAGATGCATCATGGGCCCCAACGCTTGACAGTGCACTTCAATGCTGCTACAACACAGTAGTGTGGCTCCTACCTTTTATATACTGCTTTCATACCACTTTCATAATGGAATATCCTGCTTGATGAGCCCCTAGATTAAAAAGTCTAGATACACACCAAGATTGTTTTAAAAACAACAACAAAATAAACCAACCAATAAAACCTCGATACCCCATTTCTTCGATTCTAAGACGCACTTCCCCCCCCATATAAACATCTCTAAAAATGGGGTGTGTCTTAGAATCGCGGGTGTGTCTTAGGGTGGTTTTTTTCTCCTGCTGGTGGTACTGAAATTAGTGTGCGTCTTACAATCGATGGCGTCTTACAATCGAAGAAATACGGTAATAACCCCTTTAAAGGCAGAGCAAACTAACGGACAGAAAGACACTAAACTGTATGGGCAAATAAAAGAAAGGTGTAACGTTTCAGGTTGTTGTCTTTATAACTAGGATGTCACTGCAGAGACAAACAGATTCAGTATTTGGCATTATTTACTTAACTTAAGAATGTTGGGTGAATAATGCCATGAAGAAAATAATTAACAGAACAACCAACCAAAGATGTTCAACTCTGAGTTCACTGTGAAGAAGAGTTAACCGTGCCGCTTATCCCAGTTCTCTAGTCCCTGGTTGACTGACGCTGGGTGGAGGTGCACTCTTCGTTGCACTGCAGGCCGTCTCCACCAGACGCTGCTGGTTGCTGGTTTCTGGTTTCCTCTGTCGGTTTCTCCCCTTTCTGCCTCCATTCCATGCCCCTCCCACTGCACACCAAACACATTCCAAGGTCGTTGGAGGTAGGAATAATAATAATAATAATAATAATAATAATAATAATAATAATAATAATAATTTGCATTTTTATACCGCCCAATAGCCGAAGCTCTCTGTTGAAGAACAGTTAAAGCTGCAGGAGCTATACTAGAGTGGCCAGATACAAAAGAGGGCAGGGCTCCTGCAGCTTTAACTGTTGTGATGAGGGGATTTTGCCAGGGGCTGCATGCATACAAATGGCACCTCCTGAAATCTCCTTTTCTATGCCACTGTTAAAGATACAAGAGCCCTGTCCTCCTTTCCATATGGTCACCCTATTTAAAACTCCACATGTCTATCAAATATAAGGAGTGTATGCCTTTAAAAAAGCTAGATGGAAGGATATTGGTAGATTCCTTTGACTTGGGGTTTTTTTTTCCTGTCTCCAGCAGCATTTACTACTCCATTGAAATCACCTCCGAATCTCACTTCACCTTCAACAAACTCTTAAGATTACCTCAAAAACCTCATGAAAGAATAAACCTTGTTTCTAATTAGGTGCATATAAGTTCATCAGTGTTATCACACCAGCGATTTATCGCACACTCCCCATGCCTGGTATGCACTTTTGCAGCTCGATACCTTACCCACATGACGTCGTCCACGTCCTGCACAAACTTCAGCTCTTATCCTCCATGTTTCATTCCTTTTTGGAACACAGGAAGACTGGATGATGTTCCTTCCCTGTGAAATCAATGCTCTCCTCCCTCCCTCCCTCCCTCCCATGTATTTCTGTGGTTGCCTTCTATCCACCATCCCGTTCTTTGTTGGGGGCGCATATGTCTAAGGTCGGTCTCACTAATAAAAGAGGAGGGCAGAGCAGTTCCCCTCTCAGCTGTGAAGGGGAAGGGAGTGAGGTCCCATTGAACTCTATGTTCTTACTCCTGAGTAGGCCTATTCACCTTAAAAGAAATGTGGAAAATGCAGCCTTTTTGCCCGCAGTGCCCTCATTTTTAGAGACAAAGAGATCAAAATTGGCAGTGATAGGTCTTAAGGTGGGCTTTAGCCATGCCAAGTTTGAATCAGATTGGGTCATCCTTTGATTTTAAGGGATTTTTAAAATGGAAATTAAACAAATGCTCACATCTGCATAAGTTTTAAAGATAAAGAGATCAAAATGGGCACAGTGATAGCTCTTAAGGAGGGCTTTCAGCATGCCAAGTTTGAATCAGATTGGGTCATCCTTTGATTTTTTAATGATTTTGTTTAATTTCCCTCTCTTAAACCCTTTTCCTGGTAGTCCACAAGTCCGGAGGATTGAAGGATCGATCTTCTATTGCTTTGATCATACGAAGCGGTGCATCTTCAAGTTCATAAAATAGAGATCTGCTGGTTCCCTTACTCAAAAGTAAATCCCATTGATTTCGACTGCATTTACATCCCAGTCATACTAAAATCATATGCAAGCTTACCTTTTAAACCCCATTGAACAGAGAGAGACTTTCTTCTGAGTAAACACATAGAAGTGATTTTAAATCGTGTGGTCACTCAGCTTTTTTCTTTTTTTTTTTTAAAGTCCATAACAGCAAACTGGAAAGAAGTGCTCTGCAGCCCCATGCTTACTTCTGAGGTCTTACTTCTGTTTATTCAGAAGTCTCTCTCTGTGTTCAACGGAGTTTACTCAAAGGTCAGCACGCATCTGATTTTAGTATGTTCACATTCTAAAACCTCCAGGTAGGGTGAGGGGAACGGACGTAGCCTAGGCAACAGGGAATAACCACGAAAGTACGTAGGAGAGAGACAGAGTTCCCCCCCCCCCGAAGTGAATTCAGTAACAAGAGAAGCTACTTTCTAGAAAAAGCAGGGCAAGACCAGGAGGGCCCCATGTCGCTTACTAGGGAGGGCGAGGTGTCCAACTACCACCAACCAATGAACTGTAGGGGGAGGTACAAAGGAGATCTGGGGGAGGGGGAGGTGCATCTCATTGGAACAACACCGATACGCTGGTGCGCAGGAGAGGAGAAGTGTAAAGATGGATGAAACGTAAAGGCCCAAAGGCGTAAGTTGATCAGGCTTTCACACGCTATGGAAACGAGGGTGGATAATTCGAGGGCAAATGAGCAGGTGTGATGGAGCTCTAGATCTCCCTTCTACAGCTTTCTTTTGGTCGGTTGCTTCAAAAGGAATGTTACATGTCATACAAATTGCCACTCCTTTAGTTTTTGTGGATGCACAGGCAGCATTAATGTTCCCAGCACCTAATTGACTGAATATGTCCTAAATGTTCCCAACACCTCATTTTTAAGACAGGAGAAGAAACTTATATTAAGGCACAGCATGAAAAATATCTAGGTCAATTAGGTGGCGTTACTATCTTTTCAGTCCCCCGCCAGCCCTTCCTTGTATTCGCCCATGTGGTTCAAGTGTGGTTCTGTTGGTAAGCCTGCTCTGTTGCTTCAGGTGCCTTTAAACGGATTATTATGGAGGCTTTTATTTACAGGTTCCAGGTGTGTGTGTGTGTGTGTGTGTGTGTGTGTGTGTGTGCATGCATTCGTGCTTGTGTGTGTGTGTGTTTGGTGTAAATTGAGTTTTTTACAACGGAAGTAGACCCAAGTACATTGTTCCCTCCCCATGCATCTGTAAGGATGAAAGACAACCAAAAAAGAGTTAATATTGAACAAATATTTAATAATAATGATAATAATGATGATGATAACAAATGAAAGCCAGCAAATGAAAAGGCTGAAACTCAGTAGGCAAGGCCTAGGCTGTGAAAGCTGAAGAGGTTGTCCATAGCAAGAGGAAAGCCAAGGTGAACCCGGGAGGAGGAGGAGGAAGCAGCGAGCATGGCGGAGCTGGTGTGGCTGGTCCAAGGTCTGGTCGCAGGCGCTGGCGTTTCGGGCCGTGCTGGAGAGGAAGCAGCGTACGGCCCAGGCTGGAGGAGGAGGTTCAGGATGCACCAGCACAGCTTCCCAAAAAGAAGTGGTTCTTCCTCTGCAGAGGGGAAAAGTCTGTCGCGGTGGAAAATGAGCCCAAGGAGACAAAAAGAGAGAGGAAAAAGATAGAATGGAGAAGAAAGGATGAAAGAGAGAAAGGCAAAGAGAGAGAGAGAGAGAGAGAAGGAAGGAAGGAAAGAAAGAAGGAGGGATGTGCCAAGATGTTTCAGATCCTGTAAGAGTCAAGATCCTCCACCAGGAGATCATCACCTGTAAGGCAGAAAGGAGAAGGGGGGTCTTAATGATAGCAGAACATTAGACTTCAGAAATGGTTGGGAGGAGGGGGGTCACTGGCTTGGGGCTAGCAATCGAGCTCCCAAAGGAGGTGGGAACTGCTGCTTCCAAGCCTGTGGGTTGTGGTCAGGCCTTTCTCACCAAGACCCATGTTTGCCATATGGCGTGGTTGGCGTTTCATCTACTCTAGTGCGCAGACAGGAGACTGCTGCACAATACAAGAAATACATCTAGGCAACCAAGCATAGCTACACCTAGTAGTAACATAATATCTAAACTTAGTCTTAATATCTCAACTTAAGTTGACGCCTCTTTGCTGAAAAGCAATGGCTCAGCAGCAAGAAAGGTCCTTGATGCAAAAGACACCTACGAGGGAAGCCTCTGCGCTGTTTCTTACCCTCTTCGTCCACATTCGAGACGTCAGCACTATAAATTGATGATGACACCTGACCACAGCTGAGGTCAATGGTGGACGAAGAGGGGACCACCTGGATAACATTGGAGGATCTTGACTCTGTTGGGGGGGAAAGGAGACACAGAGACCATGTTAACATAATTAGCAAGACTCACCAAAGGAGGGGCCCATTCCCTTCCCCCCCGGACCCTGGAGCTGGCACTGGCTAGAGTGCCCCAAGCAGCGGCCAGCCCCCCCGGTCACGATCCCCCCTGGCCTATCCATCCCCCCAAGGACCTAGGCATCTCCTCACCTCGGACGGCACATCCCAGAGAGGGTTTCTCCTTGGGCTCTTCCACCAGAACAGTTTTTCTCCCCCTGCAGAAGAGGGAAAACCACTTCCTCTTGGGAGGAGGCGCTGGTGCCTCCTGTCCCTCCTCCTCCGCCATGGGCCGTATTTGGGTCCCTCGGCAGCACGGCCCAAAGCGCCAGCACCTGCGACCAGCCTTGGCCGCCTCCGCAACTGCTCCAGCTGCTTCGCTGCTTCCTGCATCTCCTGGGTGCACCTTGGCTCTCCTCTTGCTATGGAATAACTTCTTCAACTTGGACAGCCTAGAAGAGAGTGAGCAGAAGGTGAGAAAGGGGGCTTGACGGCTCCTCCTGGTCTGTGTGGGTTTAGGCCCGTTTCTTAATCTTCGTGGCTTCATTCCACCTGCCACCGGCTAAAGTTGTGAAGATGTCCCCCTCCTGCTGCCCTGCCCTGCGTGTGGTCTCTGAAGGATAGCCCGGCCTTTGCTGGGGAGGAAGGAAGCCCTCAGAAGGCGCTGGATAATGGGCCAACCAGAAACCAGGGCTGCTAAGGAATTCTACTTACATTCTTGTTCTCTCTCTCTCCCTCTCTCACTCTAACGCAACAACGAAAACCACTCACTCATCAGGTGACAGGATTTCTGCCCAGCTGGCCCCAGAACCAGCTGTGTCATGTGTCACAGGGGAGGGCGTGTCACAATGACCTCAGCAACTGAGCAGCCAGGGGTATTGTTACTGTGACGTGGCCTTATTCTGGGCTTGGCCTTTCATCCATGTCCATCCCCTGGCTATTCCATGCGTGTTTCTTTGGATTCAGGCTAGAGCAGCACCTGGGCGTTCTAGGAATAGCCTCGTGTCTGTCTGTCTTACCATATCCATGGTGCCCCCAACACACTGCTCATAAGGGACACGGGTCCCGTCTCTTCTGGCAATGCACACAGAGGTCCAATGCATGCCAGTGCGCCCACCCACCACCACCACCACACCATGTGCCATGACGTGAACTGCACCTCTTATTGCTGGGACCTGGGATCAGATGTATAGTAGTGGATGAGGGAGAGCCCAGATTGGCTTGCAGTGCCTTCAGCCTGCCAGGACTGGGCTGGTGCAATGTCCCAG
Source organism: Elgaria multicarinata webbii (assembly GCF_023053635.1). Lineage (NCBI taxonomy): Eukaryota > Metazoa > Chordata > Lepidosauria > Squamata > Anguidae > Elgaria > Elgaria multicarinata. The sequence goes on along the minus strand of NC_086172.1, from coordinate 16,023,320 downwards.
CATTTGAATATATACTGTCAGGGCATCATGGGGTAAGAAAGTTGATCTGAGGGTGTGAGAAGAAGAGCCAGACTGTCTGAAAGCTGATTTAGCCTCTTTCCAGAATGTGGCTTTGGCAAGGTTGCCCCTGATGAAGCAGCTCTTGCTTCTGAAATGGATTCGATTCAAGAAACAATGTTTGTCATAGCCGCCTTTGAGCATACACTCTCTTTTTGTATTGTAGCCTGGTTTGGAACTTCCGTGTTGGGGTGTGCGTGTGTGTGTGTGTGTGTGTGTGTTGTATTGTATGCTGTATAATGCTGGTTTTGTATCAACTACACTGGCTTCCAGTTTGTTTCCAAGCTCAGCCTGTGGTTCTGCTTCATATCTATAAAGCCCTCAGTGGTTTGCAGCTGATATTTGCAATATCTCCTCCTGTATGAATTTATAATCTCCATAGAATCATAGAATAGTAGAGTTGGAAGGGGCCTATAAGGCCATTGAGACCAACCCCCATCTTAATGCAGGAATCCACCCTAAAGCATACTTGACAGATGGTTATCCAGCTGCCTCTTGAAGGCCTCTTGTCTTGTGTGGGAGAGCCCACAACCTCCCTAATGCCTACACTACACTACTGCTTTAAAGCGCTATAAAACTGTTATAAAGCGCTTTAAAGCAATAGTGTAGATCCGGCCTAGGTCACTGGTTCCATTGTCGTACTGCTCTAACAGTCAGGAAGTTTTTTCTGATGTCCAGCTGAAATCTGGATTTCTGTAACTTGAGCCCGTTATTCCGTGTCCTGCAGTCTGGGATGATCGAGAAGAGATCCCGGCCCTTCTCTGTTCGACAACCTTTTAAGTATTTGAAAAGTGCTATCATGTCTTCCCTCAATGTTGTCTCTCTTCATAGGGCTTTGTTTCCAGACCCCTGATCATCCTGGTTGCCCTCCTCTGAACACGCTCCAGCTTGTCTGCATCCTTCTTGAAGTGTGGTGACAGAACTGGACGCAATACTCAAGATGAGGCCTAACCAGGGCCGAATAGAGAGGATCCAGTACCTCATGCGATTTGGAAGCTATACTTCTATTAATGCAGCCCAAAGTAGCATTTGCTTTTTTTGCAGCCACATCACACTGTTGGCTCATATTCAGCTTGTGATTTACAACAATCCCAAGACCCTTTTCGTTTGTAGCATTGCTGAGCCCAGTACCCCCATCTTGTAACTGTGCATTTGGTTTCTATTTCCTAGATGTAGAACTTGGCATTTATCCCTATTGAATTTCATTCTGTTGTTTTCAGCCCAGCACTCCAGCCTATCAAGATCACTTTGAGGTTTGTTTCTGTCTTCCAGGGTATTAGCTATCCATCCCACCCAATTTTGTGTCATCTGCAAATTTGATCAGCGTTCCCTGCACCTCCTTGTCCAAACAATTAATACAAAGTTGAAGAGCACTGGACCCAGGACTGAGCCCTGCGGTTCCCCACTCGTTCCCTCCCCCCAGTTTGAGAAGAAACCGTTGATCAGCACTCTTTGAGTCCGATTCTGTAGCCAACTGTGAATCCACCTAATGGTTGTTCCACCTAGCCCACTTTTAGCTAGTTTGTTAATCAGAATATCATGGGGCACTTTGTCAAAAGCTTTGCTGAAGTCAAGATACATGACGTCCACAGCATTCCCACAGTCCACAAGGGAGGTTACCCGATCAAAAAATGAGATCAAATTAGTCTGGCCGGATTTGTTCCTGACAAATCCATGTTGGCTTCTAGTAATCGTCAAAATGAAGGAGGGAAAAAACCACTCTGTGAATCCAATGAAAAAGAAGAGATAGTCGCTAGTGTTTTCTCTCTTTTTCTCTTGTTCTATATTCCCTTCCCTCTTCTCCTTTTTTGTTTTCTTTTTGCATATTTTAATGTTGTTAATGTGCATACAATTTATGACAAAAATTCAATGTAAGTATTGTATGTGTTGATAAAAAAGTTTTTCGTTAATTTGTAGCTCCTGAAGAAGGATCGGGAGATCCGAAACGTCGAGCATTTGATACATTGTCCTTTTACAACAATACAATTTTTAAAGATTGAAGATATATGTAGCCAAAAGTAAAAACCTTTTTCTATTTTCCAACGCTAGGGACTATCTCTTCTTTTTCATTGGCTTCTAGTAAACACTGCATTGTTTTCAAGGTGCTTACAGACTGACTTCTTTATAATTTGCTCCAAAATTTTCCCAGGGATGGCTGTCAGACTGACTGGTCTGTAGTTCCCAGTCATCCAGCACCTCACCCGTCTTCCATGATTTTGCGAAGGTAATAGACAGAAGGCCTGGATCGACGCCCAGGTTGGGAGATTGAGATTTCTGCATGCAGCAGCTGGTGGCAGGTGTTGTGATGCAGCGGGCAGCAGCTAGGTGGGCACAGAAGCTGGCGGTCGTGCAGCGGCCAGGCAGCAGGTGGGCTGCCTGGTCTGGTCTGGCCCGTCCGAGGATTTTGGTTCCATTCAGAGCAGGCAGAACTTCATATGCAGCAATCCGAGGGAACGCTTTCTCAACACAGTTAGTTGTTTTTAGCCGTCCTCTTTGGTATTTGGTTTGGCTCGTTTGCTTGAGTGATTTGCACCTACTTGCTCTGTAGTACTAAGGAAGAAGTGGGTCTCTAGTCATTCATTTTTAATAGTACGGTAATTCATTTTTTTAATGAAGCATTTTGATCCATAGACCTTCCTCTCCAATTGGCTTTGATATAATTGGCATGACGTAAGTTTGTAACACTTGCTGATCATTGTTCATCCTTCTCTGTTTGGGGCTCTTGGGAAGGCATTGCAGGAGTGGGGAAGGGACACAGGGAGACCCCATACTCCCACTCCTTGTAATGTTTGTTCTTTTTAAAATGTTCTGGGTAAGGCCTGGTTTCCACTAGGGCTGTGCAATCCCTCTCCAAACCGCTTTGGATCCCGGGTCAATCCGGACCTCCCCCGAATCGATATTCGGCCCCCATTTTGTTCCCCGTCACTTCTCTGCCCGTGTTTTTGTTCCTCAGTTACTTCCTCTAAAGAACGAGCACGAGGCCCATGGAGTCCGCTGCTCTAATGGCGCTGCTTCTCCTGCACACAGCAGGAGAGAGCAGCGATTCCGTGTTCAAAAATACATCATTCTTTGTGGAGAGCTTTTTGTCAAGCAAGGAAAGCCAGAAGGAGCGGGAGGCGCACGGGAGGCAGACGACGTCATGTGAGGGACCTGAGCACACTCCGTGAGTGCCCAGGAACGAGCGTGCAATAAAACGCTCATCGGATGGAGCTTTGAGCGTGCCTGACATAAGTATGCCAGTAGTTGCTGCCATAGGATTTCATGTGGCAGAAAATCCTTAAAGAATCTGTACTGCTCAGAACTTCACCAAACCAATGGAAGGTGCATCTCAACAAATCTGAATAAAGTACATCAGCAGTTTTTACCAATTTTATTTTATTTATTTATTATTGCATTTATATCCACCTTTTTTCCTCCAAGGAACCCAAGGCGGTGTACATAATCCTCTCCATTTTATCCTCACAACAACCCTGTAAGGTGGGTTGGGCTGAGAGTCTGTGACTATCCCAAAGTCACCCAGTGGGTATCCATGGCTGAGTGGGGACTAGAAACCGGATCGCTTGACTCCCAGTCCAACACTTTAGCCACTACACCACACTGGCTCTCTTGAAAAAAGACATACGATATGCCATGTGGCAAACTGGAGAAAAATGGGTCAATGATGCTCAACTTGTCCCTTACTCAGTACAAATGGCTCTGGGGAAAAACATTTGCATTATCAATGATGGGAAGAAACTACTTCAGCGCCAGAACAGCATGTGTGTCTCTGTGTGTGTGTTTGTGTTTGTCCGGGCAAGAGAGCCTCTTTTCTACGACTTCCAACTCTCTGGAGACTTTTTGTCTGCCTCTATGCAAACCACTATCTCTTAGCCTAACCTACCTCATAGTTTTGTTGTAAGCCTAAAGCTAGGGTTACCATATTTTGGAAACCAAAAAGGAGGACATGTCCGGCTGCAGGGTGTGTGTCCAGCTCCAAGGGGGGGGGGTGTCCACCCAAACATAGCTTTGGTCACACGTCTGATTTTACAGCAGACAATTAAGACAAACCTATTCTAGATAACATCTTAATATTAAAATCCCTTTGAGGTCCCATTGAACTCTATGTTCTTACTTCTGAGTAGGCATTTTCACCTTAAAAGAAAGATGGATTTTTTAATTTTTTTAATCTATTTATTTATTACATTTTTATACCGCCCAATAGCCGAAGCTCTCTGGGCGTTTCACAAAAATTAAAACTATGAAGAACATAAAATCAACCAACATATTTAAAACACAAATACAAAATACAATATAAAAAGCACAACCAGAATGAAACCACACAGCAAAAATTAATATAGGTTAAAACATGAGATTCAAACAGCTATGGTGACCCTATGAAAAGGAGGACAGGGCTCTTGTATCTTTAACAGTTGTATTGAAAAGGAAATTTCAGCAGGTGTCATTTGTATATATGGGGAACATGGTGAAATTTCTTCTTCATCACAACAGTTAAAGCTGCAGGTGCCCTGCCCTCTTTTAAATCTGGTCACTCTAGTATAGCTCCTGCACCTTTAAATATTGTGATGAAGAGGGAATTTCACCAGGTTCTCCATACATACAAAGGACACCTGCTGAAGTTCCCATTTCTATGCAACTGTTAAAGATACAGGAGCCCTGTCCTCATTTTCATATGGTCACCCTAAAAACAGCAAAGTTTAAATTTAAGTTAAATTAGGTGTTAAAATGCTGAGAAAATAAAAAGGTCTTCAGCTGGCGACGGAAAGAAAACAATGCAGGTGCCAAGCGAACCTCTCTGGGGAGCTCATTCCGCAACCGGGGTGCCACAGCAGAGAAAGCCCTCCTCCTAGTAGCCACCTGCCTCACTTCCTTCGGCAGGGGCTCACGGAGAAGGACCCCTGTGGATGATCTCAAGGTCCGGGCAGGCACATATGGGAGGAGGCGTTCCTTCAAATAGCCTGCCCCCAAACCGTTTAGGGCTTTAAATGTTAATCCCAGCATTTTGAATCAGGCCCGGACCTGGACTGGCAGCCAATGAAGTTGTAGAAGGACTGCACCCTCCTTGCTAGCAGCACCCTCATTTTTAAAGATAAAGAGATTCCAATTGGCACAGTGATAGCTCTTAAGGAGGGCTTTGAGCATGCCCAATTTAAATCAGATTGGGCCATCCTTTGATTTTTTAAATCCCCCCTTAAATTCTTTTCCTGTTTTCCACCAGTGCGAAGAATTGCTCTTCTGTTCCTCTGATCATGCGAAGCAGTGCATCTTCAAGTTCATAAACTACAGATCTGCTGGTTCCTTTACTCAAAAGTAAATCCCATTGATTTCAACTGCTAAAGTCACATGCAGGCTGACCTTCGAGTAAACCCCATTGAACAGAGAGAATCTTACATCTGAGTAAACACATATTCCAGTTCTAGAGATCCACGGAAAGCTTGTGTGTGTGTGTGTGTGCGAGCGTGCTTGACAGATGTAGGTATGTAAAATTTCCAGAAATTTTGAAGCCATGGGGAAAAAATGTTTTTCTTTAATATACATTTGGTATATTAAAATACAGTGTATTCAAACAATTCTTACAAACTGAATTTCCTTTTTTTTTTTTTTTTTAACCTTTTTGGTAACAAAAGCTCCTGAACTGTTAGGATCACCTGAACTATAAGGAATCTCTTTGGTTTTGCCAGATTATTATTATTATTATTATTATTATTATTATTATTATAATTATTATTATTTATTTATATAGCACCATCAGTGTACACGGTGCTGTACAGAGTAAAACAGTAAATAGCAAGACCCTGCCGCATAGGCTTACAATCTAATAAAATCATAGTAAAACAATAAGGAGGGGAAGAGAATGCAAACAGGTACAGGGTAGGGTAAGCAGGCACAGGGTAGGGTAAAACTAACTGTAGAAAGTAACAGTAGATAAATAATAAGAACAACAACTCTCTAGGGCATCAGAAAAAAATCTGATGCAAATGCAACATTTTACTGTGCAAATTTCTTCTATCCTACTGGTTTCTTGCCAAGAAACCAGTAGGGGAGGAGAAAATTGCACTGCCATTTCTCCGTCCCCATCCAAGCTCATTTCCGCTCTTAGAGAGAGGTTAGGTGAAAAGTACTTGGAAGAGAAAAGTACTTGGAAGAATGCACCAGCCTGCGCTTCATAGCCATGTGGGGTGGAGGCGGTGCTTTCATGTCCATTTAAGTCCAAAGATGGCGAAGAAATCTAAATATTCAGCTGTCCAGGGAGGCAGCCCATCTGTGGAAGGAAGCTGAAAGGCCTTAAGTGCAGTTCCACATCAAAGGAGCTCAATTCTTCCCCAAAGGTATCCTAACCGGTCCCCATGCAACTCCTTAAGAGACCCAGGACTTCTGTTTGAGGCCACTCTGGTCCTAAGTCTCAGGTTAATTTGCTTCTCGAGATGTATGCTGATGTGGTCCATCAAAAAGAAAGAAGAAAAATAGTCAGCCTGAATAAAAACCTTCCCTCGTTATTTATTCACAGGGCTCTGTATTCTCCACACTTCAAAAACAAGAACGATCTATGTCCCCCAGCCCTCCCCAAAACACACACACACACACACCACACAACACAGCAGCATTTTGAAGTCTGTAGAAGGCCATAGCTAGACCGAAGGTCCATCCCTGGATCGTCCAGGGGTCAGACCTGTTCATCTAGGTGACACACAGGGGATCCAGTGCTCAGGCAGGGGCGAATGAGGAGCAGGCAAAAACAATTTAAATCAACAGAGGAAACCATTAGTAACAAAGGAAATTATTTATGTCTCCGCTAGTCCTCCACAGTGTCAAGCCCCCATTCCCATAAAAAGAACTGAGAAAAAGGTGGGGGACCAAGATTCAATGAATATGCATGAAATTTAATCAGACTCATTTCCCGAGCTATAGCTATCACTATCCGTTCTAGTTTCTGCTTCAGTGGCAGCGTTGCCCCCTAGAGGCAGAAATGCATCTTGCTCTTGCATTTGAGAGTTGTAGTCTCATTTTGCAACCTAGGACTTGCTTGTCCTTGATACACGGAAATTGTAATAATCTAACACTGTACATAGTTTTTAGAAATCATTTGGAGAAGTAAATATCTGATCACATTGTCTTAAACATTTTATTCGTCATGCTAAAATAAAACATCCCTCTAATCCATTTTTCTTCATTTTATTTTTTTATTTTTCCAACCCTTCACACCTCTAGACAGATGGAGCATGTATAAGGGGGCACCATGCGAGGCAGGTGCAGGAAGGGGGCGAGGGGAACTGGGTTTGCCTGGTGCCCTTTCCACAAGGCTTGGACACCAGCTGTCTCCGCAGTTGGCTGAGGGTACCAATGCCAGGAGGGCTGCAGCGGCAGCTTTTCTTATTCCAGGTGCCCCCCCTCTGTTTTGCATCAAGGGGAGGTGGAGAGGCAACCTCGAGTCAGTGGGGAAGCAAGAGCCCCGTGTCTCTTTCCATCCAGGTGGACACTTTACTGAAGTGGGATTCTCTCTCTCTCTCTCTCTCCTCACCCCTTTCTTTCTTTCTTTCTTTCTTTCTTTCTTTCTTTCTTTCTTTCTTTCTTTCTACCAGCTTGATCCCAGGCAGTGTTCCGTGCTCCTAACTGGGGGCGGATCTACACTACTGTTTTAAAGCGCTTTATAACAGTTTTGACGACGGTATGTGGAGTGTGTCCTGGGACCCAACAGTTGTCAAAACTGTTATAAAGTGCTTTAAAGCAGTAGTGCAGATCCTACCCAGGACTTACTACCAAGTAAAGATGTGTAGGAGGGCGCTTAATGACTTACAGGGGATATCCACGAAACTACTTAGGGGAGAGAAGTTTTTGTTTTTCCCAAATCTGTTCAGCAACAAGGGAAGCTACTGCTGAGGAAAAAGCAGAGCAACACCCTAGTAGTCCCATGTCCATAACAGTCAGTGCAGGGTGCGGGGAGTTGTCCAAACACCAACAACGAATAAAGTGTAGGGGAGGAATGAAGGAGATCCACAGGCGGATGCAATAGCCGATTTGCAGGTGTGCAGGGGAGGAGAGGTGTAAGGATGCATGAACCCTAAAAGCACACAGGTGTAAGAGATCAGGGCTTCACATGCTATAGAAATGAAGGGGGATAATACGGGGCAAAAGTGTAGGTGTGATGGAGCTTTCAAACATTTGAACAAAACAGTCTTTACAGCCCACCTCAGGCTAGGCAAAAGTGGGACCAACCTGACCTCTCCTATAGGAAGTTCCAAAATTGGGTGCTGCTGCAGAAAAGGCCCCGTGCCGTGAGTCCACTAACCTAGGCTCACCCTAGGGGTGGACATATGGGAGGACCTCTAAAGAAGATTATAAATTCATAGAGGAGGAGATGTTTCAAATATCAGCCCCAAACCACTGAGGGCTTTGCAGGTGCGAAGCAGAACCACAGGCTGAGCTTGGAAACAAACTGGAAGCCAGAGTGGTTGATACAAAACCAACGTTATACAGTCTACAACACACACACGTACACCAACACGGAAGCACCAAACCAGGCCACAATACAAAAAGAGAGTGTATGCTCAAAGGTGGCTATGAAAAACATTGTTTATTGAATCGAATACATTTCAGAAGCAAGAGCTGCTTCATCAGGAGCAACCTTGTCAAACCCACATTCTGGAAAAGAGGGTAAAGTAGCTTTCAGACAGTCTGGCTCTCTTTCTTACACCATCACATCTTCTTACACCATGATACCCAGCTGAGATATTACATCCCTCCAGTCCTGGTGGGCTGAAGGCACCGTATGCCAATCTGGGCTTTCCCTCAACTACTACTGTACGTCTGATCCCAGGTCCCACCAATGAGAGGTGCAATTCGTGTTGTGGCATATTGCGGTGGGTGTAGGTGTGCACTGGAATGTATTTGATTACATTGCCAAAGTGACAGGTCCTATGTCCTTTGTATGTATGCTGGGACACCATGGTTATGGGGGGGACGGGACACCAGACTCAAGGCTATTCATAAAAAGAACAAGTGCATATCTAGCCTTAAGCAAAAGAAACACACAGGTGTCAGATTGGCAGAAATCCTTTCACATGGTGGAGGAAGAAGAGCAGGGGGCCGCCGGCGACAGCGGCAAGGTCGTGGCCAGTTCCCCAGCCGCCTCCTCCTCCTCCTCTTCCTCTGTCTCTTTTTTCTCCGCCGCCGCCTCCCCGCCAGCCCCCTGCTGCTGGGGTAAGAGCCACCCGGGTCGGAGAGCTCGGCTTCCGCTTCCGCCGAGCTTTCCGACCTGAGTGGCTCTTACCCCGGCAGCAGGAGGCCAGCAGAGAGGCGGCAGCGGCAGCAAGGACGCGGCCGGTTCCCCAGCCGCCTCCTCCACCGCCTCTTCCTCCGTCTCTTCTTTCTCCGTCTACACCCTCGTTTTGAGGAGCACTGGAGGCTCACGCAAGCGCCTTCAGTACGACGTGTAGATTCCCTCCAGGTTGCAGAAAATGATTCATTGCAAAAGGAGAAACGGCGGGTGCATCCGGGGGAAGAGAGAAGAGCAATCTAGCCAGTGCCAGCTCCAAGGTTCTGGGGGTAATGGGCTCTTCCCTCAGGGAGTCTTGCTCATTATGTCTCCATGGTCTGTGTCTCCTTTCTCCCAACAGAGTTAAGATCCTCCAAAGAAGTCCAAGTTCTCCCCTCTTCATCCATCCTGGACCTCAGCTGTGGCGAGGTCTCATTTTCCATATACAGCGCAGATGTCTCAAATGTTGATGTAGAGGGTAAGAAAGAGCTGAGAACACATGAAGCCATAAAGAGCCTCGCAAATGCAATGGCCTAAACTCAGTCTGGCAAACCCCATTTTTCACCTTCTGCTCACTCTCTTCTAGGCTGTCCAAGTTGAAGAGGTTTTTCCGTTGCAAGAGGAGAGGCAAGGTGCACCCAGGAGAGGACAGAGGCAGCGAAACAGCTGGAGCGGTTGCGGAGGCGTCCAAGGCTGGTCCAAGCAGAGTACGGCCCATGGCGGAGGAGGAGGGACAGGAGGCACCAGCACCGCTTCCCAAGAGGAGGTGGTTTTCCCTCTGCAGAGGGAGAAAAGCTGTCATGGTGGAAGAAGAGCCCAAGGGAAAAAAACCTCTGAGATGTGCCAGGTCTTTGGGGTGGGGGTATTGATAGGGGAGGGGGGATCCTTATCATGGGGGCTGGCAGCTGTCTGGAGCAATCTAGCCAGTGCCAGCTCCAGGGTTCTGGGGGTAATGGTCTCCTCCCTGGGGGAGTCTTGCTCATTATGTCTCCATGGTCTCTGTGTCGCCTTTCCCCTGACAGAGTCAAGTTCCTCCAATGAAGTCCAGGTTGTCTCCTCTTCATCCACCCTGGACCTCAGTTGCGGCGAGGTTTCATCATCTATATACAGCGCTGATGTCTCAAATGTCGATGAAGAGGGTAAGAAAGACTTCAACACAGAGGCCTCCCTCACATCTTTCTTCTGCATCAGGTGGGAGCTGCCTTACGTTTTGATATTAAGTCCACGGTACTAAATGTACCACGGAATGCCACATAAAATCCAGCAATACCTGTCCCACGGCAAGAGCCTATTGCAGTGGTATGCAAGTGGAGGCCGCGGGCACCAATGCACCTCAATCCACTCCTGATTACCAAAGCCTTTTTCTTTTTGTTGCTGTAAGATATCCTTGGTGACCTACAGCAGATTACCCAGAAGTCCTACTAAATATAGAATATGCATTTGGCCTATCCCTCTTGTAATGTATGTGAGCCAGATCACCCAAGTGATCATTGGTCAAACTATCTTATGCAAGTTTATGCATCTGATCAGTCTTTTCCTGATCCCATGCTCATATGCGGCATATCCTGGAAAGTTGGGAATCATGGGAGATCAATGACACGTGGCAGGAAAGAGCTGAGAACCCATGAAGCCATAGAGAGCCTCGCAAATGAAATGGCCTAAACTTGGTCTGGAAACACAGATCAGGGGGAGCCGGCAAGCCCCATTTCTCACCTTCCCCTTAGGCCGTAGCTAGACCTAAGGTTTATCCCAGGATCATCCCGGGTTTGTCCCTTCCTGAGCACTAGATGCCCTGTGTGGCACTTAGATGAACAGGTTTGACCCCAGGACAATCCTGGGATAAACCTGAGGTCTAGCTATGGCCTTACTCTCTTCTAGGCTGTCCAAGTTTTAGAGGATATTGCGTTTCAACCTCTCATCACAACTATTTCTTATGTCCAATGTTGTGATGTTGTTAAGTCTCCCTTTCCTTTTCTTCCACAGATGGGATGTTCTGTTGGAAGACCTTGACTGTGAAGAGATGGAAACATCCTGTCACGTGTTTCTTTCCTTCACTCTCTGTATGTGTGTGTTCCTCTCTTCTGCAGAGCTGCTGTTTTCACAACCTATAACAGAGTGAGGAGAAGAGGTTAAACGGAGCGTGCCGTTTCATTATATTGATTCTGCTTTTGGAGTTGTTGTTGTTACATATTGTTGTTTCCCTTTTATACTTACAAATGTTTGGGGAGGGGACAATGAAATTAGGTCAAATGTGGTGGTGTCATTAAGACTCCTTCTCCTTTCTTCCACAGATGGGATTTCCTGCTGCAAGATCTTGGCTATGTAGAGATCTTCAACTTCTTTGCGTGTCTTTCTTTCCTTCTTTCTGTCTTCCTTCCTTTCTCTTTCTTTCTGCAGCTTTCACAACCTATAACAGAGTGAGGAGAAGATGTTAAATGGGGCTTGTCAGGTCCTCATAGTCTGCGTGCCATTTCACTGGTGAGGTTTTATATTGATGCATTGATTGTTGTTGTGTTTTAATTAAATATGGAATGTTAAATATTGTTGGCTTTCTTCATACTTACAGATGCTTGGGAAGGAACAATGGACTTGAGTAAACCTAGGGCTCATCTACACCAAGCAGGATATTCCACTATGAAAGTAGTCTGAAAGCGGTCTATAAAAGGCAGGAGCCACACTACTGCTTTATAGTGGTATTGAAGTGCACTGACAACTGTTACGCCCATTGACACCTACCATATACCACTTTCATACTGCTTTCATAGTGTTATATCCTGCTTGGTGTAGATGCATCATGGGCCCCAACGCTTGACAGTGCACTTCAATGCTGCTACAACACAGTAGTGTGGCTCCTACCTTTTATATACTGCTTTCATACCACTTTCATAATGGAATATCCTGCTTGATGAGCCCCTAGATTAAAAAGTCTAGATATACACTAAGATTTTTTTTAAAACAACAACAAAATAAACCAACCAATAAAACCTTGATACCCCATTTCTTCGATTCTAAGACGCACTTTCCCCCCCATATAAACATCTCTAAAAATGGGGTGTGTCTTAGAATCGTGGGTGTGTCTTAGGGTGGTTTTTTTCTCCTGCTGGTGGTACTGAAATTAGTGTGCGTCTTACAATCGATGGCGTCTTACAATCGAAGAAATACGGTAATAACCCCTTTAAAGGCAGAGCAAACTAACGGACAGAAAGACACTAAACTGTATGGGCAAATAAAAGAAAGGTGTAACGTTTCAGGTTGTTGTCTTTATAACTAGGAAGTCACTGCAGAGACAAACAGATTCAGTATTTGGCATTATTTACTTAACTTAAGAATGTTGGGTGAATAATGCCATGAAGAAAATAATTAACAGAACAACCAACCAAAGATGTTCAACTCTGAGTTCACTGTGAAGAAGAGTTAACCGTGCCGCTTATCCCAGTTCTCTAGTCCCTGGTTGACTGACGCTGGGTGGAGGTGCACTCTTCGTTGCACTGCAGGCCGTCTCCACCAGACGCTGCTGGTTGCTGGTTTCTGGTTTCCTCTGTCGGTTTCTCCCCTTTCTGCCTCCATTCCATGCCCCTCCCACTGCACACCAAACACATTCCAAGGCCGTTGGAGGCAGGAATAATAATAATAATAATAATAATAATAATAATAATAATAATAATTTGCATTTTTATACCGCCCAATAGCCGAAGCTCTCTGTTGAAGAACTCCTGAGTAGGCCTATTCACCTTAAAAGAAATGTGGAAAATGCAGCCTTTTTGCCCGCAGTGCCCTCATTTTTAGAGACAAAGAGATCAAAATTGGCAGTGATAGGTCTTAAGGTGGGCTTTAGCCATGCCAAGTTTGAATCAGATTGGGTCATCCTTTGATTTTAAGGGATTTTTAAAATGGAAATTAAACAAATGCTCACATCTGCATAAGTTTTAAAGATAAAGAGATCAAAATGGGCACAGTGATAGCTCTTAAGGAGGGCTTTCAGCATGCCAAGTTTGAATCAGATTGGGTCATCCTTTGATTTTTTAATGATTTTGTTTAATTTCCCTCTCTTAAACCCTTTTCCTGGTAGTCCACAAGTCCGGAGGATTGAAGGATCGATCTTCTATTGCTTTGATCATACGAAGCGGTGCATCTTCAAGTTCATAAAATAGAGATCTGCTGGTTCCCTTACTCAAAAGTAAATCCCATTGATTTCGACTGCATTTACATCCCAGTCATACTAAAATCATATGCAAGCTTACCTTTTAAACCCCATTGAACAGAGAGAGACTTTCTTCTGAGTAAACACATAGAAGTGATTTTAAATCGTGTGGTCACTCAGCTTTTTTCTTTTTTTTTTAAAGTCCATAACAGCAAACTGGAAAGAAGTGCTCTGCAGCCCCATGCTTACTTCTGAGGTCTTACTTCTGTTTATTCAGAAGTCAACGGAGTTTACTCAAAGGTCAGCATGCATCTGATTTTAGTATGTTCACATTCTAAAACCTCCAGGTAGGGTGAGGGGAACGGACGTAGCCTAGGCAACAGGGAATAACCACGAAAGTACGTAGGAGAGAGACAGAGTCCCCCCCCCCCGAAGTGAATTCAGTAACAAGAGAAGCTACTTTCTAGAAAAAGCAGGGCAAGACCAGGAGGGCCCCATGTCGCTTACTAGGGAGGGCGAGGTGTCCAACTACCACCAACCAATGAACTGTAGGGGGAGGTACAAAGGAGATCTGGGGGAGAGGGAGGTGCATCTCATTGGAACAACACCGATACGCTGGTGCGCAGGAGAGGAGAAGTGTAAAGATGGAAGAAACGTAAAGGCCCAAAGGCGTAAGTTGATCAGGCTTTCACACGCTATGGAAACGAGGGTGGATAATTCGAGGGCAAACGAGCAGGTGTGATGGAGCTCTAGATCTCCCTTCTACAGCTTTCTTTTGGTCAGTTGCTTCAAAAGGAATGTTCCATGTCATACAAATTGCCACTCCTTTAGTTTTCGTGGATGCACAGGCAGCATTAATGTTCCCAGCACCTAATTGACTCAATATGTCCTAAATGTTCCCAACACCTCATTTTTAAGACAGGAGAAGAAACTTATATTAAGGCACAGCATGAAAAATATCTAGGTCAATTAGGTGGCGTTACTATCTTTTCAGTCCCCCGCCAGCCCTTCCTTGTATTCGCCCATGTGGTTCAAGTGTGGTTCTGTTGGTAAGCCTGCTCTGTTGCTTCAGGTGCCTTTAAACGGATTATTATGGAGGCTTTTATTTACAGGTTCCAGGTGTGTGTGTGTGTGTGTGTGTGTGCATTCGTGCTTGTGTGTGTGTGTGTTTGGTGTAAATTGAGTTTTTTACAACGGAAGTAGACCCAAGTACATTGTTCCCTCTCCATGCATCTGTAAGGATGAAAGACAACCAAAAAAGAGTTAATATTGAACAAATATTTAATAATAATGATAATAATGATGATGATAACAAATGAAAGCCAGCAAATGAAAAGGCTGAAACTCAGTAGGCAAGGCCTAGGCTGTGAAAGCTGAAGAGGTTGTCCATAGCAAGAGGAAAGCCAAGGTGAACCCGGGAGGAGGAGGAGGAAGCAGCGAGCATGGCGGAGCTGGTGCGGCTGGTCCAAGGTCTGGTCGCAGGCGCTGGCGTTTCGGGCTGTGCTGGAGAGGAAGCAGCGTACGGCCCAGGCTGGAGGAGGAGGTTCAGGATGCACCAGCACAGCTTCCCAAAAAGAAGTGGTTCTTCCTCTGCAGAGGGGAAAAGTCTGTCGCGGTGGAAAATGAGCCCAAGGAGACAAAAAGAGAAAGGAAAAAGATAGAATGGAAAAGAAAGGATGAAAGAGAGAAAGGCAAAGAGAGAGAGAGAGAGAGAAGGAAGGAAGGAAAGAAAGAAGGAGGGATGTGCCAAGATGTTTCAGATCCTGTAAGAGTCAAGATCCTCCACCAGGAGATCATCACCTGTAAGGCAGAAAGGAGAAGGGGGGTCTTAATGATAGCAGAACATTAGACTTCAGAAATGGTTGGGAGGAGGGGGGTCACTGGCTTGGGGCTAGCAATCGAGCTCCCAAAGGAGGTGGGAACTGCTGCTTCCAAGCCTGTGGGTTGTGGTCGGGCCTTTCTCACCAAGACCCATGTTTGCCATATGGCATGGTTGGCGTTTCATCTACTCTAGTGCGCAGACAGGAGACTGCTGCACAATACAAGAAATACATCTAGGCAACCAAGCATAGCTACACCTAGTAGTAACATAATATCTAAACTTTGTCTTAATATCGCAACTTAAGTTGACGCCTCTTTGCTGAAAAGCAATGGCTCAGCAGCAAGAAAGGTCCTTGATGCAAAAGACACCTACGAGGGAAGCCTCTGCGCTGTTTCTTACCCTCTTCGTCCACATTCGAGACGTCAGCACTATAAATTGATGATGACACCTGACCACAGCTGAGGTCAATGGTGGACGAAGAGGGGACCACCTGGATAACATTGGAGGATCTTGACTCTGTTGGGGGGGAAAGGAGACACAGAGACCATGTTAACATAATTAGCAAGACTCACCAAAGGAGGGGCCCATTCCCTTCCCCCCCGGACCCTGGAGCTGGCACTGGCTAGAGTGCCTCAAGCAGCAGCCAGCCCCCCCGGTCACGATCCCCCCTGGCCTATCCATCCCCCCAAGGACCTAGGCATCTCCTCACCTCGGACGGCACATCCCAGAGAGGGTTTCTCCTTGGGCTCTTCCACCAGAACAGTTTTTCTCCCTCTGCAGAAGAGGGAAAACCACTTCCTCTTGGGAGGAGGCGCTGGTGCCTCCTGTCCCTCCTCCTCCGCCATGGGCCGTATTTGGGTTCCTCGGCAGCACGGCCCAAAGCGCCAGCACCTGCGACCAGCCTTGGCCGCCTCCGCAACTGCTCCAGCTGCTTCGCTGCTTCCTGCATCTCCTGGGTGCACCTTGGCTCTCCTCTTGCTATGGAATAACTTCTTCAACTTGGACAGCCTAGAAGAGAGTGAGCAGAAGGTGAGAAAGGGGGCTTGATGGCTCCTCCTGGTCTGTGTGGGTTTAGGCCCGTTTCTTATTCTTTGTGGCTTCATTCCACCTGCCACCGGCTGGAGTTGTGAAGATGTCCCCCTCCTGCCGCCCTGCCCTGCGTGTGGTCTCTGAAGGGTAGCCCGGCCTTTGCTGGGGAGGAAGGAAGCCCTCAGAAGGCGCTGGATAATGGGCCAACCAGAAACCAGGGCTGCTAAGGAATTCTACTTACATTCTTGTTCTCTCTCTTTCCCTCTCTCCCTCTAGCGCAACAACGAAAACCACTCACTCATCAGGTGACAGGATTTCTGCCCAGCTGGCACCAGAACCAGCTCTGTCATGTGTCACAGGGGAGGGCGTGTCACAATGACCTCAGCAACTGAGCAGCCAGGGGTATTGTTACTGTGACGTGGCCTTATTCTGGGCTTGGCCTTTCATCCATGTCCATCCCCTGGCTATTCCATGCGTGTTTCTTTGGATTCAGGCTAGAGCAGCACCTGGGCTTTCTAGGAATAGCCTCGTGTCTGTCTGTCTTACCATATCCATGGTGCCCCCAACACACTGCTCATAAGGGACACGGGTCCCGTCTCTTCTGGCAATGCACACAGAGGTCCAATGCATGCCAGTGCGCCCACCCACCACCACCACCACACCATGTGCCATGACGTGAACTGCACCTCTTATTGCTGGGACCTGGGATCAGACGTATAGTAGTGGATGAGGGAGAGCCCAGATTGGCTTGCAGTGCCTTCAGCCTGCCAGGACTGGGCTGGTGCAATGTCCCAGCATTTGAATATATACTGTCAGGGCATCATGGGGTAAGAAAGTTGATCTGAGGGTGTGAGAAGAAGAGCCAGACTGTCTGAAAGCTGATTTAGCCTCTTTCCAGAATGTGGCTTTGGCAAGGTTGCCCCTGATGAAGCAGCTCTTGCTTCTGAAATGGATTTGATTCAAGAAACAATGTTTGTCATAGCCTAGGGTGACCATATGAAAAGGAGGACAGAGCTCCTGTATCTTTAACAGTTGTATTGAAAAGGAAACTTCAGCAGGTGTCATTTGTATATATGGGGAACCTGCTGAAATTTCCTCTTCATCACAACAGTTAAAGCTGCAGGTGCCCTGCCCTCTTTTAAATCTGGTCACTCTAGTATAGCTTCTGCACCTTTAACTGTTATGATGAAGATGGAATTTCAGCAGGTTCTCAATATATACAAATGACACCTGCTGAAATTCCCTTTTCTATGGAACTGTTAAAGATACAGGAGCCCTGTCCTCCTTTTCATATGGTCACCCTATCATAGCCGCCTTTGAGCATACACTCTCTTTTTGTATTGTGGCCTGGTTTGGAACTTCCGTGTTGGTGTGTGTGTGTGTGTGTGTGTGTGTGTGTGTGTGTGTTGTATTGTATGCTGTATAATGCTGGTTTTGTATCAACTACACTGGCTTCCAGTTTGTTTCCAAGCTCAGCCTGTGGTTCTGCTTCATATCTATAAAGCCCTCAGTAGTTTGCAGCTGATATTTGCAATATCTCCTCCTGTATGAATTTATAATCTCCATAGAATCATAGAATAGTAGAGTTGGAAGGGGCCTATAAGGCCATTGAGACCAACCCCCATCTCAATGCAGGAATCCACCCTAAAGCATACTTGACAGATGGTTATCCAGCTGCCTCCTGAAGGCCTCTTGTCTTGTGTGGGAGAGCCCACAACCTCCCTAATGCCTACACTACACTACTGCTTTAAAGCGCTATAAAACTGTTATAAAGCGCTTTAAAGCAATAGTGTAGATCCGGCCTAGGTCACTGGTTCCATTGTCGTACTGCTCTAACAGTCAGGAAGTTTTTTCTGATGTCCAGCTGAAATCTGAATTCCTGTAACTTGAGCCCGTTATTCCGTGTCCTGCAGTCTGGGATGATCGAGAAGAGATCCCGGCCCTTCTCTGTTCGACAACCTTTTAAGTATTTGAAAAGTGCTATCATGTCTTCCCTCAATGTTGTCTCTCTTCATAGGGCTTTGTTTCCAGACCCCTGATCCTCCTGGTTGCCCTCCTCTGAACACGCTCCAGCTTGTCTGCATCCTTCTTGAAGTGTGGTGACAGAACTGGACGCAATACTCAAGATGAGGCCTAACCAGGGCCGAATAGAGAGGATCCAGTACCTCATGCGATTTGGAAGCTATACTTCTATTAATGCAGCCCAAAGTAGCATTTGCTTTTTTTGCAGCCACATCACACTGTTGGCTCATATTCAGCTTGTGATTTACAACAATCCCAAGACCCTTTTCTTTTGTAGCATTGCTGAGCCCAGTACCCCCATCTTGTAACTGTGCATTTGGTTTCTATTTCCTAGATGTAGAACTTGGCATTTATCCCTATTGAATTTCATTCTGTTGTTTTCAGCCCAGCACTCCAGCCTATCAAGATCACTTTGAGGTTTGTTTCTGTCTTCCAGGGTATTAGCTATCCATCCCACCCAATTTTGTGTCATCTGCAAATTTGATCAGCGTTCCCTGCACCTCCTTGTCCAAACAATTAATAAAAAGTTGAAGAGCACTGGACCCAGGACTGAGCCCTGCGGTTCCCCACTCGTTCCCTCCCCCCAGTTTGAGAAGGAACCGTTGATAAGCACTCTTTGAGTCCGATTCTGTAGCCAACTGTGAATCCACCTAATGGTTGTTCCACCTAGTCCACTTTTAGCTAGTTTGTTAATTAGAATATCTTGGGGCACTTTGTCAAAAGCTTTGCTGAAGTCAAGATACATGACGTCCACAGCATTCCCACAGTCCACAAGGGAGGTTACCCGATCAAAAAATGAGATCAAATTAGTCTGGCCGGATTTGTTCCTGACAAATCCATGTTGGCTTCTAGTAATCGTCAAAATGAAGGAGGGAAAAAACCACTCTGTGAATCCAATGAAAAAGAAGAGATAGTCCCTAGTGTTTTCTCTCTTTTTCTCTTGGCCTCCTATATTCCCTTCCCTCTTCTCCTTTTTTGTTTTCTTTTTGCATATTTTAATGTTGTTAATGTGCATACAATTAATGACAAAAATTCAATGTAAGTATTGTATGTGTTGATAAAAAAGTTTTTCGTTAATTTGTAGCTCCTGAAGAAGGATCGGGAGATCCGAAACGTCGAGCATTTGATACATTGTCCTTTTACAACAATACAATTTTTAAAGATTGTATTGAGCAAGAGAGAGCAGTGATTCCGACTTAAAAAAACATCCTACTTAAGAGGTGTCGTTGTTTTTTGTTGCGCCAGGAAGGCCAGAAGGGGCAGGAGGCCTATATGTACATTTGGAGTTAACAGTCAAAGCTCCATCACACCGGGGGTTAACACGCTCCCTACCGTCGCTTCTCTGCCGGTGTTTCTGTTCCTCAGTTACTTCCTCTTTTCAAAAGGGGAAGTGCCTAACGAGTACGAGGCCCATGGAGTCCGCTGCTCTAATGGCGCTGCTTCTCCTGCACACAGCAGGAGAGAGCAGCGATTCCGTGTTCAAAAATACATCATTCTTTGTGGAGAGCTTTTTGTCAAGCAAGGAAAGCCAGAAGGAGCGGGAGGCGCACGGGAGGCAGACGACGTCATGTGAGGGACCTGAGCACACTCCGTGAGTGCCCAGGAACGAGCGTGCAATAAAACGCTCTTCGGATGGAGCTTTGAGCGTGCCTGACATAAGTATGCCAGTAGTTGCTGCCATAGGATTTCATGTGGTAGAAAATCCTTAAAGAATCTGTACTGCTCAGAACTTCACCAAACCAATGGAAGGTACATCTCAACAAATCTGAATAAAGTACATCAGCAGTTTTTACCAATTTTTATTTATTTATTTATTATTGCATTTATATCCACCTTTTTTCCTCCAAGGAACCCAAGGCGGTGTACATAATCCTCTCCATTTTATCCTCACAACAACCCTGTAAGGTGGGTTGGGCTGAGAGTCTGTGACTGGCCCAAAGTCACCCAGTGGGTATCCATGGCTGAGTGGGGACTAGAAACCGGATCTCTTGACTCCCAGTCCAACACTTTAGCCACTACACCACACTGGCTCTCTTGAAAAAAGACATACGATATGCCATGTGGCAAACTGGAGAAAAATGGGTCAATGATGCTCAACCTGTCCCTTACTCAGTACAAATGGCTCTGGGGAAAAACATTTGCATTATCAATGATGGGAAGAAACTACTTCAGCGCCAGAACAGCATGTGTGTCTCTGTGTGTGTGTTTGTGTTTGTCCGGGCAAGAGAGCCTCGTTTCTACGACTTCCAACTCTCTGGAGACTTTTTGTCTGCCTCTATTCAAACCACTATCTCTTAGCCTAACCTACCTCATA
Source organism: Elgaria multicarinata webbii (assembly GCF_023053635.1). NCBI lineage: Eukaryota > Metazoa > Chordata > Lepidosauria > Squamata > Anguidae > Elgaria > Elgaria multicarinata. The sequence goes on along the minus strand of NC_086172.1, from coordinate 16,002,685 downwards.
GGTTTGTTGTAAGCCTAAAGCTAGGGTGACCATATTTTGGAAACCAAAAAGGAGGACATGTCCGGCCGCAGGGTGTGTGTCCAGCTCCAAGGGGGGGGGTGTCCACCCAAACATAGCTTTGGTCACACGTCTGATTTTACAGCAGACAATTAAGACAAACCTATTCTAGATAACATCTTAATATTAAAATCCCTTGGAGGTCCCATTGAACTCTATGTTCTTACTTCTGAGTAGGCATTTTCACCTTAAAAGAAAGATGGATTTTTTTTATTTTTTTAATCTATTTATTTATTACATTTTTATACCGCCCAATAGCCGAAGCTCTCTGGGCGGTTCACAAAAATTAAAACTATGAAGAGCATAAAAACAACCAACAAATTTAAAACACAAATACAAAATACAATATAAAAAGCACAACCAGAATGAAACCACACAGCAAAAATTAATATAGGTTAAAACATGAGATTCAAACAGCTATGGTGACCCTATGAAAAGGAGGACAGGGCTCTTGTATCTTTAACAGTTGCATTGAAAAGGAAATTTCAGCAGGTGTCATTTGTATATATGGGGAACCTGGTGAAATTTCTTCTTCATCACAACAGTTAAAGCTGCAGGTGCCCTGCCCTCTTTTAAATCTGGTCACTCTAGTATAGCTCCTGCACCTTTAAATATTGTGATGAAGAGGGAATTTCACCAGGTTCTCCATACATACAAAGGACACCTGCTGAAGTTCCCATTTCTATGCAACTGTTAAAGATACAGGAGCCCTGTCCTCATTTTTATATGGTCACCCTAAAAACAGCAAAGTTTAAATTTAAGTTAAATGAGGTGTTAAAATGCTGAGAAAATAAAAAGGTCTTCAGCTGGCGACGGAAAGAAAACAATGCAGGTGCCAAGCGAACCTCTCTGGGGAGCTCATTCCGCAACCAGGGTGCCACAGCAGAGAAAGCCCTCCTCCTAGTAGCCACCTGCCTCACTTCCTTCGGCAGGGGCTCACGGAGAAGGACCCCTGTGGATGATCTCAAGGTCCGGGCAGGCACATATGGGAGGAGGCGTTCCTTCAAATAGCCTGCCCCCAAACCATTTAGGGCTTTAAATATTAATCCCAGCACTTTGAATCAGGCCCGGACCTGGACTGGCAGCCAATGAAGTTGTAGAAGGACTGCACCCTCCTTGCTAGCAGCACCCTCATTTTTAAAGATAAAGAGATTCCAATTGGCACAGTGATAGCTCTTAAGGAGGGCTTTGAGCATGCCCAATTGAAATCAGATTGGGCCATCCTTTGATTTTTTAAATCCCCCCTTAAATTCTGTTCCTGTTTTCCACCAGTGCGAAGGATTGCTCTTCTGTTCCTCTGATCATGCGAAGCGGTGCAACTTCAAGTTCATAAACTACAGATCTGCTGGTTCCTTTACTCAAAAGTAAATCCCATTGATTTCAACTGCTAAAGTCACATGCAGGCTGACCTTCGAGTAAACCCCATTGAACAGAGAGAATCTTACGTCTGAGTAAACACAAATTCCAGTTCTAGAGATCCACGGAAAGCTTGTGTGTGTGTGTGTGTGTGTGTGTGCGTGTGTGCGAGCGCGCTTGACAGATGTAGATATGTGAAATTTCCAGAAATTTTGAAGCCATGGGGAAAAAATGTTTTTCTTCCGGGGTGGGTGGGGTTTCGGGGGGGAAATGGAAATTTTCAGAAAAACTGAAATAATGCAGTATTAGCGCTTTTTACAGATTGAAAGTCACGTTGTTACTTTAGGAACATTAAATGCAATTATGTCCACGTTGGTTTGGCATAAAATTATTACATTTGGTATATTAAAATACAGTGTATTCAAACAATTCTTACAAACTGAATTTCCTTTCCTTTTTTTTTTTTAACCTTTTTGGTAACAAAAGCTCCTGAACTGTTAGGATCACCTGAACTATAAGGAATCTCTTTGGTTTTGCCAGTTTATGAGGAGCAGGCAAAAACAATTTAAAACAACAGGGGAAACCATTAGTAACAAAGGAAATTATTTATGTCTCCGCTAGTCCTCCACAGTGTCAAGCCCCATTCCCATAAAAAGAACTGAGAAAAAGGTGGGGGACCAAGATTCAATGAATATGCATGAAATTTAATCAGACTCATTTCCCGAGCTATAGCTATCACTATCCGTTCTAGTTTCTGCTTCAGTGGCAGCGTTGCCCCCTAGAGGCAGAAATGCATCTTGCTCTTGCATTTGAGAGTTGTAGTCTCATTTTGCAACCTAGGACTTGCTTGTCCTTGGTACACAGAAATTGTAATAATCTAACACTGTACATAGTTTTTAGAAATCATTTGGAGAAGTAAATATCTGATCACATTGTCTTAAACGTTTTATTTGTCATGCTAAAATCAAACATCCCTATAATCCATTTTTCTTCATTTTATTTTTTTATTTTTCCAACCCTTCACATCTCTAGATGGATGGAGCATGTATAAGAGGGGTACCATGCGAGGCAGGTGCAGGAAGGGGGCGAGGGGAACCGGGTTTGCCTGGTGCCCTTTCCACAAGGCTTGGACACCAGCTGTCTCCGCAGTTGGCTGAGGGTACCAATGCCAGGAGGGCTGCAGCGGCAGCTTTTCTTATTCCAGGTGCCCCCCCTCTGTTTTGCATCAAGGGGAGGTGGAGAGGCAACCTCGAGTCAGTGGGGAAGCAAGAGCCCCGTGTCTCTTTCCATCCAGGTGGACACTTTACTGAAGTGGGATTCTCTCTCTCTCTCTCCTCACCCTTTTCTTTCTTTCTTTCTTTCTTTCTTTATTTCTTTCTTTCTTTCTTTCTTTCTACCAGCTTGATCCCAGGCAGTGTTCAGTGCTCCTAATTGGGGGCGGATCTACACTACTGTTTTAAAGCGCTTTATAACAGTTTTGACGACGGTATATGGAGTGTGTCCTGGGACCCAACAGTTGTCAAAACTGTTATAAAGCGCTTTAAAGCAGTAGTGTATATCCTACCCAGGACTTACTTCCAAGTAAAGATGTGTAGGAGGGCGCTTAATGACTTACAGGGGATATCCACGAAACTACTTAGGGGAGAGAAGTTTTTGTTTTTCCCAAATCTGTTCAGCAACAAGGGAAGCTACTGCTGAGGAAAAAGCAGAGCAACACCCTAGTAGTCCCATGTCCATAACAGTCAGTGCAGGGTGCGGGGAGTTGTCCAAACACCAACAACGAATAAAGTGTAGGGGAGGAATGAAGGAGATCCACAGGCGGATGCAATAGCCGATTTGCAGGTGTGCAGGGGAGGAGAGGTGTAAGGATGCATGAACCCTAAAAGCACACAGGTGTAAGAGATCAGGGCTTCACATGCTATAGAAATGAAGGGGGATAATACGGGGCAAAAGTGTAGGTGTGATGGAGCTTTCAAACATTTGAACAAAACAGTCTTTACAGCCCACCTCAGGCTAGGCAAAAGTGGGACCAACCTGACCTCTCCTATAGGAAGTTCCAAAATTGGGTGCTGCTGCAGAAAAGGCCCCGTGCCGTGAGTCCACTAACCTAGGCTCACCCTAGGGGTGGACATATGGGAGGACCTCTAAAGAAGATTATAAATTCATAGAGGAGGAGATGTTTCAAATATCAGCCCCAAACCACTGAGGGCTTTGCAGGTGCGAAGCAGAACCACAGGCTGAGCTTGGAAACAAACTGGAAGCCAGAGTGGTTGATACAAAACCAACGTTATACAGTCTACAACACACACACGTACACCAACACGGAAGCACCAAACCAGGCCACAATACAAAAAGAGAGTGTATGCTCAAAGGTGGCTATGAAAAACATTGTTTATTGAATCGAATACATTTCAGAAGCAAGAGCTGCTTCATCAGGAGCAACCTTGTCAAACCCACATTCTGGAAAAGAGGGTAAAGTAGCTTTCAGACAGTCTGGCTCTCTTTCTTACACCATCACATCTTCTTACACCATGATACCCAGCTGAGATATCACATCCCTCCAGTCCTGGTGGGCTGAAGGCACCGTATGCCAATCTGGGCTTTCCCTCAACTACTACTGTACGTCTGATCCCAGGTCCCAGCAATGAGAGGTGCAATTCATGTTGTGGCATATTGCGGTGGGTGTAGGTGTGCACTGGAATGTATTTGATTACATTGCCAAAGTGACAGGTCCTATGTCCTTTGTATGTATGCTGGGACACCATGGTTATGGGGGGGGGGACACCAGACTCAAGGCTATTCATAAAAAGAACAAGTGCATATCTAGCCTGAAGCAAAAGAAACACACAGGTGTCAGATTGGCAGAAATCCTTTCACATGGTGGAGGAAGAAGAGCAGGGGGCCGCCGGCGACAGCGGCAAGGTCGTGGCCAGTTCCCCAGCCGCCTCCTCCTCCTCCTCTTCCTCTGTCTCTTCTTTCTCCGCCGCCGCCTCCCCGCCGGCCCCCTGCTGCTGGGGTAAGAGCCACCCGGGTCGGAGAGCTCGGCTTCCGCTTCCGCCGAGCTTTCCGACCTGAGTGGCTCTTACCCCGGCAGCAGGAGGCCAGCAGGGAGGCGGCGGCGGCAGCAAGGACGCGGCCAGTTCCCCAGCCGCCTCCTCCACCGCCTCTTCCTCCGTCTCTTCTTCCTCCGTCTACACCCTCGTTTTGAGGAGCACTGGAGGCTCACGCAAGCGCCTTCAGTACCACGTGTAGATTCCCTCCATGTTGCAGAAAATGATTCATTGCAAAAGGAGAAACGGCGGGTGCATCCAGGGGAAGAGAGAAGAGCAATCTAGCCAGTGCCAGCTCCAAGGTTCTGGGGGTAATGGGCTCTTCCCTCAGGGAGTCTTGCTCATTATGTCTCCATGGTCTGTGTCTCCTTTCTCCCAACAGAGTTAAGATCCTCCAATGAAGTCCAAGTACTCCCCTCTTCATCCATCCTGGACCTCAGCTGTGGCGAGGTCTCATTTTCCATATACAGCGCAGATGTCTCAAATGTTGATGTAGAGGGTAAGAAAGAGCTGAGAACACATGAAGCCATAAAGAGCCTCGCAAATGCAATGGCCTAAACTCAGTCTGGCAAACCCCATTTTTCACCTTCTGCTCATTCTCTTCTAGGCTGTCCAAGTTGAAGAGGTTTTTCCGTTGCAAGAGGAGAGGCAAGGTGCACCCAGGAGAGGACAGAGGCAGCGAAACAGCAGGAGCGGTTGCGGAGGCGTCCAAGGCTGGTCACAGGTGCTGGCGCTTCGGGCCGTGCTGCAAGAGGAGCAGAGTACGGCCCATGGCGGAGGAGGAGGGACAGGAGGCACCAGCACCGCTTCCCAAGAGGAGGTGGTTTTCCCTCTGCAGAGGGAGAAAAGCTGTCGTGGTGGAAGAAGAGCCCAAGGGAAAAAAACCTCTGAGATGTGCCAGGTCTTTGGGGTGGGGGTATTGATAGAGGAGGGGGATCCTTATCATGGGGGCTGGCAGCTGTCTGGAGCAATCTAGCCAGTGCCAGCTCCAGGGTTCTGGGGGTAATGGTCTCCTCCCTGGGGGAGTCTTGCTCATTATGTCTCCATGGTCTCTGTGTCGCCTTTCCCCTGACAGAGTCAAGTTCCTCCAATGAAGTCCAGGTTGTCCCCTCTTCATCCACCCTGGACCTCAGTTGCGGCGAGGTTTCATCATCTATATACAGCGCTGATGTCTCAAATGTCGATGAAGAGGGTAAGAAAGACTTCAACACAGAGGCCTCCCTCACATCTTTCTTCTGCATCAGGTGGGAGCTGCCTTACGTTTTGATATTAAGTCCGCGGTACTAAATGTACCACTGAATGCCACATAAAATCCAGCAATACCTGTCCCACGGCAAGAGCCTATTGCAGTGGTATGCAAGTGGAGGCCGCGGGCACCAATGCCCCGCAATCCACTCCTGATTACCAAAGCCTTTTTCTTTTTGTTGCTGTAAGATATCCTTGGTGACCTACAGCAGATTACCCAGAAGTCCTACTAAATATAGAATATGCATTTGGCCTATCCCTCTTGTAATGTATGTGAGCCAGATCACCCAAGTGATCATTGGTCAAACTATCTTATGCAAGTTTATGCATCTGATCAGTCTTTTCCTGATCCCATGCTCATATGCGGCATATCCGGGAAAGTTGGGAATCATGGGAGATCAATGACACGTGGCAGGAAAGAGCTGAGAACACATGAAGCCATAGAGAGCCTCGCAAATGAAATGGCCTAAACTTGGTCTGGAAACACAGATCAGGGGGAGCCGGCAAGCCCCATTTCTCACCTTCCCCTTAGGCCGTAGCTAGACCTAAGGTTTTTCCCAGGATCATCCCGGGTTTGTCCCTTCCTGAGCACTAGATGCCCTGTGTGGCACTTAGATGAACAGGTTTGACCCCAGGACAATCCTGGGATAAACCTGAGGTCTAGCTACGGCCTTACTCTCTTCTAGGCTGTCCAAGTTTTATTGGATATTGCGTTTCAACCTCTCATCACAACTATTTCTTATGTCCAATGTTGTGATGTTGTTAAGTCTCCCTTTCCTTTTCTTCCACAGATGGGATGTTCTGTTGGAAGACCTTGACTGTGAAGAGATGGAAACATCCTGTCACGTGTTTCTTTCCTTCACTCTCTGTATGTGTGTGTTCCTCTCTTCTGCAGAGCTGCTGTTTTCACAACCTATAACAGAGCGAGGAGAAGAGGTTAAACGGAGCGTGCCGTTTCATTATATTGATTCTGCTTTTGGAGTTGTTGTTGTTACATATTGTTGTTTCCCTTTTATACTTACAAATGTTTGGGGAGGGGACAATGAAATTAGGTCAAATGTGGTGGTGTCATTAAGACGCCTTCTCCTTTCTTCCACAGGTGGGATTTCCTGCTGCAAGATATTGGCTATGTAGAGATCTTCGACTTCTTTGCATGTCTTTCTTTCCTTCTTTCTGTCTTCCTTCCTTTCTCTTTCTTTCTGCAGCTTTCACAACCTATAACAGAGTGAGGAGAAGATGTGAAATGGGGCTTGTCAGGTCCTCATAGTCTGCGTGCCATTTCATTGGTGAGGTTTTATATTGATGCATTGATTGTTGTTGTGTTTTAATTAAATATGGAATGTTAAATATTGTTGGCTTTCTTCATACTTACAGATGCTTGGGAAGGAACAATGGACTTGAGTAAACCTAGGGCTCATCTACACCAAGCAGGATATTCCACTATGAAAGTAGTCTGAAAGCGGTATATAAAAGGCAGGAGCCACACTACTGCTTTATAGTGGTATTGAAGTGCACTGACAACTGTTACGCCCATTGACACCTACCATATACCACTTTCATACTGCTTTCATAGTGTTATATCCTGCTTGGTGTAGATGCATCATGGGCCCCAACGCTTGACAGTGCACTTCAATGCTGCTACAACACAGTAGTGTGGCTCCTACCTTTTATATATTGCTTTCATACCACTTTCATAATGGAATATCCTGCTTGATGAGCCCCTAGATTAAAAAGTCTAGATATACACCAAGATTTTTTTTAAAACAACAACAAAATAAACCAACCAATAAAACCTTGATACCCCATTTCTTCGATTCTAAGACGCACTTCCCCCCCCATATAAACATCTCTAAAAATGGGGTGTGTCTTAGAATCGCGGGTGTGTCTTAGGGTGGTTTTTCTCCCCTGCTGGTGGTACTGAAATTAGTGTGCGTCTTACAATCGATGGCGTCTTACAATCAAAGAAATACGGTAATAACCCCTTTAAAGGCAGAGCAAACTAACGGACAGAAAGACACTAAACTGTATGGGCAAATAAAAGAAAGGTGTAACGTTTCAGGTTGTTGTCTTTATAACTAGGAAGTCACTGCAGAGACAAACAGATTCAGTATTTGGCATTATTTACTTAACTTAAGAATGTTGGGTGAATAATGCCATGAAGAAAATAATTAACAGAACAACCAACCAAAGATGTTCAACTCTGAGTTCACTGTGAAGAAGAGTTAACCGTGCCGCTTATCCCAGTTCTCTAGTCCCTGGTTGACTGACGCTGGGTGGAGGTGCACTCTTCGTTGCACTGCAGGCCGTCTCCACCAGACGCTGCTGGTTGCTGGTTTCTGGTTTCCTCTGTCGGTTTCTCCCCTTTCTGCCTCCATTCCATGCCCCTCCCACTGCACACCAAACACATTCCAAGGCCGTTGGAGGCAGGAATAATAATAATAATAATAATAATAATAATAATAATAATAATAATAATTTGCATTTTTATACCGCCCAATAGCCGAAGCTCTCTGTTGAAGAACAGTTAAAGCTGCAGGAGCTATACTAGAGTGGCCAGATACAAAAGAGGGCAGGGCTCCTGCAGCTTTAACTGTTGTGATGAGGGGATTTTGCCAGGGGCTGCATGCATACAAATGGCACCTCCTGAAATCTCCTTTTCTATGCCACTGTTAAAGATACAAGAGCCCTGTCCTCCTTTCCATATGGTCACCCTATTTAAAACTCCACATGTCTATCAAATATAAGGAGTGTATGCCTTTAAAAAAGCTAGATGGAAGGATATTGGTAGATTCCTTTGACTTGGGTTTTTTTTTTCCTGTCTCCAGCAGCATTTACTACTCCATTGAAATCACCTCCGAATCTCACTTCACCTTCAACAAACTCTTAAGATTACCTCAAAAACCTCATGAAAGAATAAACCTTGTTTCTAATTAGGTGCATATAAGTTCATCAGTGTTATCACACCAGCGATTTATCGCACACTCCCCATGCCTGGTATGCACTTTTGCAGCTTGATACCTTACCCACATGACGTCGTCCACGTCCTGCACAAACTTCAGCTCTTATCCTCCATGTTTCATTCCTTTTTGGAACACAGGAAGACTGGATGATGTTCCTTCCCTGTGAAATCAATGCTCTCCTCCCTCCCTCCCATGTATTTCGGTGGTTGCCTTCTATCCACCATCCCGTTCTTTGTTGGGGGCGCATATGTCTAAGGTCGGTCTCACTAATAAAAGAGGAGGGCAGAGCAGTTCCCCTCTCAGCTGTGAAGGGGAAGGGAGTGAGGTCCCATTGAACTCTTCTATGTTCTTACTCCTGAGTAGGCCTATTCGCCTTAAAAGAAATGTGGAAAATGCAGCCTTTTTGCCCGCAGCGTCCTCATTTTTAGAGACAAAGAGATCAAAATTGGCAGTGATAGGTCTTAAGGTGGGCTTTAGCCATGCCAAGTTTGAATCAGATTGGGTCATCCTTTGATTTTAAGGGATTTTTAAAATGGAAATTAAACAAATGCTCACATCTGCATAAGTTTTAAAGATAAAGAGATCAAAATGGGCACAGTGATAGCTCTTAAGGAGGGCTTTCAGCATGCCAAGTTTGAATCAGATTGGGTCATCCTTTGATTTTTTAATGATTTTGTTTAATTTCCCTCTCTTAAACCCTTTTCCTGGTAGTCCACAAGTCCGGAGGATTGAAGGATCGATCTTCTATTGCTTTGATCATACGAAGCGGTGCATCTTCACGTTCATAAAATAGAGATCTGCTGGTTCCCTTACTCAAAAGTAAATCCCATTGATTTCGACTGCATTTACATCCCAGTCATACTAAAATCATATGCAAGCTTACCTTTTAAACCCCATTGAACAGAGAGAGACTTTCTTCTGAGTAAACACATAGAAGTGATTTTAAATCGTGTGGTCACTCAGCTTTTTTCTTTTTAAAGTCCATAACAGCAAACTGGAAAGAAGTGCTCTGCAGCCCCATGCTTACTTCTGAGGTCTTACTTCTGTTTATTCAGAAGTCTCTCTCTGTGTTCAACGGAGTTTACTCAAAGGTCAGCACGCATCTGATTTTAGTATGTTCACATTCTAAAACCTCCAGGTAGGGTGAGGGGAACGGGCGTAGCCTAGGCAACAGGGAATAACCACGAAAGTACGTAGGAGAGAGACAGAGTTCCCCCCCCCCCGAAGTGAATTCAGTAACAAGAGAAGCTACTTTCTAGAAAAAGCAGGGCAAGACCAGGAGGGCCCCATGTCGCTTACTAGGGAGGGCGAGGTGTCCAACTACCACCAACCAATGAACTGTAGGGGGAGGTACAAAGGAGATCTGGGGGAGGGGGAGGTGCATCTCATTGGAACAACACCGATACGCTGGTGCGCAGGAGAGGAGAAGTGTAAAGATGGATGAAACGTAAAGGCCCAAAGGCGTAAGTTGATCAGGCTTTCACACGCTATGGAAATGAGGGTGGATAATTCGAGGGCAAACGAGCAGGTGTGATGGAGCTCTAGATCTCCCTTCTACAGCTTTCTTTTGGTCGGTTGCTTCAAAAGGAATGTTACATGTCATACAAATTGCCACTCCTTTAGTTTTTGTGGATGCACAGGCAGCATTAATGTTCCCAGCACCTAATTGACTGAATATGTCCTAAATGTTCCCAACACCTCATTTTTAAGACAGGAGAAGAAACTTATATTAAGGCACAGCATGAAAAATATCTAGGTCAATTAGGTGGCGTTACTATCTTTTCAGTCCCCCGCCAGCCCTTCCTTGTATTCGCCCATGTGGTTCAAGTGTGGTTCTGTTGGTAAGCCTGCTCTGTTGCTTCAGGTGCCTTTAAACGGATTATTATGGAGGCTTTTATTTACAGGTTCCAGGTGTGTGTGTGTGTGTGTGTGTGTGTGTGTGCATTCGTGCTTGTGTGTGTGTGTGTTTGGTGTAAATTGAGTTTTTTACAACGGAAGTAGACCCAAGTACATTGTTCCCTCCCCATGCATCTGAAAGGATGAAAGACAACCAAAAAAGAGTTAATATTGAACAAATATTTAATAATAATGATAATAATGATGATGATAACAAATGAAAGCCAGCAAATGAAAAGGCTGAAACTCAGTAGGCAAGGCCTAGGCTGTGAAAGCTGAAGAGGTTGTCCATAGCAAGAGGAAAGCCAAGGTGAACCTGGGAGGAGGAGGAGGAAGCAGCGAGCATGGCGGAGCTGGTGTGGCTGGTCCAAGGTCTGGTCGCAGGCGCTGGCGTTTCGGGCTGTGCTGGAGAGGAAGCAGCGTACGGCCCAGGCTGGAGGAGGAGGTTCAGGATGCACCAGCACAGCTTCCCAAAAAGAAGTGGTTCTTCCTCTGCAGAGGGGAAAAGTCTGTCGCGGTGGAAAATGAGCCCAAGGAGACAAAAAGAGAGAGGAAAAAGATAGACTGGAAAAGAAAGGATGAAAGAGAGAAAGGCAAAGAGAGAGAGAGAGAGAGAAGGAAGGAAGGAAAGAAAGAAGGAGGGATGTGCCAAGATGTTTCAGATCCTGTAAGAGTCAAGATCCTCCACCAGGAGATCATCACCTGTAAGGCAGAAAGGAGAAGGGGGGTCTTAATGATAGCAGAACATTACATTTCAGAAATGGTTGGGATGAGGGGGGGGGGTCACTTGCTTGGGGCTAGCAATCGAGCTCCCAAAGGAGGTGGGAACTGCTGCTTCCAAGCCTGTGGGTTGTGGTCGGGCCTTTCTCACCAAGACCCATGTTTGCCATATGGCGTGGTTGGCGTTTCATCTACTCTAGTGCGCAGACAGGAGACTGCTGCACAATACAAGAAATACATCTCGGCAACCAAGCATAGCTACACCTAGTAGTAACATAATATCTAAACTTAGTCTTAATATCTCAACTTAAGTTGACGCCTCTTTGCTGAAAAGCAATGGCTCAGCAGCAAGAAAGGTCCTTGATGCAAAAGACACCTACGAGGGAAGCCTCTGCGCTGTTTCTTACCCTCTTCGTCCACATTCGAGACGTCAGCACTATAGATTGATGATGACACCTGACCACAGCTGAGGTCAATGGTGGACGAAGAGGGGACCACCTGGATGACATTGGAGGATCTTGACTCTGTTGGGGGGGAAAGGAGACACAGAGACCATGTTAACATAATTAGCAAGACTCACCAAAGGAGGGGCCCATTCCCTTCCCCCCCGGACCCTGGAGCTGGCACTGGCTAGAGTGCCTCAAGCAGCAGCCAGCCCCCCCGGTCACGATCCCCCCTGGCCTATCCATCCCCCCAAGGACCTAGGCATCTCCTCACCTCGGACGGCACATCCCAGAGAGGGTTTCTCCTTGGGCTCTTCCACCAGAACAGTTTTTCTCCCTCTGCAGAAGAGGGAAAACCACTTCCTCTTGGGAGGAGGCGCTGGTGCCTCCTGTCCCTCCTCCTCCGCCATGGGCCGTATTTGGGTCCCTCGGCAGCACGGCCCAAAGCGCCAGCACCTGCGACCAGCCTTGGCCGCCTCCGCAACTGCTCCAGCTGCTTCGCTGCTTCCTGCATCTCCTGGGTGCACCTTGGCTCTCCTCTTGCTATGGAATAACTTCTTCAACTTGGACAGCCTAGAAGAGAGTGAGCAGAAGGTGAGAAAGGGGGCTTGACGGCTCCTCCTGGTCTGTGTGGGTTTAGGCCCGTTTCTTATTCTTTGTGGCTTCATTCCACCTGCCACCGGCTGGAGTTGTGAAGATGTCCCCCTCCTGCCGCCCTGCCCTGCGTGTGGTCTCTGAAGGGTAGCCCGGCCTTTGCTGGGGAGGAAGGAAGCCCTCAGAAGGCGCTGGATAATGGGCCAACCAGAAACCAGGGCTGCTAAGGAATTCTACTTACATTCTTGTTCTCTCTCTCTCCCTCTCTCACTCTAACGCAACAACGAAAACCACTCACTCATCAGGTGACAGGATTTCTGCCCAGCTGGCCCCAGAACCAGCTGTGTCATGTGTTACAGGGGAGGGCGTGTCACAATGACCTCAGCAACTGAGCAGCCAGGGGTATTGTTACTGTGACGTGGCCTTATTCTGGGCTTGGCCTTTCATCCATGTCCATCCCCTGGCTATTCCATGCGTGTTTCTTTGGATTCAGGCTAGAGCAGCACCTGGGCTTTCTAGGAATAGCCTCGTGTCTGTCTGTCTTACCATATCCATGGTGCCCCCAACACACTGCTCATAAGGGACACGGGTCCCGTCTCTTCTGGCAATGCACACAGAGGTCCAATGCATGCCAGTGCGCCCACCCACCACCCCCACCACACCATGTGCCATGACGTGAACTGCACCTCTTATTGCTGGGACCTGGGATCAGACGTATAGTAGTGGATGAGGGAGAGCCCAGATTGGCTTGCAGTGCCTTCAGCCTGCCAGGACTGGGCTGGTGCATTGTCCCAGCATTTGAATATATACTGTCAGGGCATCATGGGGTAAGAAAGTTGATCTGAGGGTGTGAGAAGAAGAGCCAGACTGTCTGAGAGCTGATTTAGCCTCTTTCCAGAATGTGGCTTTGGCAAGGTTGCCCCTGATGAAGCAGCTCTTGCTTCTGAAATGGATTCGATTCAATAAACAATGTTTGTCATAGCCGCCTTTGAGCATACACTCTCTTTTTGTATTGTAGCCTGGTTTGGAACTTCCGTGTTGGGGTGTGTGAGTGTGTGTGTGTGTGTGTGTGTGTGTGTGTGTGTGTGTGTTTTGTATTGTATGCTGTATAATGCTGGTTTTGTATCAACTACACTGGCTTCCAGTTTGTTTCCAAGCTCAGCCTGTGGTTCTGCTTCATATCTATAAAGCCCTCAGTGGTTTGCAGCTGATATTTGCAATATCTCCTCCTGTATGAATTTATAATCTCCATAGAATCATAGAATAGTAGAGTTGGAAGGGGCCTATAAGGCCATTGAGACCAACCCCCATCTCAATGCAGGAATCCACCCTAAAGCATACTTGACAGATGGTTATCCAGCTGCCTCTTGAAGGCCTCTTGTCTTGTGTGGGAGAGCCCACAACCTCCCTAGTGCCTACACTACACTACTGCTTTAAAGCGCTATAAAACTGTTATAAAGCGCTTTAAAGCAATAGTGTAGATCCGGCCTAGGTCACTGGTTCCATTGTCGTACTGCTCTAACAGTCAGGAAGTTTTTTCTGATGTCCAGCTGAAATCTGGATTCATGTAACTTGAGCCCGTTATTCCGTGTCCTGCAGTCTGGGATGATCGAGAAGAGATCCCGGCCCTTCTCTGTTCGACAACCTTTTAAGTATTTGAAAAGTGCTATCATGTCTTCCCTCAATGTTGTCTCTCTTCATAGGGCTTTGTTTCCAGACCCCTGATCATCCTGGTTGCCCTCCTCTGAACACGCTCCAGCTTGTCTGCATCCTTCTTGAAGTGTGGTGACAGAACTGGACGCAATACTCAAGATGAGGCCTAACCAGGGCCGAATAGAGAGGATCCAGTACCTCATGCGATTTGGAAGCTATACTTCTATTAATGCAGCCCAAAGTAGCATTTGCTTTTTTTGCAGCCACATCACACTGTTGGCTCATATTCAGCTTGTGATTTACAACAATCCCAAGACCCTTTTCGTCTGTAGCATTGCTGAGCCCAGTACCCCCATCTTGTAACTGTGCATTTGGTTTCTATTTCCTAGATGTAGAACTTGGCATTTATCCCTATTGAATTTCATTCTGTTGTTTTCAGCCCAGCACTCCAGCCTATCAAGATCACTTTGAGGTTTGTTTCTGTCTTCCAGGGTATTAGCTATCCATCCCACCCAATTTTGTGTCATCTGCAAATTTGATCAGCGTTCCCTGCACCTCCTTGTCCAAACAATTAATAAAAAGTTGAAGAGCACTGGACCCAGGACTGAGCCCTGCGGTTCCCCACTCGTTCCCTCCCCCCAGTTTGAGAAGGAACCGTTGATCAGCACTCTTTGAGTCCGATTCTGTAGCCAACTGTGAATCCACCTAATGGTTGTTCCACCTAGCCCACTTTTAGCTAGTTTGTTAATCAGAATATCATGGGGCACTTTGTCAAAAGCTTTGCTGAAGTCAAGATACATGACGTCCACAGCATTCCCACAGTCCACAAGGGAGGTTACCCGATCAAAAAATGAGATCAAATTAGTGTGGCCGGATTTGTTCTTGACAAATCCATGTTGGCTTCTAGTAATCGTCAAAATGAAGGAGGGAAAAAACCACTCTGTGAATCCAATGAAAAAGAAGAGATAGTCGCTAGTGTTTTCTCTCTTTTTCTCTTGTCCTCCTATATTCCCTTCCCTCTTCTCCTTTTTTGTTTTCTTTTCGCATATTTTAATGTTGTTAATGTGCATACAATTTATGACAAAAATTCAATGTAAGTATTGTATGTGTTGATAAAAAAGTTTTTCGTTAATTTGTAGCTCCTGAAGAAGGATCGGGAGATCCGAAACGTCGAGCATTTTATACATTGTCCTTTTACAACAATATAATTTTTAAAGATTGAAGATATATGTAGCCAAAAGTAAAAACCTTTTTCTATTTTCCAACACTAGGGACTATCTCTTCTTTTTCATTGGCTTCTAGTAAACACTGCATTGTTTTCAAGGTGCTTACAGACTGACTTCTTTATAATTTGCTCCAAAATTTTCCCAGGGATGGCTGTCAGACTGACTGGTCTGTAGTTCCCAGTCATCCAGCACCTCACCCGTCTTCCATGATTTTGCGAAGGTAATAGACAGAAGGCCTGGATCGACGCCCAGGTTGGGAGATTGAGATTTCTGCATGCAGCAGCTGGTGGCAGGTGTTGTGATGCAGCGGGCAGCAGCTAGGTGGGCACAGAAGCTGGCGGTCGTGCAGCGGCCAGGCAGCAGGTGGGCTGCCTGGTCTGGTCCGGCCCATCTGAGGATTTTGGTTCCCTTCAGAGCAGGCAGAACTTCATATGCAGCAGTCCGAGGGAACGCTTTCCCAACACAGTTAGTTGTTTTTAGCTGTCCTCTTTGGTATTTGGTTTGGCTCATTTGCTTGAGTTATTTGCACCTACTTGCTCTGTAGCACTAAGGAAGAAGTGGGTCTCTAGTCATTCATTTTTAATAGTACGGTAATTCATTTTTTTAATGAAGCATTTTGATCCATAGACCTTCCTCTCCAATTGGCTTTGATATAATTGGCATGACGTAAGTTTGTAACACTTGCTGATCATTGTTCATCCTTCTCTGTTTGGGGCCCTTGGGAAGGCATTGCAGGAGTGGGGAAGGGACACAGGGAGACCCCATACTCCCACTCCTTGTAATGTTTGTTCTTTTTAAAATGTTCTGGGTAAGGTCTGGTTTCCACTAGGGCTGTTCAATCCCTCTCCAAACCGCTTTGGATCCCGGGTCAATCCGGACCTCCCCCGAATCGATATTCGGCCCCCATTTTGTTCCCCGTCACTTCTCTGCCCGTGTTTTTGTTCCTCAGTTACTTCCTCTAAGGAACGAGCACGAGGCCCATGGAGTCCGCTGCTCTAATGGCGCTGCTTCTCCTGCACACAGCAAGAGAGAGCAGCGATTCCGTGTTCAAAAATACATCATTCTTTGTGGAGAGCTTTTTGTCAAGCAAGGAAAGCCAGAAGGAGCGGGAGGCGCACGGGAGGCAGACGACGTCATGTGAGGGACCTGAGCACACTTCGTGAGTGCCCAGGAACGAGCGTGCAATAAAACGCTCATCGGATGGAGCTTTGAGCGTGCCTGACATAAGTATGCCAGTAGTTGCTGCCATAGGATTTCATGTGGCAGAAAATCCTTAAAGAATCTGTACTGCTCAGAACTTCACCAAACCAATGGAAGGTACATCTCAACAAATCTGAATAAAGTACATCAGCAGTTTTTACCAATTTTTATTTATTTATTTATTATTGCATTTATATCCACCTTTTTTCCTCCAAGGAACCCAAGGAACACAATCCTCTCCATTTTATCCTCACAACAACCCTGTAAGGTGGGTTGGGCTGAGAGTCTGTGACTGGCCCAAAGTCACCCAGTGGGTATCCATGGCTGAGTGGGGACTAGAAACCGGATCGCTTGACTCCCAGTCCAACACTTTAGCCACTACACCACACTGGCTCTCTTGAAAAAAGACATACGATATGCCATGTGGCAAACTGGAGAAAAATGGGTCAATGATGCTCAACTTGTCCCTTACTCAGTACAAATGGCTCTGGGGAAAAACATTTGCATTATCAATGATGTGAAGAAACTACTTCAGCGCCAGAACAGCATGTGTGTCTTTGTGTGTGTGTTTGTGTTTTTCCAGGCAAGAGAGCCTCGTTTCTACGACTTCCAACTCTCTGGAGACTTTTTGTCTGCCTCTATTCAAACCACTATCTCTTAGCCTAACCTACCTCATAGGTTTGTTGTAAGCCTAAAGCTAGGGTGACCATATTTTGGAAACCAAAAAGGAGGACATGTCCGGCCGCAGGGTGTGTGTCCAGCTCCAAGGGGGGGTGTCCACCCAAACATAGCTTTGGTCACACGTCTGATTTTACAGCAGACAATTAAGACAAACCTGTTCTACATAACATCTTAATGTTAAAATCCCTTGGAGGTCCCATTGAACTCTATGTTCTTACTTCTGAGTAGGCATTTTCACCTTAAAAGAAAGATGGATTTTTTAAATTTTTTTATCTATTTATTTATTACATTTTTATACCGCCCAATAGCCGAAGCTCTCTGGGCGGTTCACAAAAATTAAAACTATGAAGAGCATAAAAACAACCAACAAATTTAAAACACAAATACAAAATACAATATAAAAAGCACAACCAGAATGAAACCACACAGCAAAAATTAATATAGGTTAAAACATGAGATTCAAACAGCTATGGTGACCCTATGAAAAGGAGGACAGGGCTCTTGTATCTTTAACAGTTGCATTGAAAAGGAAATTTCAGCAGGTGTCATTTGTATATATGGGGAACCTGGTGAAATTTCTTCTTCATCACAACAGTTAAAGCTGCAGGTGCCCTGCCCTCTTTTAAATCTGGTCACTCTAGTATAGCTCCTGCACCTTTAAATATTGTGATGAAGAGGGAATTTCACCAGGTTCTCCATACATACAAAGGACACCTGCTGAAGTTCCCATTTCTATGCAACTGTTAAAGATACAGGAGCCCTGTCCTCATTTTTATATGGTCACCCTAAAAACAGCAAAGTTTAAATTTAAGTTAAATGAGGTGTTAAAATGCTGAGAAAATAAAAAGGTCTTCAGCTGGCGACGGAAAGAAAACAATGCAGGTGCCAAGCGAACCTCTCCGGGGAGCTCATTCCGCAACCGGGGTGCCACAGCAGAGAAAGCCCTCCTCCTAGTAGCCACCTGCCTCACTTCCTTCGGCAGGGGCTCACGGAGAAGGACCCCTGTGGATGATCTGAAGGTCCGGGCAGGCACATATGGGAGGAGGCGTTCCTTCAAATAGCCTGCCCCCAAACCGTTTAGGGCTTTAAATGTTAATCCCAGCACTTTGAATCAGGCCCGGACCTGGACTGGCAGCCAATGAAGTTGTAGAAGGACTGCACCCTCCTTGCTAGCAGCACCCTCATTTTTAAAGATAAAGAGATTCCAATTGGCACAGTGATAGCTCTTAAGGAGGGCTTTGAGCATGCCCAATTTAAATCAGATTGGGCCATCCTTTGATTTTTTAAATCCCCCCTTAAATTCTGTTCCTGTTTTCCACCAGTGCGAAGGATTGCTCTTCTGTTCCTCTGATCATGCGAAGCGGTGCAACTTCAAGTTCATAAACTACAGATCTGCTGGTTCCTTTACTCAAAAGTAAATCCCATTGATTTCAACTGCTAAAGTCACATGCAGGCTGACACTTTACTGAAGTGGGATTCTCTCTCTCTCTCTCCTCACCCCTTTCTTTCTTTCTTTCTTTTTCTTTCTTTCTTTCTACCAGCTTGATCCCAGGCAGTGTTCAGTGCTCCTAACTGGGGGCGGATCTACACTACTGTTTTAAAGCGCTTTATAACAGTTTTGACGACGGTATTTGGAGTGTGTCCTGGGACCCAACAGTTGTCAAAACTGTTATAAAGTGCTTTAAAGCAGTAGTGCAGATCCTACCCAGGACTTACTTCCAAGTAAAGATGTGTAGGAGGGCGCTTAATGACTTACAGGGGATATCCACGAAACTACTTAGGGGAGAGAAGTTTTTGTTTTTCCCAAATCTGTTCAGCAACAAGGGAAGCTACTGCTGAGGAAAAAGCAGAGCAACACCCTAGTAGTCCCATGTCCATAACAGTCAGTGCAGGGTGCGGGGAGTTGTCCAAACACCAACAACGAATAAAGTGTAGGGGAGGAATGAAGGAGATCCACAGGCGGATGCAATAGCCGATTTGCAGGTGTGCAGGGGAGGAGAGGTGTAAGGATGCATGAACCCTAAAAGCACACAGGTGTAAGAGATCAGGGCTTCACATGCTATAGAAATGAAGGGGGATAATACGGGGCAAAAGTGTAGGTGTGATGGAGCTTTCAAACATTTGAACAAAACAGTCTTTACAGCCCACCTCAGGCTAGGCAAAAGTGGGACCAACCTGACCTCTCCTATAGGAAGTTCCAAAATTGGGTGCTGCTGCAGAAAAGGCCCCGTGCCGTGAGTCCACTAACCTAGGCTCACCCTAGGGGTGGACATATGGGAGGACCTCTAAAGAAGATTATAAATTCATAGAGGAGGAGATGTTTCAAATATCAGCCCCAAACCACTGAGGGCTTTGCAGGTGCGAAGCAGAACCACAGGCTGAGCTTGGAAACAAACTGGAAGCCAGAGTGGTAGATACAAAACCAACGTTATACAGTCTACAACACACACACGTACACCAACACGGAAGCACCAAACCAGGCCACAATACAAAAAGAGAGTGTATGCTCAAAGGTGGCTATGAAAAACATTGTTTATTGAATCGAATTCATTTCAGAAGCAAGAGCTGCTTCATCAGGAGCAACCTTGTCAAACCCACATTCTGGAAAAGAGGGTAAAGTAGCTTTCAGACAGTCTGGCTCTCTTTCTTACACCATTACATCTTCTTACACCATGATACCCAGCTGAGATATTACATCCCTCCAGTCCTGGTGGGCTGAAGGCACCGTATGCCAATCTGGGCTTTCCCTCAACTACTACTGTACGTCTGATCCCAGGTCCCAGCAATGAGAGGTGCAATTCATGTTGTGGCATATTGCGGTGGGTGTAGGTGTGCACTGGAATGTATTTGATTACATTGCCAAAGTGACAGGTCCTATGTCCTTTGTATGTATGCTGGGACACCATGGTTATGGGGGGGGGGACACACCAGACACAAGGCTATTCATAAAAAGAACAAGTGCATATCTAGCCTGAAGCAAAAGAAACACACAGGTGCCAGATTGGCAGAAATCCTTTCATATGTCTAGTGGATGGTATCTTTCCTTGACTGGCACACAGGAAAGGGGAGAAAAAATGAGAATGTAAGTACAATTTCTTAGCAGATCTGATTTCTGTTTGACTATTATCCAGTGCCTTCCAAGGGATTCCTTCCTCCCCAGCAAAGGCAGGGCGATCCTTTAGAGATCACACGCAGGGCAGGTTAAAACACTTCAGTTTAACTTGGAGAGCGGTGAGAGGGGAACATTTCAGAACTCCAGCCATTTGCATGTGGCAGGAAACAAATGAGAATAAGGGAATCCACAGCCTCACAGAAGAAATGGGCCTAAACCCAGTTCTTCTGTGCCAACTCCTGATACAGATCAAGAGCCGGCAAGCTCCATTTCTCATCTTCTGCTCACTCTCTTCCAGGCTATCCAAGAGGGAATCTACACGTCGTACTGAAGGCGCTTGCATGCGCCTCCAGTACGCCCCCCCAAACGAGGGTGTAGACGGAGAAAGAAGAGACGGAGGAAGAGGCGGTGGAGGCGGTGGCTGGGGAATCGGCCGCGTCCTTGACGTCGACGCCGCCTCCCCACTGGCCTCCTGCTACCGGGGTAAGAGCCACCCAGGTCAGAGAGCTCGGCGGAAGCGGAAGCCGAGCTCTCCGACCCGTTTGGCTCTTACCCCGGCAGCAGGAGGCCGCCGGCGACAGCGGCAAGGTCGTGGCCGGTTCCCCAGCCGCCTCCTCCTCCTCCTCTTCCTCTGTCTCTTCTTTCTCCGCCGCCGCCTCACCGCCGGCCCCCTGCTGCCGGGGTAAGAGCCACCCGGGTCGGAGAGCTCGGCTTCCGCTTCCGCTGAGCTTTCCGACCTGGGTGGTTCTTACTCCGGCAGCAGGAGGCCAACAGGGAGGCAGCGGCGGCGGCAAGGATGCGGCCGGTTCCACAGCCGCCTCCTCCACCGCCTCTTCTTCCGTCTCTTCTTTCTCCGTCTACACCCTCGTTTTGAGGCGCACTGGAGGCTCACCAAGCGCCTTCAGTACGACGTGTAGATTCCCTCCAGGTTGCAGAAAATGATTCATTGCAAAAGGAGAAACGGCGGGTGCATCCGGGGGAAGAGAGAAGAGCAATCTAGCCAGTGCCAGCTCCAAGGTTCTGGGGGTAATGGGCTCTTCCCTCAGGGAGTCTTGCTCATTATGTCTCCACGGTCTGTGTCTCCTTTCTCCCAACAGAGTTAAGATCCTCCAATGAAGTCCAAGTTCACCCCTCTTCATCCACCCTGGACCTCAGCTGTGGCGAGGTCTCATTTCCCATATACAGCGCAGATGTCTCAAATGTTGATGTAGAGGGTAAGAAAGAGCTGAGAACACATGAAGCCATAGAGAGCCTCGCAAATGCAATGGCCTAAACTCGGTCTGGAAACACAGATCAGGGGGAGCCGGCAAGCCCCATTTCTCACCTTCCCCTTAGGCCGTAGCTAGACCTAAGGTTTTTCCAGGATCATCCCGGGTTTGTCCCTTCCTGAGCACTAGATGCCCTGTGTGGCACTTAGATGAACAGGTTTGACCCCAGGACAATCCTGGGATAAACCTGAGGTCTAGCTACGGCCTTACTCTCTTCTAGGCTGTCCAAGTTTTAGAGGATATTGCGTTTCAACCTCTCATCACAACTATTTCTTATGTCCAATGTTGTGATATTGTTAAGTCTCCCTTTTCTTTTCTTCCACAGATGGGATTTCCTGCTGCAAGATCTTGGCTATGTAGAGATCTTCAACTTCTTTGCATGTCCTTCTTTCCTTCTTTCTGTCTTCCTTCCTTTCTCTTTCTTTCTGCAGCTTTCACAACCTATAACAGAGGGAGGAGAAGATGTTAAATGGGGCTTGTCAGGTCCTCATAGTCTGCGTGCCATTTCATTGGTGAGGTTTTATATTGATGCATTGATTGTTGTTGTGTTTTAATTAAATATGGAATGTTAAATATTGTTGGCTTTCTTCATACTTACAGATGCTTGGGAAGGAACAATGGACTTGAGTAAACCTAGGGCTCATCTACACCAAGCAGGATATTCCACTATGAAAGTAGTATGAAAGCGGTATATAAAAGGCAGGAGCCACACTACTGCTTTATAGTGGTATTGAAGTGCACTGACAACTGTTACGCCCATTGACACCTACCATATACCACTTTCATACTGCTTTCATAGTGTTATATCCTGCTTGGTGTAGATGCATCATGGGCCCCAACGCTTGACAGTGCACTTCAATGCTGCTACAACACAGTAGTGTGGCTCCTACCTTTTATATACTGCTTTCATACCACTTTCATAATGGAATATCCTGCTTGATGAGCCCCTAAATTAAAAAGTCTAGATATACATCAAGATTTTTTTAAAAACAACAACAAAATAAACCAACCAATAAAACCTCGATACCCCATTTCTTCGATTCTAAGACGCACTTCCCCCCCATATAAACATCTCTAAAAATGGGGTGTGTCTTAGAATCGCGGGTGTGTCTTAGGGTGGTTTTTTTCCCCTGCTGGTGGTACTGAAATTAGTGTGCGTCTTACAATCGATGGCGTCTTACAATGGAAGAAATACGGTAATAACCCCTTTAAAGGCAGAGCAAACTAACGGACAGAAAGACACTAAACTGTATGGGCAAATAAAAGAAAGGTGTAACGTTTCAGGTTGTTGTCTTTATAACTAGGATGTCACTGCAGAGACAAACAGATTCAGTATTTGGCATTATTTACTTAACTTAAGAATGTTGGGTGAATAATGCCATGAAGAAAATAATTAACAGAACAACCAACCAAAGATGTTCAACTCTGAGTTCACTGTGAAGAAGAGTTAACCGTGCCGCTTATCCCAGTTCTCTAGTCCCTGGTTGACTGACGCTGGGTGGAGGTGCCCTCTTCGTTGCACTGCAGGCCGTCTCCACCAGACGCTGCTGGTTGCTGGTTTCTGGTTTCCTCTGTCGGTTTCTCCCCTTTCTGCCTCCATTCCATGCCCCTCCCACTGCACACCAAACACATTCCAAGGCCGTTGGAGGCAGGAATAATAATAATAATAATAATAATAATAATAATAATAATAATTTGCATTTTTATACCACCCAATAGCCGAAGCTCTCTGTTGAAGAACAGTTAAAGCTGCAGGAGCTATACTAGAGTGGCCAGATACAAAAGAGGGCAGGGCTCCTGCAGCTTTAACTGTTGTGATGAGGGGATTTTGCCAGGTGCTGCATGCATACAAATGGCACCTCCTGAAATCTCCTTTTCTATGCCACTGTTAAAGATACAAGAGCCCTGTCCTCCTTTCCATATGGTCACCCTATTTAAAACTCCACATGTCTATCAAATATAAGGAGTGTATGCCTTTAAAAAAGCTAGATGGAAGGATATTGGTAGATTCCTTTGACTTGGGTTTTTTTTTTCCTGTCTCCAGCAGCATTTACTACTCCATTGAAATCACCTCCGAATCTCACTTCACCTTCAACAAACTCTTAAGATTACCTCAAAAACCTCATGAAAGAATAAACCTTGTTTCTAATTAGGTGCATATAAGTTCATCAGTGTTATCACACCAGCGATTTATCGCACACTCCCCATGCCTGGTATGCACTTTTGCAGCTCGATACCTTACCCACATGACGTCGTCCACGTCCTGCACAAACTTCAGCTCTTATCCTCCATGTTTCATTCCTTTTTGGAACACAGGAAGACTGGATGATGTTCCTTCCCTGTGAAATAAATGCTCTCCTCCCTCCCATGTATTTCGGTGGTTGCCTTCTATCCACCATCCCGTTCTTTGTTGGGGGCGCATATGTCTAAGGTCGGTCTCACTAATAAAAGAGGAGGGCAGAGCAGTTCCCCTCTCAGCTGTGAAGGGGAAGGGAGTGAGGTCCCATTGAACTCTATGTTCTTACTCCTGAGTAGGCCTAGTCACCTTAAAAGAAATGTGGAAAATGCAGCCTTTTTGCCCACAGTGCCCTCATTTTTAGAGACAAAGAGATCAAAATTGGCAGTGATAGGTCTTAAGGTGGGCTTTAGCCATGCCAAGTTTGAATCAGATTGGGTCATCCTTTGATTTTAAGGGATTTTTAAAATGGAAATTAAACAAATGTTCACATCTGCATAAGTTTTAAAGATAAAGAGATCAAAATTGGCACAGTGATAGGTCTTAAGGTGGGGTTTAGCCATGCCAAGTTTGAATCAGATTGGGTCATCCTTTGATTTTTTAATGATTTTGTTTAATTTCCCTCTCTTAAACCCTTTTCCTGGTAGTCCACAAGTCCGGAGGATTGAAGGATCGATCTTCTATTGCTTTGATCATACGAAGCAGTGCATCTTCAAGTTCATAAAATAGAGATCTGCTGGTTCCCTTACTCAAAAGTAAATCCCATTGATTTCGACTGCATTTACATCCCAGTCATACTAAAATCATATGCAAGCTTACCTTTTAAACCCCATTGAACAGAGAGAGACTTTCTTCTGAGTAAACACATAGAAGTGATTTTAAATCATGTGGTCACTCAGCTTTTGTCTTTTTTCTTTTTAAAGTTCATAACAGCAAACTGGAAAGAAGTGCTCTGCAGCCCCATGCTTACTTCTGAGGTCTTACTTCTGTTTATTCAGAAGTCTCTCTCTGTGTTCAACGGAGTTTACTCAAAGGTCAGCACGCATCTGATTTTAGTATGTTCACATTCTAAAACCTCCAGGTAGGGTGAGGGGAACGGGTGTAGCGTAGGCAACAGGGAATAACCACGAAAGTACGTAGGAGAGAGACAGAGTTCCCCCCCCCGAAGTGAATTCAGTAACAAGAGAAGCTACTTTCTAGAAAAAGCAGGGCAAGACCAGGAGGGCCCCATGTCGCTTACTAGGGAGGGCGAGGTGTCCAACTACCACCAACCAATGAACTGTAGGGGGAGGTACAAAGGAGATCTGGGGGAGGGGGAGGTGCATCTCATTGGAACAACACCGATACGCTGGTGCGCAGGAGAGGAGAAGTGTAAAGATGGATGAAACGTAAAGGCCCAAAGGCGTAAGTTGATCGGGCTTTCACACGCTATGGAAACGAGGGTGGATAATTCGAGGGCAAACGAGCAGGTGTGATGGAGCTCTAGATCTCCCTTCTACAGCTTTCTTTTGGTCGGTTGCTTCAAAAGGAATGTTACATGACATACAAATTGCCACTCCTTTAGTTTTCGTGGATGCACAGGCAGCATTAATGTTCCCAGCACCTAATTGACTCAATATGTCCTAAATGTTCCCAACACCTCATTTTTAAGACAGGAGAAGAAACTTATATTAAGGCACAGCATGAAAAATATCTAGGTCAATTAGGTGGCGTTACTATCTTTTCAGTCCCCCGCCAGCCCTTCCTTGTATTCGCCCATGTGGTTCAAGTGTGGTTCTGTTGGTAAGCCTGCTCTGTTGCTTCAGGTGCCTTTAAACGGATTATTATGGAGGCTTTTATTTACAGGTTCCAGGTGTGTGTGTGTGTGTGTGTGTGTGTGTGTGTGTGTGCATGCATTCGTGCTTGTGTGTGTGTGTGTTTGGTGTAAATTGAGTTTTTTACAACGGAAGTAGACCCAAGTACATTGTTCCCTCCCCATGCATCTGTAAGGATGAAAGACAACCAAAAAAGAGTTAATATTGAACAAATATTTAATAATAATGATAATAATGATGATGATAACAAATGAAAGCCAGCAAATGAAAAGGCTGAAACTCAGTAGGCAAGGCCTTGGCTGTGAAAGCTGAAGAGGTTGTCCATAGCAAGAGGAAAGCCAAGGTGAACCCGGGAGGAGGAGGAGGAAGCAGCGAGCATGGCGGAGCTGGTGTGGCTGGTCCAAGGTCTGGTCGCAGGCGCTGGCGTTTCAGGCTGTGCTGGAGAGGAAGCAGCGTACGGCCCAGGCTGGAGGAGGAGGTTCAGGATGCACCAGCACAGCTTCCCAAAAAGAAGTGGTTTTTCCTCTGCAGAGGGGAAAAGTCTGTCGCGGTGGAAAATGAGCCCAAGGAGACAAAAAGAGAGAGGAAAAAGATAGAATGGAAAAGAAAGGATGAAAGAGAGAAAGGCAAAGAGAGAGAGAGAATGAGAGAAGGAAGGAAGGAAAGAAAGAAGGAGGGATGTGCCAAGATGTTTCAGATCCTGTAAGAGTCAAGATCCTCCACCAGGAGATCATCACCTGTAAGGCAGAAAGGAGAAGGGGGGTCTTAATGATAGCAGAACATTAGACTTCAGAAATGGTTGGGAGGAGGGGGGTCACTGGCTTGGGGCTAGCAATCGAGCTCCCAAAGGAGGTGGGAACTGCTGCTTCCAAGCCTGTGGGTTGTGGTCGGGCCTTTCTCACCAAGACCCATGTTTGCCATATGGCGTGGTTGGCGTTTCATCTACTCTAGTGCGCAGACAGGAGACTGCTGCACAATACAAGAAATACATCTAGGCAACCAAGCATAGCTACACCTAGTAGTAACATAATATCTAAACTTAGTCTTAATATCTCAACTTAAGTTGACGCCTCTTTGCTGAAAAGCAATGGCTCAGCAGCAAGAAAGGTCCTTGATGCAAAAGACACCTACGAGGGAAGCCTCTGCGCTGTTTCTTACCCTCTTCGTCCACATTCGAGACGTCAGCACTATAAATTGATGATGACACCTGACCACAGCTGAGGTCAATGGTGGACGAAGAGGGGACCACCTGGATAACATTGGAGGATCTTGACTCTGTTGGGGGGGGAAAGGAGACACAGAGACCATGTTAACATAATTAGCAAGACTCACCAAAGGAGGGGCCCATTCCCCCCCTGGACCCTGGAGCTGGCACTGGCTAGAGTGCCTCAAGCAGCAGCCAGCCCCCCCGGTCACGATCCCCCCTGGCCTATCCATCCCCCCAAGGACCTAGGCATCTCCTCACCTCGGACGGCACATCCCAGAGAGGGTTTCTCCTTGGGCTCTTCCACCAGAACAGTTTTTCTCCCTCTGCAGAAGAGGGAAAACCACTTCCTCTTGGGAGGAGGCGCTGGTGCCTCCTGTCCCTCCTCCTCCTCCATGGGCCGTATTTGGGTCCCTCGGCAGCACGGCCCAAAGCGCCAGCACCTGCGACCAGCCTTGGCCGCCTCCGCAACTGCTCCAGCTGCTTCGCTGCTTCCTGCATCTCCTGGGTGCACCTTGGCTCTCCTCTTGCTATGGAATAACTTCTTCAACTTGGACAGCCTAGAAGAGAGTGAGCAGAAGGTGAGAAAGGGGGCTTGACGGCTCCTCCTGGTCTGTGTGGGTTTAGGCCCGTTTCTTATTCTTTGTGGCTTCATTCCACCTGCCACCGGCTGGAGTTGTGAAGATGTCCCCCTCCTGCCGCCCTGCCCTGCGTGTGGCCTCTGAAGGGTAGCCCGGCCTTTGCTGGGGAGGAAGGAAGCCCTCAGAAGGCGCTGGATAATGGGCCAACCAGAAACCAGGGCTGCTAAGGAATTCTACTTACATTCTTGTTCTCTCTCTTTCCCTCTCTCCCTCTAGCGCAACAACGAAAACCACTCCCTCATCAGGTGACAGGATTTCTGCCCAGCTGGCCCCAGAACCAGCTGTGTCATGTGTCACAGGGGAGGGCGTGTCACAATGACCTCAGCAACTGAGCAGCCAGGGGTATTGTTACTGTGACGTGGCCTTATTCTGGGCTAGGCCTTTCATCCATGTCCATCCCCTGGCTATTCCATGCGTGTTTCTTTGGATTCAGGCTAGAGCAGCACCTGGGCTTTCTAGGAATAGCCTCGTGTCTGTCTGTCTTACCATATCCATGGTGCCCCCAACACACTGCTCATAAGGGACACGGGTCCCGTCTCTTCTGGCAATGCACACAGAGGTCCAATGCATGCCAGTGCGCCCACCCACCACCACCACCACACCATGTGTCATGACGTGAACTGCACCTCTTATTGCTGGGACCTGGGATCAGACGTATAGTAGTGGATGAGGGAGAGCCCAGATTGGCTTGCAGTGCCTTCAGCCTGCCAGGACTGGGCTGGTGCAATGTCCCAGCATTTGAATATATACTGTCAGGGCATCATGGGGTAAGAAAGTTGATCTGAGGGTGTGAGAAGAAGAGCCAGACTGTCTGAAAGCTGGTTTAGCCTCTTTCCAGAATGTGGCTTTGGCAAGGTTGCCCCTGATGAAGCAGCTCTTGCTTCTGAAATGGATTCGATTCAATAAACAATGTTTGTCATAGCCGCCTTTGAGCATACACTCTCTTTTTGTATTGTGGCCTGGTTTGGAACTTCCGTGTTGGGGTGTGTGTGTGTGTGTGTGTGTGTTGTATTGTATTGTATGCTGTATAATGCTGGTTTTGTATCAACTACACTGGCTTCCAGTTTGTTTCCAAGCTCAGCCTGTGGTTCTGCTTCATATCTATAAAGCCCTCAGTGGTTTGCAGCTGATATTTGCAATATCTCCTCCTGTATGAATTTATAATCTCCATAGAATCATAGAATAGTAGAGTTGGAAGGGGCCTATAAGGCCATTGAGACCAACCCCCATCTCAATGCAGGAATCCACCCTAAAGCATACTTGACAGATGGTTATCCAGCTGCCTCTTGAAGGCCTCTTGTCTTGTGTGGGAGAGCCCACAACCTCCCTAGTGCCTACACTACACTACTGCTTTAAAGCGCTATAAAACTGTTATAAAGCGCTTTAAAGCAATAGTGTAGATCCGGCCTAGGTCACTGGTTCCATTGTCGTACTGCTCTAACAGTCAGGAAGTTTTTTCTGATGTCCAGCTGAAATCTGGATTCCTGTAACTTGAGCCCGTTATTCCGTGTCCTGCAGTCTGGGATGATCTAGAAGAGATCCCGGCCCTTCTCTGTTCGACAACCTTTTAAGTATTTGAAAAGTGCTATCATGTCTTCCCTCAATGTTGTCTCTCTTCATAGGGCTTTGTTTCCAGACCCCTGATCATCCTGGTTGCCCTCCTCTGAACACGCTCCAGCTTGTCTGCATCCTTCTTGAAGTGTGGTGACAGAACTGGACGCAATACTCAAGATGAGGCCTAACCAGGGCCGAATAGAGAGGATCCAGTACCTCATGCGATTTGGAAGCTATACTTCTATTAATGCAGCCCAAAGTAGCATTTGCTTTTTTTGCAGCCACATCACACTGTTGGCTCATATTCAGCTTGTGATTTACAACAATCCCAAGACCCTTTTCGTCTGTAGCATTGCTGAGCCCAGTACCCCCATCTTGTAACTGTGCATTTGGTTTCTATTTCCTAGATGTAGAACTTGGCATTTATCCCTATTGAATTTCATTCTGTTGTTTTCAGCCCAGCACTCCAGCCTATCAAGATCACTTTGAGGTTTGTTTCTGTCTTCCAGGGTATTAGCTATCCATCCCACCCAATTTTGTGTCATCTGCAAATTTGATCAGCGTTCCCTGCACCTCCTTGTCCAAACAATGGCTGAGTGGGGACTAGAAACCGGATCGCTTGACTCCCAGTCCAACACTTTAGCCACTACACCACACTGGCTCTCTTGAAAAAAGACATACGATATGCCATGTGGCAAACTGGAGAAAAATGGGTCAATGATGCTCAACTTGTCCCTTACTCAGTACAAATGGCTCTGGGGAAAAACATTTGCATTATCAATGATGGGAAGAAACTACTTCAGCGCCAGAACAGCATGTGTGTCTTTGTGTGTGTGTTTGTGTTTGTCCGGGCAAGAGAGCCTCGTTTCTACGACTTCCAACTCTCTGGAGACTTTTTGTCTGCCTCTATTCAAACCACTATCTCTTAGCCTAACCTACCTGATAGGTTTGTTGTAAGCCTAAAGCTAGGGTGACCATATTTTGGAAACCAAAAAGGAGGACATGTCCGGCCGCAGGGTGTGTGTCCAGCTCCAAGGGGGGGGGTGTCCACCCAAACATAGCTTTGGTCACACGTCTGATTTTACAGCAGACAATTAAGACAAACCTGTTCTCCATAACATCTTAATATTAAAATCCCTTGGAGGTCCCATTGAACTCTATGTTCTTACTTCTGAGTAGGCATTTTCACCTTAAAAGAAAGATGGATTTTTTTATTTTTTTATCTATTTATTTATTACATTTTTATACCGCCCAATAGCCGAAGCTCTCTGGGCGGTTCACAAAAATTAAAACTATGAAGAGCATAAAAACAACCAACATATTTAAAACACAAATACAAAATACAATATAAAAAGCACAACCAGAATGAAACCACACAGCAAAAATTAATATAGGTTAAAACATGAGATTCAAACAGCTATGGTGACCCTATGAAAAGGAGGACAGGGCTCTTGTATCTTTAACAGTTGTATTGAAAAGGAAATTTCAGCAGGTGTCATTTGTATATATGGGGAACCTGGTGAAATTTCTTCTTCATCACAACAGTTAAAGCTGCAGGTGCCCTGCCCTCTTTTAAATCTGGTCACTCTAGTATAGCTCCTGCACCTTTAAATATTGTGATGAAGAGGGAATTTCACCAGGTTCTCCCTACATACAAAGGACACCTGCTGAAGTTCCCATTTCTATGCAACTGTTAAAGATACAGGAGCCCTGTCCTCATTTTTATATGGTCACCCTAAAAACAGCAAAGTTTAAATTTAAGTTAAATGAGGTGTTAAAATGCTGAGAAAATAAAAAGGTCTTCAGCTGGCGACGGAAAGAAAACAATGCAGGTGCCAAGCGAACCTCTCTGGGGAGCTCATTCCGCAACCGGGGTGCCACAGCAGAGAAAGCCCTCCTCCTAGTAGCCACCTGCCTCACTTCCTTCGGCAGGGGCTCACGGAGAAGGATCCCTGTGGATGATCTCAAGGTCCGGACAGGCACCTATGGGAGGAGGCGTTCCTTCAAATAGCCTGCCCCCAAACCGTTTAGGGCTTTAAATGTTAATCCCAGCACTTTGAATCAGGCCCGGACCTGGACTGGCAGCCAATGAAGTTGTAGAAGGACTGCACCCTCCTTGCTAGCAGCACCCTCATTTTTAAAGATAAAGAGATTCCAATTGGCACAGTGATAGCTCTTAAGGAGGGCTTTGAGCATGCCCAATTTAAATCAGATTGGGCCATCCTTTGATTTTTTAAATCCCCCCTTAAATTCTGTTCCTGTTTTCCACCAGTGCGAAGGATTGCTCTTCTGTGCCTCTGATCATGCGAAGCGGTGCATCTTCAAGTTCATAAACTACAGATCTGCTGGTTCCTTTACTCAAAAGTAAATCCCATTGATTTCAACTGCTAAAGTCACATGCAGGCTGACCTTCGAGTAAACCCCATTGAACAGAGAGAGTCTTACGTCTGAGTAAACACATATTCCAGTTCTAGAGATCCACGGAAAGCTCTTGTGTGTGTGTGTGTGTGCGCGCGCTTGACAGATGTAGATATGTAAAATTTCCAGAAATTTTGAAGCCATGGGGAAAAAATGTTTTTCTTCTGGGGTGGGTGGGGTTTCGGGGGGGGAAATGGAAATTTTCAGAAAAACTGAAATAATGCAGTATTAGCGCTTTTTACAGATTGAAAGTCACGTTGTTACTTTAGGAACATAAAATGTAATTATGTCCAAGTTGGTTTG
This sequence comes from Elgaria multicarinata webbii, assembly GCF_023053635.1. Classification (NCBI taxonomy): domain Eukaryota; kingdom Metazoa; phylum Chordata; class Lepidosauria; order Squamata; family Anguidae; genus Elgaria; species Elgaria multicarinata. The sequence goes on along the minus strand of NC_086172.1, from coordinate 15,971,054 downwards.
GCATAAAATTATTACATTTGGTATATTAAAATACAGTGTATTCAAACAATTCTTACAAACTGAATTTCCTTTCCTTTTTTTTTTTTTTTTTACCTTTTTGGTAACAAAAACTCCTGAACTGTTAGGATCACCTGAACTATAAGGAATCTCTTTGGTTTTGCCAGTTTATGAGGAGCTGGCAAAAACAATTTAAAACAACAGAGGAAACCATTAGTAACAAAGGAAATTATTTATGTCTCCGCTAGTCCTCCACAGTGTCAAGCCCCCATTCCCATAAAAAGAACTGAGAAAAAGGTGAGGGACCAAGATTCAATGAATATGCATGAAATTTAATCAGACTCATTTCCCGAGCTATAGCTATCACTATCCGTTCTAGTTTCTGCTTCAGTGGCAGCGTTGCCCCCTAGTGGCAGAAATGCATCTTGCTCTTGCATTTGAGAGTTGTAGTCTCATTTTGCAACCTAGGACTTGCTTGTCCTTGATACACAGAAATTGTAATAATCTAACACTGTACATAGTTTTTAGAAATCATTTGGAGAAGTAAATATCTGATCACATTGTCTTAAACATTTTATTCGTCATGCTAAAATAAAACATCCCTATAATCCATTTTTCTTCATTTTATTTTTTTATTTTTCCAACCCTTCACACCTCTAGACAGATGGAGCATGTATAAGAGGGGCACCATGCGAGGCAGGTGCAGGAAGGGGGCGAGGGGAACCGGGTTTGCCTGGTGCCCTTTCCACAAGGCTTGGACACCAGCTGTCTCCACAGCTGGCTGAGGGTACCAATGCCAGGAGGGCTGCAGCGGCAGCTTTTCTTATTCCAGGTGCCCTCCCTCTGTTTTGCAACAAGGGGAGGTGGAGAGGCAACCTCGAGTCAGTGGGGAAGCAAGAGCCCCGTTTCTCTTTCCATCCAGGTGGACACTTTACTGAAGTGGGATTCTCTCTCTCTCTCTCCTCACCCCTTTCTTTCTTTCTTTCTTTCTTTCTTTCTTTCTTTCTTTCTTTCTTTCTTTCTTTCTACCAGCTTGATCCCAGGCAGTGTTCAGTGCTCCTAACTGGGGGCGGATCTACACTACTGTTTTAAAGCGCTTTATAACAGTTTTGACGACGGTATCTGGAGTGTGTCCTGGGACCCAACAGTTGTCAAAACTGTTATAAAGTGCTTTAAAGCAGTAGTGCAGATCCTACCCAGGACTTACTTCCAAGTAAAGATGTGTAGGAGGGCGCTTAATGACTTACAGGGGATATCCACGAAACTACTTAGGGGAGAGAAGTTTTTGTTTTTCCCAAATCTGTTCAGCAACAAGGGAAGCTACTGCTGAGGAAAAAGCAGAGCAACACCCTAGTAGTCCCATGTCCATAACAGTCAGTGCAGGGTGCGGGGAGTTGTTCAAACACCAACAACGAATAAAGTGTAGGGGAGGAATGAAGGAGATCCACAGGCGGATGCAATAGCCTATTTGCAGGTGTGCAGGGGAGGAGAGGTGTAAGGATGCATGAACCCTAAAAGCACACAGGTGTAAGAGATCAGGGCTTCACATGCTATAGAAATGAAGGGGGATAATACGGGGCAAAAGTGTAGGTGTGATGGAGCTTTCAAACATTTGAACAAAACAGTCTTTACAGCCCACCTCAGGCTAGGCAAAAGTGGGACCAACCTGACCTCTCCTATAGGAAGTTCCAAAATTGGGTGCTGCTGCAGAAAAGGCCCCGTGCCGTGAGTCCACTAACCTAGGCTCACCCTAGGGGTGGACATATGGGAGGACCTCTAAAGAAGATTATAAATTCATAGAGGAGGAGATGTTTCAAATATCAGCCCCAAACCACTGAGGGCTTTGCAGGTGCGAAGCAGAACCACAGGCTGAGCTTGGAAACAAACTGGAAGCCAGAGTGGTTGATACAAAACCAACGTTATACAGTCTACAACACACACACGTACACCAACACGGAAGCACCAAACCAGGCCACAATACAAAAAGAGAGTGTATGCTCAAAGGTGGCTATGAAAAACATTGTTTATTGAATCGAATACATTTCAGAAGCAAGAGCTGCTTCATCAGGAGCAACCTTGTCAAACCCACATTCTGGAAAAGAGGGTAAAGTAGCTTTCACACAGTCTGGCTCTCTTTCTTACACCATCACATCTTCTTACACCATGATACCCAGTTGAGATATTACATCCCTCCAGTCCTGGTGGGCTGAAGGCACCGTATGCCAATCTGGGCTTTCCCTCCACTACTACTGTACGTCTGATCCCAGGTCCCAGCAGTGAGAGGTGCAATTCATGTTGTGGCATATTGCGGTGGGTGTAGGTGTGCACTGGAATGTATTTGATTACATTGCCAAAGTGACAGGTCCTATGTCCTTTGTATGTATGCTGGGACACCATGGTTATGGGGGGGGGACACCAGTCTCAAGGCTATTCATAAAAAGAACAAGTGCATATCTAGCCTGAAGCAAAAGAAACACACAGGTGTCAGATTGGCAGAAATCCTTTCACATGGTGGAGGAAGAAGAGCAGGGGGCCGCCGGCGACAGCGGCAAGGTCGTGGCCAGTTCCCCAGCCTCCTCCTCCTCCTCCTCTTCCTCTGTCTCTTCTTTCTCCGCCGCCGCCTCCCTGCCGGCCCCCTGCTGCTGGGGTAAGAGCCACCCGGGTCGGAGAGCTCGGCTTCCGCTTCCGCCGAGCTTTCCGACCTGAGTGGCTCTTACCCCGGCAGCAGGAGGCCAGCAGAGAGGCGGCGGCGGCAGCAAGGACGCGGCCAGTTCCCCAGCCGCCTCCTCCACCGCCTCTTCCTCCGTCTCTTCTTTCTCCGTCTACACCCTCGTTTTGAGGAGCACTGGAGGCTCACGCAAGCGCCTTCAGTACGACGTGTAGATTCCCTCCAGGTTGCAGAAAATGATTCATTGCAAAAGGAGAAACGGCGGGTGCATCCGGGGGAAGAGTGAAGAGCAATCTAGCCAGTGCCAGCTCCAAGGTTCTGGGGGTAATGGGCTCTTCCCTCAGGGAGTCTTGCTCATTATGTCTCCATGGTCTGTGTCTCCTTTCTCCCAACAGAGTTAAGATCCTCCAATGAAGTCCAAGTTCTCCCCTCTTCATCCATCCTGGACCTCAGCTGTGGCGAGGTCTCATTTTCCATATACAGCGCAGATGTCTCAAATGTTGATGTAGAGGGTAAGAAAGAGCTGAGAACACATGAAGCCATAAAGAGCCTCGCAAATGCAATGGCCTAAACTCAGTCTGGCAAACCCCATTTTTCACCTTCTGCTCACTCTCTTCTAGGCTGTCCAAGTTGAAGAGGTTTTTCCGTTGCAAGAGGAGAGGCAAGGTGCACCCAGGAGAGGACAGAGGCAGCGAAACAGCAGGGGCGGTTGCGGAGGCGTCCAAGGCTGGTCACAGGTGCTGGCGCTTCGGGCCGTGCTGCAAGAGGAGCAGAGTACGGCCCATGGCGGAGGAGGAGGGACAGGAGGCACCAGCACCGCTTCCCAAGAGGAGGTGGTTTTCCCTCTGCAGAGGGAGAAAAGCTGTCGTAGTGGAAGAAGAGCCCAAGGGAAAAAAACCTCTGAGATGTGCCAGGTCTTTGGGGTGGGGGTATTGATAGGGGAGGGGGGATCCTTATCATGGGGGCTGGCAGCTGTCTGGAGCAATCTAGCCAGTGCCAGCTCCAGGGTTCTGGGGGTAATGGTCTCCTCCCTGGGGGAGTCTTGCTCATTATGTCTCCATGGTCTCTGTGTCGCCTTTCCCCTGACAGAGTCAAGTTCCTGCAATGAAGTCCAGGTTGTCCCCTCTTCATCCACCCTGGACCTCAGTTGCGGCGAGGTTTCATCATCTATATACAGCGCTGATGTCTCAAATGTCGATGAAGAGGGTAAGAAAGACTTCAACACAGAGGCCTCCCTCACATCTTTCTTCTGCATCAGGTGGGAGCTGCCTTACGTTTTGATATTAAGTCTGCGGTACTTAATGTACCACTGAATGCCACATAAAATCCAGCAATACCTGTCCCACGGCAAGAGCCTATTGCAGTGGTATGCAAGTGGAGGCCGCGGGCACCAATGCACCGCAATCCACTCCAGATTACCAAAGCCTTTTTCTTTTTGTTGCTGTAAGATATCCTTGGTGATCTACAGCAGATTACCCAGAAGTCCTACTAAATATAGAATATGCATTTGGCCTATCCCTCTTGTAATGTATGTGAGCCAGATCACCCAAGTGATCATTGGTCAAACTATCTTATGCAAGTTTATGCATCTGATCAGTCTTTTCCTGATCCCATGCTCATATGCGGCATATCCGGAAAAGTTGGGAATCATGGGAGATCAATGATACGTGGCAGGAAAGAGCTGAGAACCCATGAAGCCATAGAGAGCCTCGCAAATGAAATGGCCTAAACTCGGTCTGGAAACACAGATCAGGGGGAGCCGGCAAGCCCCATTTCTCACCTTCCCCTTAGGCCGTAGCTAGACCTAAGGTTTTTCCCAGGATCATCCCGGGTTTGTCCCTTCCTGAGCACTAGATGCCCTGTGTGGCACTTAGATGAACAGGTTTGACCCCAGGACAATCCTGGGATAAACCTGAGGTCTAGCTACGGCCTTACTCTCTTCTAGGCTGTCCAAGTTTTAGAGGATATTGCGTTTCAACCTCTCATCACAACTATTTCTTATGTCCAATGTTGTGATGTTGTTAAGTCTCCCTTTCCTTTTCTTCCACAGATGGGATGTTCTGTTGGAAGACCTTGACTGTGAAGAGATTGAAACATCTTGGCACGTGTTTCTTTCCTTCACTCTCTGTATGTGTGTGTTCCTCTCTTCTGCAGAGCTGCTGTTTTCACAACCTATAACAGAGTGAGGAGAAGAGGTTAAATGGAGCGTGCCATTTCATTATATTGATTCTGCTTTTGGAGTTGTTGTTGTTACATATTGTTGTTTCCCTTTTATACTTACAAATGTTTGGGGAGGGGACAATGAAATTATGTCAAATGTGGTGGTGTCATTAAGACTCCTTCTCCTTTCTTCCACAGATGGGATTTCCTGCTGCAAGATCTTGGCTATGTAGAGATCTTCAACTTCTTTGCATGTCTTTCTTTCCTTCTTTCTGTCTTCCTTCCTTTCTCTTTCTTTCTGCAGCTTTCACAACCTATAAGAGTGAGGAGAAGATGTTAAATGAGGCTTGTCAGGTCCTCCTAGTCTGCGTGCCATTTCATTGGTGAGGTTTTATATGGATGCATTGATTGTTGTTGTGTTTTAATTAAATATGGAATGTTAAATATTGTTGGCTTTCTTCATACTTACAGATGCTTGGGAAGGAACAATGGACTTGAGTAAACCTAGGGCTCATCTACACCAAGTAGGATATTCCACTATGAAAGTAGTCTGAAAGCGGTCTATAAAAGGCAGGAGCCACACTACTGCTTTATAGTGGTATTGAAGTGCACTGACAACTGTTACGCCCATTGACACATACCATACACCACTTTCATACTGCTTTCATAGTGTTATATCCTGCTTGGTGTAGATGCATCATGGGCCCCAACGCTTGACAGTGCACTTCAATGCTGCTACAACACAGTAGTGTGGCTCCTACCTTTTATATACTGCTTTCATACCACTTTCATAATGGAATATCCTGCTTGATGAGCCCCTAGATTAAAAAGTCTAGATATACAACAAGATTTTTTTTAAAAAAACAACAAAATAAACCAACCAATAAAACCTTGATACCTTATTTCTTCGATTCTAAGACGCACTCCCCCCCCCATATAAACATCTCTAAAAATGGGGTGTGTCTTAGAATCGCGGGTGTGTCTTAGGGTGGTTTTTCCCCCTGCTGGTGGTACTGAAATTAGTGTGCGTCTTACAATCGATGGCGTCTTACAATCGAAGAAATACGGTAATAACCCCTTTAAAGGCAGAGCAAACTAACGGACAGAAAGACACTAAACTGTATGGGCAAATAAAAGAAAGGTGTAACGTTTCAGGTTGTTGTCTTTATAACTAGGATGTCACTGCAGAGACAAACAGATTCAGTATTTGGCATTATTTACTTAACTTAAGAATGTTGGGTGAATAATGCCATGAAGAAAATAATTAACAGAACAACCAACCAAAGATGTTCAACTCTGAGTTCACTGTGAAGAAGAGTTAACCGTGCCGCTTATCCCAGTTCTCTAGTCCCTGGTTGACTGACGCTGGGTGGAGGTGCCCTCTTCGTTGCACTGCAGGCCGTCTCCACCAGACGCTGCTGGTTGCTGGTTTCTGGTTTCCTTTGTCGGTTTCTCCCCTTTCTGCCTCCATTCCATGGCCCTCCCACTGCACACCAAACACATTCCAAGGCCGTTGGAGGCAGGAATAATAATAATAATAATAATAATAATAATAATAATAATAATTTGCATTTTTATACCGCCCAATAGCCGAAGCTCTCTGTTGAAGAACAGTTAAAGCTGCAGGAGCTATACTAGAGTGGCCAGATACAAAAGAGGGCAGGGCTCCTGCAGCTTTAACTGTTGTGATGAGGGGATTTTGCCAGGTGCTGCATGCATACAAATGGCACCTCCTGAAACCTCCTTTTCTATGCCACTGTTAAAGATACAAGAGCCCTGTCCTCCTTTCCATATGGTCACCCTATTTAAAACTCCACATGTCTATCAAATATAAGGAGTGTATGCCTTTAAAAAAGCTAGATGGAAGGATATTGGTAGATTCCTTTGACTTGGGGTTTTTTTTTCCTGTCTCCAGCAGCATTTACTACTCCATTGAAATCACCTCCGAATCTCACTTCACCTTCAACAAACTCTTAAGATTACCTCAAAAACCTCATGAAAGAATAAACCTTGTTTCTAATTAGGTGCATATAAGTTCATCAGTGTTATCACACCAGCGATTTATCGCACACTCCCCATGCCTGGTATGCACTTTTGCAGCTCGATACCTTACCCACATGACGTCGTCCACGTCCTGCACAAACTTCAGCTCTTATCCTCCATGTTTCATTCCTTTTTGGAACACAGGAAGACTGGATGATGTTCCTTCCCTGTGAAATCAATGCTCTCCTCCCTCCCTCCCATGTATTTCGGTGGTTGCCTTCTATCCACCATCCCGTTCTTTGTTGGGGGCGCATATGTCTAAGGTCGGCCTCACTAATAAAAGAGGAGGGCAGAGCAGTGCCCCTCTCAGCTGTGAAGGGGAAGGGAGTGAGGTCCCATTGAACTCTATGTTCTTACTCCTGAGTAGGCCTATTCACCTTAAAAGAAATGTGGAAAATGCAGCCTTTTTGCCCGCAGCGTCCTCATTTTTAGAGACAAAGAGATCAAAATTGGCAGTGATAGGTCTTAAGGAGGGCTTTCAGCATGCCAAGTTTGAATCAGATTGGGTCATCCTTTGATTTTTTAAATGATTTTGTTTAATTTCCCTCTCTTAAACCCTTTTCCTGGTAGTCCACAAGTCCGGAGGATTGAAGGATCGATCTTCTATTGCTTTGATCATACGAAGCGGTGCATCTTCAAGTTCATAAAATAGAGATCTGCTGGTTCCCTTTCTCAAAAGTAAATCCCATTGATTTCGACTGCATTTCCATCCCAGTCATACTAAAATCATATGCAAGCTTACCTTTTAAACCCCATTGAACAGAGAGAGACTTTCTTCTGAGTAAACACATAGAAGTGATTTTAAATCGTGTGGTCACTCAGCTTTTTTCTTTTTAAAGTCCATAACAGCAAACTGGAAAGAAGTGCTCTGCAGCCCCATGCTTACTTCTGAGGTCTTACTTCTGTTTATTCAGAAGTCTCTCTCTGTGTTCAACGGAGTTTACGCAAAGGTCAGCACGCATCTGATTTTAGTATGTTCACATTCTAAAACCTCCAGGTAGGGTGAGGGGAACGGGCGTAGCCTAGGCAACAGGGAATAACCACGAAAGTACGTAGGAGAGAGACAGAGTTTCCCCCCACCCCCCGAAGTGAATTCAGTAACAAGAGAAGCTACTTTCTAGAAAAAGCAGGGCAAGACCAGGAGGGCCCCATGTCGCTTACTAGGGAGGGCGAGGTGTCCAACTACCACCAACCAATGAACTGTAGGGGGAGGTACAAAGGAGATCTGGGGGAGGGGGAGGTGCATCTCATTGGAACAACACCGATACGCTGGTGCGCAGGAGAGGAGAAGTGTAAAGATGGATGAAACGTAAAGGCCCAAAGGCGTAAGTTGATCGGGCTTTCACACGCTATGGAAACGAGGGTGGATAATTCGAGGGCAAACGAGCAGGTGTGATGGAGCTCTAGATCTCCCTTCTACAGCTTTCTTTTGGTCAGTTGCTTCAAAAGGAATGTTCCATGTCATACAAATTGCCACTCCTTTAGTTTTCGTGGATGCACAGGCAGCATTAATGTTCCCAGCACCTAATTGACTGAATATGTCCTAAATGTTCCCAACACCTCATTTTTAAGACAGGAGAAGAAACTTATATTAAGGCACAGCATGAAAAATATCTAGGTCAATTAGGTGGTGTTACTATCTTTTCAGTCCCCCGCCAGCCCTTCCTTGTATTCGCCCATGTGGTTCAAGTGTGGTTCTGTTGGTAAGCCTGCTCTGTTGCTTCAGGTGCCTTTAAACGGATTATTATGGAGGCTTTTATTTACAGGTTCCAGGTGTGTGTGTGTGTGTGTGTGTGTGTGTGTGTGTGTGTGTGCATTCGTGCTTGTGTGTGTGTGTGTTTGGTGTAAATTGAGTTTTTTACAACGGAAGTAGACCCAAGTACATTGTTCCCTCCCCATGCATCTGTAAGGATGAAAGACAACCAAAAAAGAGTTAATATTGAACAAATATTTAATAATAATGATAATAATGATGATGATAACAAATGAAAGCCAGCAAATGAAAAGGCTGAAACTCAGTAGGCAAGGCCTAGGCTGTGAAAGCTGAAGAGGTTGTCCATAGCAAGAGGAAAGCCAAGGTGAACCCGGGAGGAGGAGCAGGAAGCAGCGAGCATGGCGGAGCTGGTGCGGCTGGTCCAAGG